>NC_045145.1:9607029-9930087 GCF_008831285.2 Nymphaea colorata
AAATTTGCAATAAATTAATTTTAAGTTTTTTTTAAGATATCAATTTTTTGTGTGTATATTATTCAATTTTTCATTAATATCATGGTTTGTTCAAAAATGTCATGATATTTGTGAGTATGCTATATATACACACACACATACCCCCCCCCCTCCCTCTTTCCCATTCTCTTGCTCTCAATTGAAAGCAACCGTAACGCTTAAAGGTGATCTCTGTTCAAAAAAATCAAATGTCTCTCAACTTAGAGGTGATCTCTGCAAGTAACGCTTAAACAATAAAAAAAGTCTTGTATATAAGAAATTGAGATATTTGGAATGGACATATGTTCTTGGATTTGAAATTGCTTACTGTTCTGCTTCATAGCTTTTTCATGCAGCCAAAGTCACTTGGAGGGTACATTGAGCTTTGCCGAATAAGGTCAACTATAACTATACAGGTTGGGTGTACTTGCAACATCAAACACTTAAGCTTTTCATAGATTGTTAGTAAAGACACCATTAAAATGTTTGGCCTAGATGAATCGTGGAAAAAAAGCGCTTTTGAAATATGAGCATAGAATTTTGTGTAGACATTTGCAAAGCCAAACATAAACAAACGAGTCAAAGGACAAAGAAAATAAGGAACTAGAGAACATTAAGCAACCGTAAGGAGCTTTCTATAAACCAAGCGGTGTTGGTGATAGAACAAATCGAGAGCAAATCAAGAGAGAGAGGGCTGAGTATGAATACACAACATTGATATATGGACCAAATGCAATAATGTAAGTAGTTCTATCTATAAAAACTTAATGAAGTTGAACAGGAACTTGACCTGGCCCTTGGTGATGAGGACCTTTGTAGTCCTTAGCTAAGGTTACCCGGCCATAGCCCACCCACGCAATACGACACTACAGGAAAAACAAGCCCATAATGGTGATATGTTTTACTGGGATTGCCACTGCTATAGATCTATACCGGTGAGTTTATCACCGCTGCAATCACTATTATTGCTTCCCTCGCTGTAGCTTTTTGCTGTGAAACTGTGCTGCCCAGTGTAGCCAGCCTATACGATACTTCTAATCACTGGAATAGATGATATAGTGGTAGTGCATTTCATCATTGCTATAGTGCTTAACAATAAAAACAAAATACAGCTATAATTGATCTGCAGTACCTGCCCAGCTTGACAAATTTATAATTGGTAATTTGCAATCCATAAAACGGCCCATGCTAGGGGGTCTGTTCATTCAAAGTAGGAGCCACAATGTTGCCATAATAGCAGAGGACTCAACCCTCAGTCTACCATGTGTAATTCCACCAAGAACATCCATCTTTGAAATGAAAACTAACTGGCTTAAAAGAGAAGGCACCATCAACACCAATGATGCTTGCATAAAACAAACAAATAATTATAATATTGACATATGCTTATGAACTTCGAGGTATACATGAAACAACAAATTCCGATAGTTCTCTAATTAATGGACACCCTGCTCAGAAATACTGTCAATATGTGAGACCTGCAGCCAGACATTATAGCTATCAGAATGTTCTGCTTCAATCTGCATGATCCAGAATGCATTCATAGAAATGTTCCAACAATCGCCACTGTCACCAGAGAAACTACGACACCAAACAAAGATTTGTACCATATGTACCAGGGTGATGCTGGCTATCAGACAAATGCATAGTCCTTTTCTATCCACAAAGCTACTTAGTGTGTATACTTGAATGAATATTTCTCTGATTATTCAGATAACCATGAGATTACCACTTGGAAAGGTTGACCGTGGGACTATTTACACATTTGCTGAACTAGATAGAGTTTCTAAAATGAAGCACCTGAAATTCTGCGTCATCTACTGTGGTAAAATGTATGCCTTCGATCATAAAAGAATGCGAGCAAGCATTTCTTACTTTAATGTGGAGCAAACGGATGAATATTTAGTATTTACCATCTCTTCTTCTGCTTAAACCATCTGCTCCAACTCCCTTACCACCTATGGGAGCAGTTTCAACCTGTCCCATTTATTCAGCTTATAGCATCTAAGGGGCAGCTTTATAATCCTTGTTGCCGATCAACTCATAAGCCATTCACCTGCTGACACATCAATAACTTCCTACAACTTCCTGCAAGCATGTGGAATATTGTTAGAAAAATCATTGATTTCTAGAGAAACCGATAAAGGGATATCATGTAATGAATAAATTCATTCTTCGCTTATGACAGGAGGTTCCTTGGAGAATATATAGTGTCTCAAGTTAGCAATGAAATCCAACAGAAGATGGCGTCCGCTAACATGACAATGTACATGGAGAGACATTTTGCCTTGCATCTTCTTCCACTCTGCCACTACCTCATCTCTTTGTAATCTGTTATAACATCTTTGCGACTAAAACTAGATAATCATTAATATATATATATATGTGTGTGTGTGTGTGTGTGTGTGTGTGTGTGTGTGTGTGTGTAAGAAAAGGAAAATTCCATATTCAACACAAAGCAGAGATGCCACCCATTCCATATTCAGCAAGGAGAGAGAGATTTGGAGCAAATGTTTTATCATCTATTAATGAAGAATCGGATGTTTAATCTGAAATTCTGAATTCATGCGGTAACATGGTTGGAGCCATATGCAAAAGTCAAGCTGCCAAATACAAAATTATTTCGGTTAATTGATAGATTATGAGGTCAAATGAATGCTTGCAGCAAAATATGATATGCCAAAACTCAATTTAGAATGCGAATTATGTTTGTCACACTATGTGGGAATGTTGCAAGAAGCTGGAATCAGTTTAATTGCTAGATAACACATAAACACATGTCATTTTTCATCAACATCTGAATCATTCCAATCACAGCATGAAAGGATTGGTGTAAAGAATGTAAAGCAAGAAAAATGATAGATATAGTTAACTGTAACTGCTTCACATTGGATGAGTGCAGCTAGATATCTGGTTTCAGCACATAAACTATGTCATTGCCATCTTTGGCTATAATAATTTGAATAGGATGAGATTCCTTTGAGGTTCAACACACATCACTAGGTGTGGACCCATTGTTCTTCTTCCATCAACACTTACACATTGAAGAGTGCCAAACATTTCCACCATGCCAGAAACTGTGCTCCCATTTTTAGGATCTTTGCTATATTTTGAACATCAGCTAAATCCTTAACGTACTTAAACTGATTAACAAACACAAACTCAAGCTGAAAAGGAGGTTGCAGTAGAGAATGATCAAACATGTTAACCAGGAAAAAAAAATCATAAGCACAAACACAAGCTAGAGAGTCAGTCATCAGAAATATATTGCAAGATTACCAAAGGTGCAAAGTGTGAACATATTACTCATGCCAAATGATCCCCGATGCAAGGCCAAACAGATCAATATTTTCCAACTTCTCATTGATCTCCACCACATTAGGATCGACTTCAATCATGTCTACATGTTTAATCGTCTCATTGATGGTTATGAAACCAAGTTAAACAAAGACAAAGAACAAATATGAAGATATGAATTTATGTGAAGAAACAACGAGAATCAAAGAGAAATAACATTAGCTCACCTTAACAAGCATATGCAGTCCTCCAATTGCTCTTCCTCTTAAGTCAAATGTAGAAGAGACAATACAAGAAAAAAACGTAAGTGAATATAGAGGTCAAGAATGGATTAGGAAGAAGAAAAAATAGAAAGTGAAGGTGTCATGACTTACTTAGAGGTCTTAAAGTCGATGACTTCCTCTTCCTCAAGGTTGCTAAGTGGTGGAAATAAAAGAGGCAGATGGGAGGTCATCCTCTATTTATAGAGTTCAATTTTTAGTTTGAAGTATGACATTGAAACTAAAAAATGGAGAGAGAGATTGAGGGAAAGAAAGAGGAATTGTATTGTATTAAGGTGAAACTAGAGAAACATAATTTCCTGATTTTGTCCAAGTACAAAAAAGAAATGTGTATTCATGTATATCAACAAAATGAATGCAAAAAACGAATGTTATTTATAGTCCTATGCATCATCATCATGCCATCCTTCTACCTACATAAACTGCTCTAAACACCTTATTCTGTGATTGAATGTTTCATTTTGTAGCATAAGTGACTTTTTTGCTTGGTTTAGATCCATCAATGTCTCTAACATGTGCACCAAGCACATATGTAAGAGCAAGCCCAGAATAGTCCTTTGGGAGTTCCTACAAAAGTACATCACCAATTTGTTCATTTGTTGGTTGTTGTGAAGATTGTCCCTAACTCTAGTTTACAATACAAGAAAATATTTCAATAGCATATATTTTTTCTAGAAAAACAAATAAATATATAAAAAAAACTCTACTTACAACTCTAGGGACAGTGCTTTTTATCCTACTTGGAAATTGCACACTTGTGTGGGGTTTTCATCCACACATGTCAAGTTGAGGCATATCAATTTCATCATGGTCATCTATAAACTACATGACAAGTACAATATTAACATAGTATTTATAATTAAGTATTGAATTAAGTACATACTACATATTTAAACAAATTTTGTGTCTAAGAAATGTTTTGCTTGAAAACATGCTAAGTTCTTTGTCCCTAAAGTGTGACACATTACCTGTTGTGCACGATTGTTTGCATTTATAATGCTCTGTGCCTAGAAATGAAAATAAAAATGTGAAATGTTAATAACAAAAAAATAAATGTTAATTTTATTTATATAGAAGGCTAATCTTTGACTTCTTAGAATCGAAGTATTCATGAGAGACTGCCACTGGTCTTGAGGTATCTCTATTGGACAAGCTTGCAACCATGCATCTCGGTTATCATGGATGTAGGAAACATGTTGATGGATGCTTCTCCAATCAGTCAACTTTTTTTTTAATGAGTCCATCACTTAACATTGAAAAGCCTCTGAAACATCTCTCTTGACTGGGCTCAAACTTATTCTACATCACAAAAATTATAATTAAACCATTAATTAAAATAAAATGTATTTTTTGAAAATGACTAAAGTTACATAGATACCTTGACTTGTAGCCATACGTCATCTTCATAACTACTAGGCAACTCAATCCATGTATGGTAAATAAGTGGTGTTTAACTACATCTTGAGCTCAAGCCCCCAAATATCATGACAACTGATCAATTGGGGCTTAACAACAGCCATAGCTCAATTGGGGCCTCGTGAATTCTTCCATTGTGCACCTAAAACATGACAACTGATCATATTTCGAGTTGTTAGATGCATCATATCATGAATTAGGTTCTAAATTAAAGCAATGTGCGAATCATCAAATACTAGAGTTCTCAGCACCATTGGACAAATATCACTCACTGCTTTGCAAGTATGTAGGGACCCTGCAAGGCATCTGAAATTACAAATTAAAGAAATGTCGACATCCATAAATGCAAGTAGAAAAAAATGTTCTCTCATAAACCAAAGTTCAAAATTTAAACATATATTTAATGATCTATATACAACATGCAAATGATAGTAATGTGTAAATATGTTATAAATGAATAAAATACTTACCACATTCATCAAAATGCCTATCTTAGATTTGCTATAGTTGGTGGCATATCCATAATTGCCCAATTTATTTCATCATTGACATTTGAAGCATTTAAATTTTGAACATGATATGACTGAGCCTCATAATAATTATCTTTAGCTTCAACAACATGTTTATCTTCAACTGATTGTTGACTATACATGTCATGTGGTCTCTAGGTCATGTCTTAATAATAACATGTCAATGTTCTTCCAGTCTTGAACATAGAATATTTGCTCAACTTGGGATGCAAAGACAAAAGGCTCTTCATACATGCATGAAAACTTAAAATTAGCAAAAGTGTAACCAAATTCATCTTTTTTAATTCCATGTGAGTTAAGCACATCAAACCATCAATATTTAATTTAAAGAAACCGCAAAATCTCTAAAATATTCAATTTCTAAAAGTGTTAGTTATGAGTTCATAATAAGTCACATCACCAACAATTGATCTACTATCTCTAGCTCTGCAAAAACTTGATATTTGGACTTTTAAACTTGCCTCTTTATCCTATGTATGGAAAGGAAACCCACTTTTGATGAAACCTTTGAACTTTCTTGCTATTGTTTGAGGTTTATGTGACAACTATATGACTTTTTAGGTGATGCCACACTAACACCTTCTTCATGAAATTCCAAATCTAATACAGATGTAATTCAGTTAGTCAATATTATATATATATACACACACACACATGATTTTAAAATGCATGATTTTTAAAAAATGTTGAGAAAATACATGATTTTCAAACCAAACAAGAAACATATCCATGTGAATTCACTCAACTTCATGAGGTCTTCTACATTGTCATCTCAGTAAGTGAAGATGTTTCCTAAAATTTTCATATTTCTAAGATTCAAGATATAAATTATTATACTTATGAAATATAAATTATTAGACTTATAAAAAATAAATAAATATAAATGAAGATCTTACTCTAAAGCCGATACTATTATCTCATGATTGAATAGCACATACGTGGGTATTTGTTTTAAGTTAACATTGTCAAATGTGTACATTTCTATTTTTTCTTGTGGGTGGAATTTTCTCAACAAATCATTATCAAGTTCTTCATAATTTTGTTCAACACGATTAAACTTGATTTTGATGTATCCAAATATCTTGAACAAAATGTAGGACACTCTTCAGTCAATTATCCTTCTGTAATAGAGCCTTCTATGTGGCTTTTGTTATGCACATATGATTTCAACTTGAACAAATACCTACACATAGAACATATTACATGTATTAATATAAATTTTATTCTAACCATTATCATATAAACTTAATAAGTTTCACATACCTTTCAATAGGATACATCCACCGAAATTGTATCAGTCCACCTAACTTCGCCTTATGTGCCAAATGTATGGGCAAGTGCACCATAATATCAAAAAGTGAACATAGAAATGCCTTCTCCCAATGGCATAATATGAGTGCTATACATGCTTCTAAGTTTCTGAAGTAGACATCATTTCTAACCTTTAAACACAATTATTTGAAAAAATCAACAAAACTCAATAAGCACTGAACTGATGATCCTCTTTGGCAAACATTTTCTTAATGCTAATGGCAAAATTATTACATTGACACATGACAATCATGTTTCTTAAAAAATTATACTCCTTAACATGAACATGCCTCGAAATATTGGAAGAGTAACTGTCTAGTACCTTAAGACACTTTAGTACATTGCAAAATATTTGTTTCTGATGTTTGAACATAATAAAACATGCAAGTGGCAACCACATTTTATCTGATCCCTCACATGGCAATGGATGTATATTCGCATCTCCCTCAAATCCAAGCAAGCATTGACACAATCATTTGTTTGCCCTTCAATGTTCAAAAGTGTCCACATAATATTGTTGCATATATTCTTTTCAATATGCATGACATGTAGATTATGTCACAAGAAATTATGCTTCCAGTATGGCAAATCAAAGAAAATACTTCTTTCTTCCATTGCTATGGGAGACATGCTTGTTTTATATCATGTAAGACATCTGCAGTAGTAAGAAGGACAAAACCGCACTTTAACTCAATAGTACCATCAAATGATTGGGGTCTCTTCAAAATTCATGGTCACAAGGCAAAAAATGATGATGACCCATGTATCACTCTATCTCACCGTGCTTCAACTTATATGAGTACATCTCTTTGTGACAAATAAGACAAGTTCCTTTCATACTCCACCCTGACAAATATACATAAATTGGAAAATCATTAATAGTACACAGTAAATCTGCTCTCATTTGAAAGTTTTGTCTCTTTAAAGCATCATATATTGGTATGTCGGTCTCTCACAATATCTTCAGTTCATCTATAAGTGGTTGCAAATATACATCAATTCTCATTTTAGGAGTAGTTAGTTCAAGTATAAGTAATGAAAACATTATATAAGGTTGTTTTATGCACATCCATAGTGCCAAATTATATGGAACAAGTATGACTGACCATATACTATGAGAGCTACTCAATGTCTTGTACAGATTAACACCATCACTCACCAATCGAAGCCTAATATTCTAGCAATCAGAAATGAATGATGGATGCAACTCATCAAATGACTTCCAAGCCAATGAATCTATAGGGTTCCTTAAAGTTTTATCCTTTGTGTGACATTCATCAGGTCATCTCATGTATGAGGCTGTTCTAGAAGACATGAATAACCACTTAAGTTGTGATATTAAAGAAAAATGTCACAACACCTTCACATGGACTTTATTCTTATTTCTAGATGATGAGCTTTTTGCGTCACCTGTACAATTTTCGTCTACTTTCCATCTTGATAGTTCTCAAATATCACATAAGTCCTGATTATAACATACTTTGGGAAAACATTAATTTTCTCACAGGTGATACCTAAATCTATGACAACCTTCTTTGGTTCATAGAAAGAACTTGGTAATTTTACACCCTCAGGAAAGGCTTTGCATAACAATTTAATTAACATCATAAATGGTTTGTTGCTTCATTTGTTATCATATTTTATGTGAAATAAGTGCAAAAGTATGATAACTTTGTAAACTTATTGAACCTAAATTATAACTCATCATCTGCTTCACTTAGTAGCCTACAATATTTCTTAAGTTTTGGATTTTCTTCCTACATATTATCATGGACATCATCACATCTTCTTGTAACTCATCATCATCATCACTTATTCTTGACTTTTGAAATTTCTTCATGTATATTATCATGAACATCCTCACATCCTCCTGTGCTAGACTTCAAATTGCTGATAACATTATCTAGCATTTCAAGCATGTCATCTCTTCATTGACATTTCATGAACATCATCTTCCTCTTAGATGATATAATATCATCATTCATGTGTGGCAACAAAGATTTACCATGATAGTGCTAAATAGTATAACTCTGAATAAAGCCATCACATATCATGTGCTCCTTGATAACTTTCATTATTTGACATACATAATTGCAGCATTTTCAGTAAGGGCACTTTATTCTTTGATTGACCACTGCATTGTTTTGTTTAGCAACTTGAACTAAATATTTGGCTTCACTTAGATATTTAACACTAAGTGTGAAAAATCAAATGCATCTCCAACTATTAAAATGTGATCATGTAAATTTTATGGATGACAAGTTAAAGATTGTGTGTTATAATAGTTACCTATCTTTCTGGTTTATCTAGCTCCTACCATCCATGGCTATTTATATATGACTTATAACGTTGTCAAAATAGAAATACCTAACAAAAATTATTGAGTAAAGGTCAACTAGCCATAACCGCATAAAACTTCTCAGTTTTTTTGTGCACACTTTGGTTTAGCATTAATCTATATAGTGAGTTTCTCTAATCTTTGCTTGCTACAAAAATACTTACATCATTATCTCTATTTTTGAATGGACTAAATATACAAATATAGGATAAATAGGTCCTTTTCAGCTCAAGAGTCTACAGCTGAAACCCAACTAACTATGAGAGTGGTTGTAAAGTGAATTTTCTTTCTACTTGTCTCCTCTTCTTCTTCATAGGTGAATGACTTTAGACATTAAGATCTGATTTCTGTCAAGTATAAAGAGTTAAATACAAGCACAAGCTTCATATCCAGCATGGAATATGAAAAAAAGAAATTATAAATAAACTTAGGACATATGGCCATAGCCATGCCTATTTCTGTAAAGCAAAGAATTTATTGCTTTTTTTGGACAATGAAACTGACCAGCCAATGTAGATAAAATCAAGCCATAGCTGTGCGAGAGAGATATTGTTACATTAATTTCACTCAACTGAATGTTTATCATTAGCAGTGGCATCCTTAAACAGTTAATTTTATTACTAAGATAAGTGGCTTAATGGATTAACTTTAAGCCAAAGCATAAGTTGGGTCCTTAAGATTGGGTAACAAAGTTTCCACTTCTATGATAAACTGATTTTCCTGTTGGGAAACCCAAAGCTTATGATCTCTCATTACACGTTCATTAGTGATCCCAACTCAAATTCAACATAGGTTTTTGTAAGTTTAAATTTTTGCATCAAAATAAAGTGTTATAGAAACAACTTTTAGACAAACTAAAGTGATAATCTGTATCGTGCATGTGACATGCATATTAGTGTTCATTCAAGCAAAAAAAAAAAACACATCCAGCAGCTATGTTTTGGAGGCTTAACCAATTTTCTCTTGAAACAACACTAAAGCCATGTCTAATGGCTACGTCATATTCACTAAACAAATGGAACACCATCCCATAGAAATGTAAACTAAGAACACATGGCAAACTCCATATTTGTTAGGGAATTCTGCTGCAAGAGGAGTCTCCCCCATCACAATAATACATGGCAAGATTGTTAATATGTTTGATCACATAAAAGCATAGTTAGAGGCAAAGGCAAATTTAAAAAATGGAAAGAAAAAAGTGCGGCAATACATTTGGTAGCCAACAATTAGCATGTCATAGAGTCTAGAACTTATAGAAGCTGTTGGAAGCATGATGTAACAAAAAGAAACACATAAAACCTAGAAAATACAATAAGGGTTAGGAAGGAGGAAAAAAGTACAAGTAGTGTATATGTGTGTGTGTGTGTATTTAATCTCACAGGATGCTAGATGGCTAACATTTAAAAATTTGTCTTTGAAAAACAGTCATTATATTGGAAATTAGCATTAATTTGTAGTGTGGTGATAGTTTATAGATGTTTTAGTAAGTATTTATGGTATTTCAACAACAAATTTTAAACCATGGTGTTCAAAAACAACAAGATTATTTGATAATGTTTGTTTGACACCCATTTGGACTGATGTATACAGCATGTTCATCATCATGCACATACCTATATGCACAAAGAAGAAGTGGAAACAGCACAGGCTAAATGCATGCAAAGAAGAAGCATAAAACTACATGTAGGCTGCCACGATTGATGTAATCATTCATATGAAATAAACAAATAAAGTGAAGACAACGTACCTATAGGATGACCAATCCAAAACCCTCAGTAGGCACTCAAGAGGATGAAAGAGAAAAGAAAATAAGAATGGGTGGGTAGGGAAACGTGCCCACCTTCTCACGATACAACTCTTGGAGGTGACTGAAAGGGTGGCAACTCTTGAAGAGGCAACTATTGGGAATCGTTGGCAATCCTTGAAAATTAAAATAATATTATTTTATTTATTATCAAAATTAGTATCAACATTCATTATATCTTTTCTTTTGTAAAATGCATAAAAACGATCAGGCTTTACAATCTCTCTCTCTCTCTATCTCACTATCCTCAATTTTTTTCTTCATGAAAAGGAGCTGCAATATTGGCAGCATCCTTCTGATCTAGTGTTCGAAAAAGGGGGCTGCAATGGCTGCCCTAGACCCGCCTCTCTATGGTTTATATTTTTGGGTGAAAAAGGACTGAAATGGGTAGCTACAATCTCATCTCCATTAATTGTGTATGGTTGAGACTGAGAGATGAACCCATATAATATTCCTGCCTTACGTATTCCTCCCTCTACCTTACAAAATTGGGGGTCTTAGTCCTTTCGAAACCCTTGCCACATAAATGGCAGTAGTTAGAGAACTCAGCCATGATGTCCATGCCACACTCACTGAGTCTCATGCTATGATTATCACGTTGGTTTCATTGGTAATTGGGTAACAGAAGCTGTCTAGATTTAGCCCATGTTAATGTCCATGTATGTGAGAATTGTCATCCATGATAACCCATTCATGCCCATCATGGTGGCCTTTTTGGCAAGTGTCATGACCATTGTAAGATTTTGGGTGTCGAAGTATAACTCACGTTCAGTTTCAGCAAAAGAAAGATAAGAGAGAGAACATGAAAAGAAAAATGAAGAAGGGAGGTGAAACTTTACATTCTCACACAGCCCATTAATATAGTGATTCCTCTTAACATTTTACAAGAATCTAGAACTAAAAATCACAATAATGTAGAGCCTAGAGTGAAGCGACACAATAACCTAGAGTCTAGAATAAAATAATTACAGAAATTACAATCATAACCCTGCCTAGATAAATGTGTTCAGACATTATTAGACGTGTTGGATCTAAATCAGTAGATGTGTTGGATCTGGATCAGATTAGATCCAACATCTTATCATCCTCCTTCAAGTTATATATGGTTTTGCACCATGTACAACTTGCCTTTTAGAAACCAGAATTGTTGTTTCGTTAGTCATTTTGTAAATAAGTTTGCAACTTGTTCATCTGTACGAACATAAATAGGTTGAATCTCTTTGTCATCCACCTTTTGTCTAATAAAGTATTGATCAATCTCAATGTGTTTTGTTCGACCATGTTGTATGGTATTAAAAGCAATGTTAACAGCTCTTTGATTATCATACATTAACATTGACGTTTTAATCTTTTCTCTAATGTCTTCTAGCAAATGTCTAACCCATGTAACTTGAACAACACCTGCAGCCATGCATATGTATTCAGTTTCAGTGCTGGATCTTGCCATTGCCTTTTGCTTTCAACAACCCCATGACACAAGATTACGTCTAATGGAAATCTAATGAAAATACAAAAACCAGAAATGAACTTTCTTTAATCAGGATCTCCAGCCCAATCTGCATCTATGAATGTCATAAGTTGATGTCTAGCAATTATATTTCCACTCTTACCATAAACTAAGTCATCTCCTGTTGTCCCTTTTAGATATCTTAATATCTTTTGACAACATCCATGTGAGTATCTCTAGGTGCATGCCTAAATTGAGATACTTGATTCATAGCATATATAATATATGGTCCAGTGAATGTAAGATATTGAAGTGCCCCAACAATACTTTGATATGGTGTAGGATCTTCATATAACTCCCCATCCTGAGCACTTAGTCTTTGATTTAGAACACTAGGAGTTCCAACAGGCTTACAATCAGACATACATGTCTTTTTCAGCAGATCCAACATGTATTTTTGTTGTGTCAATGTGAGGCGATTATTGTGCCTATCAATCTCCACTCCAAGAAAGAATCGTAAATCACCAAGCTCTTTCATTTTGAAGTTTTTCATCATCAAAACTTTAGCTTCTTCTATGTGTTTTTCTGAATTGCCTATGATAACAATATCATCAACATATATAAGAATTAAAGTAAATATGTTTTCCTTTCAATAAATGAAAAAAGAGTGATCTAGAGGACATCTCCGAAAACCACATTCTTGAATCTTGTAGGAGAAACTACCAAACCATGAGCATGAGGCATGTTTGAGTCCATAAATAGATTTTTTTAGTTTGCAAACTCATGCAAGAGAGTCTCCTTTCATATATCATGGAGGTTGTTCCATATATACTTCCTCCCTCAAATCACCATGAGGAAAAGCATTCTTCATGTCCATTTGATGTAGTCTCCATCCATATTCAATTGTTAATGATATAATCACACGGATTGTTCCAATTTTCATCACATGGCTGAATGTCTCATCATAATCTTCTCCATATTGTTGTGTGAAGCCTCGTGCTACCAATCTTGCCTTGTACCTTTCCACACTACCATCAGGTTTATATTTAACTTTATAAATCTATTTTGATCCTGCTACATTCTTTTATTTGGGTCTAGGAACAAATTTTCATGTCCCACATTCATGTAATGCATCTATTTCTTCATTCATTGCCTTGATTCTATGCAACGACTTGCATGCTTCCTCAAAACAAGTAGGTTCATCTTGTTTTATAACTTGAGACATAAAAAGCCGAAAATCTAAGGAAAGATTATCATAACTTACCCATCAATGAATGAGGTGTCGCACTCACACAGATCTTCTAACATGATGATCATAGACTTCAACATGAAAAGAGGCCGGATTGTCATCTCTCCTTCTTTTCTGATGAGTGTAAACTTGTCCTGAAAACCGATATGAAGCATTGTTTTCTCCTTCTTTCATAGCTGGAACAAGTTCTTTGTTTCCTTCTGTTTGTGTGATATGTAAAGATCCTATCCCATCATTTGGATGAGATTCTAGACGGCCTCCTACAAATAACTCAGCACTTACCCAATGATCATATGATTCCACGGGTTGAGAATTCTCAGTAGAATTGTTAAAGTTGTGTTCATCAAACACAACATTTCTTGATACTTTGATGAGTCTGGTTGTAGGGTCATTACATGTGAAACATTTGTACATAGCCAACGAACCTACACTGCACTACTTTACTCTGAAATTTATTTCTCAATGATGAGTCAATGTGAACATAGCACACACATCCGAAAACCCTTAAATTATTATAGTTTGGATTTCGACAAAAAAGAGTGAAATAAGGAGATTTTGAATCCAAAACTATCATGGGAAGATGATTTATTATATATACAGTGGTGTGAAAAGCCTTTGTCCATAGAGTAATAGGAGTATTACTATCATGCATCATATTGATACCACTTTCCACGATGTGATAATGTTTTCGTTCAGCTACACCATTTTGTTCTGGGGTGTATGGGCATAAAATATGTCGAGTTATCTCATTTTCTCGTAAAAGTTAATAAAGTCATGTAAAGAATATTCCCCCCACCATCACAACAGAAATGCACAACTTTAGATGAAAACTGTCGTTGGATCATGACATGAAATTCTCAAAAGATACTAAACACTTCTGATTTTTGTTTCATGAAGTGAATCCAAGTATATCGAGAATAAGAATCTATAAACAAAACATAATAGCGAGAGCCAGACAAGGAATCAACGAGAGCTGGCCCCCATACATCAAAATAGACAATCTCAAAAGGTTTAGAAGCTCTTTTATTGATATTATGAAAAGGAAGTATATGACTCTTACATAGTTCACAACTAGAACATTTTTTGTCATAAGTATCAAAGAATTGACTGGATTTTGGAATGAGATTATCTGATGCAAGTTTTTCCAAAAACCCACGACTACAATGTCTCATACAACCATGCCATAAATTTGACTTACTGGCATCTGATTGGAGATAGCTAGAACTTGGAATTTGTGAAAGTGAGTTGGAAGGAAAGCATGTCAATTGAGCTGGACTTGAAGAGGACTATAAGAAATAAGGATTTTCCTTGAAGACATACATATTTCCTTGGTGTTTCCCTTCAGCGAATGTTTTCTTTGGTAGAAGATCTTTGACATACACAGAAGAAGAAGTAAATTGAACAGATAAGTTTGTATGGTCTTCAAGTTTAGAAACGGAAATAATATTCTTTTTGATATTTGGAGCAAGGGCAACATTTGACAAAGATAATGGAAATGGTGATGTTGGAAGAGAAATTTGTGCATTTTCAATATGTGTGATAGGACAAAAACTTCCATCACCTGTAACTATATTACTTTTACAAGAATAAGGAAAAAGGTCATGTAACTTACCAGCTTTTCCAGTTACATGAGTAGCAGCACCTGAATCCAAATGCCATTCATCTTGATCATTTTGTTTCACTATCATCTTGGAGAGGGCAGTCATAAGTATTTGTTGTACATCGGCTGGTGGGAGTTTGATATTATGTTCAACTTCAAGTTTATTGCCTCTGTTTTGTGGATTAAACCAGCAATTTGCTTTGATGTCACCCTTCTTGTAACATTGGAAACATATTGGCACTTTTTTTGTGGTATTAGTTTGAAATCTTCTTGTAACACTTGGTGTTGGCAGAATACATTTGCCATTTTGTTCATCATGCCCACGATTCATGCCTCCTTGATGAGCCCAAATAGCTTCTATAACTAAAACACTGTGAGCATTGCCTTGGTCTGTTCCTTCCATCAATTGTTTCATGTTCATTTCATGTTGAAGCAGCTTGCTCTAAAGTTCATTGAAGGTGGGCAAGATAAGCAAAACTTCAAGAGCAGTAGTGAAGGCATAAATATCTGGTCCAAGGCCGCTAAGAGTCTGCTGGACTTTTTCTGTCGGAAACAACATATCCAACAGCTCCCAACCGATCCACTATCCCTTTAAGACATCCCAAATATTCCATAATCGACATTGACCCTTTCCTAAAATTCTGAAATTCTTTCTTCAAATATAGAATACGTGCCTCTGAAATTTGAGAATAGGTTTCAGCAAGACTGATCCATAACTATCCTGTTGTGCAGTCATCAGAAAGAGAAATCAACACTTATTGAGAGAGAGTTGATATGACATACGCAACAAGACTTTGATCTCGCTTTATCCATGTTACAAATTGAGGGTTACGAATTTCTTGAGTGAAAGTTGTCTCTCATCTTTCATTCTTAACCTCTTGTTGAATGAACTGTGGTGGGATTAGAATGAGATGTACGTACAGATCATGACTCCTTATGAAAGGAGTGATCTTCCTTTTCAGGTAAGGTAGTTGGAGTGATTTAGTTTTTCAGAAATAAGGTGTGGCAAGAAGTTGGTGGACATACTGGATTGGGAGAGAATATCCATGATAAATTATATATCTATGAACGTAGATATATACGAATAGAAATATAAGAGTGTTGTCAAGATAGACAAAAGATTATGAGCAGAATGTTAGAAGGGGTATAAAAGAAAACCAACCAGGAGATTTCAAGTATGTTCAAACATTTTCCTTGGTAGAACCAAGCTAGACCTTGCTCTGATACCATTTAAGATCTTGGGTGTCGAAGTATAACCCACGTTCAGATTCAGCAAAAGAAAGATAAGAGAGAGAGCAGGAAAAGAGAAATGAGTAAGGGAGGTGAGACTTTACATTCTCACTATTTGCATCCCAAAATCTTCTATTTGGTTTTGGAGTGCTTCAGAAAAATGAAGTTTTGTTTTCAAATAGGGAATAAAGGTACTCGCCCGTCAGTATGAGGATCGACCGTTCTCGATACCTTTACTAGGGGTAATCAACCCAAGGGCTATGTTTATCATCGATGCATTTCATTTTAACTTTAAATAGAAAAATATTGAAAGTTCGATGTTTCAAACTTTTGAGGAGGGTCTTGAAGAATCACTTGAGAATGTGAAATATTTTAGCAAAAGCTAGAAGTGGAAAATCTTTGTAAATATCATTTGGAAATCATTTAGTGTTCTCGTAAGACTTTAAGTAGATTTGAGGTTTTGCTCTAATTCCATTACCACCTAGTTAGAGCTTCATCTCATCTTGCTTAAGTTCTTTTGGAAAAGTCCTTGTGATCATAAATGAAATTAAGTGGGTGAGAATGCATGAATGCATTGATCCTATATGATTAAAAAGAAAAATCATTCATTCTTACCATAACATTCATTTAAGAGCATTCCTACCATAACATAGATCTAAGATTTTTGTTTTGATAAATATCATATATAAGAAGGAAAAGTTTTTGAAAATGGATTGAGGTTGTGGACCATCAAGCATGAATCCAATATTGGGTCATTACTTGATTTATGGTCTTAGTGAAGTCGGTAAATAAAAATGATTTTGGAAAGAAAAATGTCCAAAATCTATGCACAAGATGAGATATTTGATCATAAGAAAATATGGAGAAGAAGAGAGAGAAAGATATCTTGAAAAGTACAAGATCAAAGATTTAAAATAAAGAGAGATACATATTCATATACATATTTATATATGCATGTGTATATATATATATATATATATATATATATATATACGTATAGATACGTATATCAAAGCTTATGAAAATGTGGTTCAAAACAAGTGGAGAAGAGAAGATCATTTTAAAAAGAGAGAGAGATTTTAAAATTGAATGCATGTATATATATTCATACATACGTATATGGGAGTTTGTAAAAGGATATGTTAAATCATAAAGAGATAATGACAAAAAGAAATAATCATGTGCATGTATATGTATATAACATGTATATACGTATATGTCTTCATGAGTATTAAAATCAAGAAATAACTTGAAAATAGCCGACTTCAATTTTTGATATAGGCCGGAGGGGAACTTGGGCTCATGCAAGAACCTAAGTTAAGTCTTCAAGGCCGCATTTGAAGCTTTCTTTAGAAAATGTTTTGGTAAATATGATTTATATAAACATAGAATATTTTGAAGGCCAGTGGGTTATGGAAGAAGCTCAAACCACACGATAAGATGTTCATTAGGGTTCCTAATCGGATGATTAAAACAAACTAACGTGAAATGATATGAAAATGCACTTTAACATGCACAAATTTGTGAAGGTTCTTCCCGGGTTGGACAAGCTCCAACCTCAAAATTACATGAATAAAACAAAAGAATCCAAAACCAAACTTTCATTCTCACGTGCATTCACATATAAATGAAAAATTAAATAACTATGCATGGATAATATCAAAAACAATATTTAAGAAAAGAAAAAGAGCATGATTCAACTATGGAATGAAATCTCATCTTCTCATGTTGTCGGTGCACTCGAGCATAGCCTCTTGACTCTAGAGAGTGAGAGCTGTCTCCTATGGCCATGGGGAAGTGAAGAAGAGAGAAAACGAGAGAAGCAAAATATAAATGGAAAATCAAGCAACTACGCATGGATAATATATAAGCAATATTCAAGGAAAGAAATAGAACATGATTCAACAATGAAATGAAATATTATATCATCTTCTCGTGTTTCTGGTGCACTTGAGCATAGCTTCTTGGATCTAAAATAGAATTGAGTGCTATCTCTTATGGCCATGGGGAAATGAAAAAGAGAGGAAAATAGAAAGAAGCAAAAGAACAAGAATGTATTCAAAAAATGAGATAACATGGCTCAAGCATTGAAATGAAAGACATCTTCTTATGCTCTCGGTGTACTTGAGCATAACCTGTTGGCTCTAAAATAGGGTTGACAGATATCTCTTTTGGCCATGGGGAGAGGAAGAAGAGAGGAAAGAAAATAAAAGAGAAATGAGATGGATGATGATTACATAACTCTAAATGAGAAAATGAATTAGGGAAAATGAATAATCATGCTTAAAATAAACTTGAACTCACCTTGAATAAAGCTCCAAGATGATGAAGATGAGTCCTCCAAGGAATCTTTGGTGCTCCCTTGAAGAGTTATAGCTAGCTCAAATTGGAGAGAAATGGAAAAAGGAAGAGGGAGAGAGAGAGAGCTCAAGAGAAACTCTAAGTCCTCAAGTGAGAATACTGTAGGGTTTTTGCCAAGGGCCACTCTTACCCAAGAGAGGAAGAAGTGGGGGGTATTTATAGAGATTTTGGAGCAAAAAACCTAAAATTTGAATTTTTTTTAATTTCACCTTATTTTCATCTGAAATTCACATAATTTTAAATTATTTTGAAAAAGAAATGGTTTGAAAATGAGTATGATTGGCCATCAAGTTTATAAAAATATTTTTTTAATGAATTGGACCTTTGTCTGCTCAAAAAGACTAAAATTGCCTTCTAAAAGGAGTTGTTTTTTTGTCAAAAGGAAGAGAAAATGGGTCTTTTCCACCAAAAAGACCAAAAATCATGCTCTAAAAGGAGGTTATTTGTCAAAAGGAGGGGCAAATGGGTCTTGCCCATCAAAAATACCAAAATCACTCTCTAAAAGGAGGTTTTTGTCAAAGGAGGGGCAAATGTATCTTGCCCATAAAAAAGATCAAAATCACCATCTAAAAGGAGGTTTTTTGTTAAAAGGATGGGTAAATGAATCTTGCCCACTAAAAAGACCAAAATCGTTCTCTAAAAAGATGTTTTTTGTCAAAAAGAGTGGCAAATGGGTCTTGCCTACCAAAAAAACTAAGATTGCCCTCTGAAAGGTGGTTTTTTGTCAAAAAGAGGGGCAAATGGGTCTGAAATGCTTGATTTGGATTTGAACTTGGGTTTTGGATCTATGAATTAGATTTTGGGCTTGGAAAAATTTGGGGTGATTATAGATGCCCCTCTTTGTTACTAAGCTACTGCTAGCCTTGCTTAGTGACAAAGATATGCACCGTAAATTTTTCAAACGAAACATTTTTGGAGAATTCAAGTTTGAACTTAAACCTACCCCTTGCCTGCATGGGTTTGCCAATATTGAATTCAAGTTTTTAACCCCCTGAAATGGGTTGTCTTGGCTCGCATTGCAAATTTAACCTCTTACCTATGTTTGTTGCATTGGCTTGCAGGTTCAACCCCTTACCTATGTGAACTGCGTGACTTGTAGTGCAGGTTTAACCCCTTTGCCTGCGTGGGTTACTTTGGCTTGAAGTGCAGGTTAACCCTTTTATCTGTGTGCTTGCTTCAGCTTGCAGTGCAGGTTTAACCCCTTTACCTGCACGGGTTGCTTCGGCTTGCATTGTAGGTTTAACCCCTTGCCTACGTGGGTTGTTCTTTTCTCCATAGTTTCAGGTTTTACCTCTTTCCTGAATGGGTTGCTCAATAACAAGTGGCAATACCAGGAAATAACCTTCATCACCTCGAACACTTTTGTTGAAGCAGTGGCTGAGACCCTATTCCTCCTTCAATGGTTATGACAAGAAAATTTCCTATCACCTCGAATGCCTTTTGGTGAAATTTTTGTTTTCATCCAAGGCTGGATTTTGAACTTGTTAAAATTCCCCAAACTAGCATTTGGGTTGAGCTTGCTTCGAAAAAGTCCTTACCAAACGGCCAAGTTACGCTTGCTCCATAAAATTCTTTTGTCTAGTGACATGGTTGAGCTAGCTTTCAGAAAGCTTCAAGCCTAGCGGCCGGATTGCGCTTGATCAAATCTTTAGCTTAACAACTGGTTGATTTGATTGTGATATGATTCCTTTTTTTATGGACAATGATAATTGTTCATGAAAAATATTTGTCGCAAAAGAATTTTAGAAATGTCCTTGAAATATTAAAAAAATGCCCCGGTATTAGCAATTTGCCATGATTGATAAAGGAAAGAATGTTGTGTAGAAGATAAATGGTTGATGTCTTGGATTGAGACTGGGGTGAAGAAAGTAACCGAAATTGCCTAAATCAAATAAGGTATGAGCGAAATTATATAAAGGAGATATATTTTCCATTATCGGGAAAATAAAGATATAAGGTAATGACATATATATGAATTTTGGTATGCAAGAATTTGTGTTTTGCCTCTAAGGAGAAGAAATTGAGACAAAACTGGTAGAAAGGAATCCCAAAATCTTCTATTTGGTTTTGGAGTGCTTCAGAAAAATGAGGATTTTGTTTTGAAATAGGAAAGAAAGGATTCGCCCGTCGGTACGAGGGTCGACCGTTCCCGGCACCTTTACCAGGGGTAATCAACCCAAGAGTTATTTTCATTATTGATGCATTTCGTTTTAACTTGAACATGTCTTTGGTTCTATATGCGGTATAGAAAAATATTGAAAGTTTGATGTTTCAAACTTTTGAAAAGGTTCTTGAAGAGTTGCTTGAGAATGTGAAATGTTTTGGGAAAACTCGCAGGAAATCCTTGTAAATATCCTTGGAAAGCTTGAAAAGTCATTTTGAAATTATTTTAGTGTTCTCTTAAGACATTAAGGAGGTTTGAGATTTTGCTCTAATTTAGTTACCACCTAGTTAGAGTTTCATCTCATCTTGCTTAAGTTCTTTTGGAGAGGTGTTTGTGATCATACGTGACATTAAGTGATACGTGACATTAAGTGAGTGAAAATAAATGGATGCATTGATCCTATGTGATTGAAAGGGAAAATCATTCATTCCTACCATAACATTCATTTAGATGCATTTCTACCATAACATACATCTAAGATTTTTGTTTTTGTAAATATTATATATATGAAGGAAAAGTTTTTGAAAATGGATTGGGGTTGTAGACCATCAAGCATGAATCTAATATTAGGTCATTACTTAGTTTGTGGACTTGAAGAAGTCACCAAATGAAAAATTAAAATCTTAAATGGTAAGATATTGAAAGAATGGAAAAGATAAAGGACTACATCCCAAGAGGGATATAGAGAACGAAAAAAATCTTGAAAATCATAAAATCACATGTTTTGAAAAATAAATGTATGTATTTGTATACATATATGAAAGCTTATGAAAACGATGTTTATATCAAATATTGAAGAGAATATCATTTTAGAAAGAGAAAGAGAGAATTTTAATACATACATGTATATATTTATATATATGTATACGAGAGTTTATAAAAGTATGTTAAATCATAAAAAGAGAAACAACAAAGAAAGATATTCATGTGCATGCATATGTATATAACATGTATATACGCATACGTTTTCATGAATATGAAAATCAAGGAATGATTTGAAAATAGCTGACTTCAAATTTTGATATAGGCCGGAAGGGAGCTTGGACTTAAGCAAGTGCTTAAACTAAGTCTCCAAGGCCACATTAGAGATATTTCTTTTAAAAATGTTTTGAAAAATATGATTTATATAAAAACATAGAATATTTATGGTTTGGTTACAAAGGAATATGTTTCTTTCACCGTTGGGTATGGAAGAAAATTTAGCAACATATCGAGGCACTCTTTATGATTCCTAAAGGGGTGATTAGGAAAGAAACTAGCGTAAAATGACATGCAAATGCATTTTAACATATAGATTTTTGTAACAGTTTTCCGGGGTTGGCAAACCCCAACCTCAAAAATTAATATGAAATTAAAGAGCCCCAAGCCATACCCTCATTCTCACCATTCATTGGTGCGTAAATAGAAGATTAGAATATCATGCAAGGATAATATCAAAACAATATTTAAGAAAAGAAAAAGAGCATGATTCAACTATGGAATGGAACCTCATCTTCTCATGTTCCCAGTGCACTCGAGCATAGCCTCTTGACTCTAGAGAGTGAGAGTTATCTCCTATGGCCATGGGGAAGTGAGGAAGAGAGAAAACAAGAGCAAGATATAAATGGAAAATCAAGCAACTTCGCATTGATAATATATGAGCAATATTCAAAGAAAGAAATAGAACATGATTCAACAATGAAATGAAATATTATCTCATCTTCTCATGTTTCCGGTGCACTTGAGCATAACCTCTTGGCTTTAAAATAGAGTTGAGAGTTATCTCTTATAGCCATGGGGAAATGAAAAAGAGAGGAAATTAATGGAAGCATAAAAATAACAAGAAATGAGATAACATGACTCAAGCATGGAAATGAAAGATCATCTCATCTTCTCATGCTCCCGGTGCACTTGAGCATAGTCTCTTGGCTCTAAAATAGAGTTGAGTTATCTCTTTTAATTATGGGGAGAGGAAAGAAAATAGGAGAGAAATGAGAGGGATGATGATTACATACCTCTAAATGAGAAAATGAACAATCATGCTTGAAATAAACTTGAACTCACCTTGAATAAAGCTCCAAGATAATGAAGATGAGTCCTCCAAGGGATCTTTGGTGCTCCCTTTATGAGTTGTAGTTAGCTCCAAGTTGGAGAGAAATGAAAAGAGGAAGAAGGAGAGAGAAAGAGCTCAAGAGAAACCCTAAGTCTTCAAGTCAGAATACTTTAGGGTTTCTCCCAAGGGCCACTCTTACCCCAAGAGAGGAGAAAGTGGGGGGGGGGGGGTATTTATAGAGATTTTGGAGCCAAAAACTTAAACTTTGAATTTTTTTTTAATTTCACCTTATTTTCATCCGAATTTCCTATAATTTTAAATTATTTTGAAAAAAATGGTTTGAAATGGGTATAATTGGCCATTGGACTTACAAATTTTTTTTTTTTAATGATTTGGACCTTTGTCCACCCAAAAAGACTAAAATCGCCCTCTAAAATGATTTTTTTTGTCAAAAGGGTGAGCAAATGGGTTTTACCCACCAAAAAGATAAATATCACTCTCTAAAATAAAGTTCTTTATCAAAAGGAGGGGCAAATGGGTCTTGCCCACAAAAAAGACCAAAATCACCCTTTAAAATGAGGTTATTTGTCAAAAGAAGGGGCAAATGGGTCTTACCCACCAAAAAGACCAAAATCACCCTCTAAAAGGAGGTTTTTTGTCAAAAGAAGGGGTAAATAGGTCTAAAATGTTTGATTTGGATTTGAATTTGGGTTTTGGATCTACGAATTAAATTTTGAGCTTGACAAAATTTGGGGTGATTACACTCACATAGCCCATTTATATAGTGATTCATCTTAACATTTTACAAGAATCTAGAATGAAACAATCACAATAATCTAGAAACTAGAGTGAGGTGACACAATAACCTAAGAGTCTAGAATAAAACAATTACAAAAATTACAATCATAACCCTGCCTAGATAAATGCGTTCAGACATTGTTAGATGTGTTGGATCTGAATCAGTAGATGTGTTGAATATGAATCAAACTAGATCCAACATCTTATTAACCATGTCCATGTTCCCCTGGCATTGAAGTAATTTGACTCTTGGGATTGTTGGCCTTGTCAATGGTGTGGCATGGTCACCCTGGATGAAGCTGCCATGACCACCTTGTGCCTAGATCTTGTGCATCGGCAGTGACCCATTCAACCTGCTTTTCATTTTGTTTCTTCACTTTCCTGTTTCTTCTGTCTTCATTTTCCAAGCATAGCAAGTGATAAAGCAAGTAAAGAGGGCATGGGATAACCCTAGGGTGTATCCAACTATACATCTAGAAAAGCAGTAAGTTTCATTATCATGTTCAACCTCCTAAATATCAAAGATTATTCTTTGCTTGTTTTGGATTTTATTTTTGTTTTAATTGTAGACACGAGCTGGATGTATTTGTGCAGAATGTAAATGAAAACAAACTGATATGAATTTAAATTTCAGTTATTATTGGAGAGCATTGTTCTTTTTTCTGACTTAGTATTATGTTTGCCATATACTATTTTCAAATACCCATTGGATCATTTCATTGTAGTCTTGCTCTACATGATTTTCTTATATTTCATATGAATGTGGCTTGAGTGATTGATCTGTTATAAGTCATGGTCTATCTACCAGAACCACATATTGCTATTTGGTCATGGACATCTAGTTGTTTTGTGATGTGTGATTGATGATGTTATTCAAACAGAAGTATGAGCTAATTAGATAGCGAGATCAATTTTTTAGTCCTTCTACCACTACATGTCATATCTTGTTCAATATCACTAAAGCTAGTAGACCTAAGACTAGTGCATATAGTTTCTTATGCCTTCAACTGGTTTACAAAGTTTTATGTTTTCCATTTTCATCTTAAATTTGGAAGCACAAATTTTGACATTTCCTAATAATTATCTTGAATAAAGATATACATGTTGTCTGAGCAGTCCCTAGGTCATTATTTCATTTGAAGAAAGATTTTCATGTGCTATTTGCATTATGGTAAAGAAATTTATGAAGTCAAGAAAATTGGATCATAAAGTAATGAAGTACTTGTGTGAAGTGGGATAAACTATATACATCTTCCACATTTATGGTAGGGATGGTCAACCACTCAATGTAGTGAAAGTATGAACAAGTTTTTTAATAAGCATGTTTATAAGATTACACTTTTGAGAGATTTTATTGTGAAGTTCAATGAAGTTCAAATACATTGGTATAAAGAGTTAAAATATAACTATGAAATGAAGAATGAAATTAAACCATTTGTGACAAGTAACAGTATAGTAAGAAATACATCTACTCTTGTGATTTTTTGTAAGTTCAGAGAAAAGCTGCTAAAGTCACTTGGTTGTACAGTGACATTGACTTGTCATGGTGAGACAAAAACATATAAAGTCAGTGATAAAAAAATTCTTTAAAAAGTTAGCCTAGAGTATGTGTTTTCTTGTAATGAGAACTCCAAAGAGTTGTCCATGTGCACCTATTCATATGGAAGCCATCTAAGATTATATGTCATGACATTTTTTATATATTTATACATGAATCATTTGAAGAAATCCCATTTGGTTATATTGTTAAAAGATGGACAATGAGTCAAAAAAGTGGTGTAGTACTTCATGTCGGCTGCTTAAGTCAAATAATTGGTGTTGATGATTCATTGATTAGGAGACACACTCTATGCCTAAAAGCAAATAAGTGTATCAGACAGGCAGTCAATTCTCAACAACAATATGAGCATGCCTTTACAGAATTGGAAAGTTGCTCCTGAAGTTTCAAGTGCACAAACTCTTCCCAGTAGTCAATCTTTAGCTGGGCTGAAAAATATAATGGCTATTATGGACCAAGGACAAGTATGTGCTACAAGGAAGCAAGAAATGAATTGGATCAGGCATTAATAATAGACGCTAAGGGTAGTACCCATTTTGTAGGTTAAAAAAGAAGTTATGCATAATTTTTTTCTTGTGCATGTAATCTTTTTCATATCTATATTTCTTAATTTTTGCACTATCAAGACATGAGTGTTCTACTTCCAAGCAATAAGATGAAGCAACTCATTTTGAAAAAATGTGCATGAGAGCACTTTTTACATTCAAGAGAACATGATCTAAGAAGGCTCCTCATTTTTCATTTTTTTTTCCTTATGTGTTTTTTTTCTTTTACAAAAGCCCCAAACATGTGTTTGGCCCACAACAAGTATCCTGGTCTCATATAATGCTTGTGGGAGAAAGGGGCAGAGGCATATAGATATCTGAAACTAATTCAGCGGGGTCCTGCAGTGGTGTTAGTTGTTGCTCTTAAAACACATAACCAATGTGTTAAAATGGTAGTCGTGGAGGTTTGCCAAGAGATGATTTTATGCAAATGATTATGTTAAATCAGTTGCTACAGTAAAGTAGAAAGTTTATATGTAAAGCTCGTGTAAATGAGATGTTCTCAAATGGTGGGGGTTTGTATCAAGTTGTGTAGAAAAAGCTAAGCTTTCAACATCGTATCAGTGCCAAATTTCCTATGATTAACAACTCCCATTGCAAGTCCAGATTTGAACATAGAAACAGAAACAAAGGTTGGCTTCACTATGTCTACATATGAGATTTTCTCACCAGCCAGGCTTTGTGGATCTCTCGTTATTTGATATCTTTTTATTGAATGAAAGTGCTTTGTAATTGCATGCCTATATTCTCCCTCTATTCCTTTTGCAAGTGATTATTTATCTCATTAGCACTTTCTCAAATAACATAAAATTATTTTCTGTGAGTAGGTAATTGCGGCAATTGAAGCACCAGAATGATGAACTTCTTGGGAGGTGGCCACTGTCCAACTTACAATTTAATTGAAGTCCCTGAAGTTAGGTCTTTTTAATTGTGACAAATGAAGTAACTGAAAATGAGTTTGTTGGGAGGAGGCCCCGAGGCGCCTTCATTGAACTAAAGCGATGGTTGACATGGAAATTTTCCAAGTGAGTGCCTTTTAGTAAAGGTTTTCCGTTTTTGGAAATCCTCACCATGAGAATCTAAGTTTGGTCTATAGATGAGCCCCATTTAATGCATTTTGTGTGTGTTGGAGGAAACCTTGACGCAAAGCAGAAAAGTCCTTGGAACTCTTTATTCTCTTTCAAAAATTTCTCTTTATCCATATAACATAGGCCCCATAAAGGAAATACGTTATAAGAAGTTTATCACTTGAGATACACTTTAACATTCTACTCGAATACATTAGTTATGTAACGCTCGACGTCTTTTAGGCGGGCCGGGTCGGGTCCAGATCCGGACCCGAACCCAATTGCATGAGGAGCCCGATGCGAGGGCCCTTCTCCCTCCCGTCTCCCTCTTCTTCCCCATCGCCTTTTTCCTCTGTCTCGATTGCGTGAGAACAGGAGGAGGACGAGGGTGCAGCGGCGACACTTGGGCCAGCGGAGGAAGGACGATGGCGGCGGCGTTCGGGTAAGCCCTTGACCTCTCCCTAACTCTTCCTTCTTCCTTCTTCTCCTCCTCCCTCTCCCATTGTTTCTGCTGCATGGGCTCCTCCTGTGCAACCCTCTCCTTCTCTTCTGTCGAAATATGTCCCACTCCCTCACCCACGCTCTCTGCTCGAGCACGCTCAGCCCATGCTCACCCCTCTCTGTCAGCACCCTCATTCTCTCGCACATGCTCTCTCTCTCTTTCTCTGGCCTCCTTCTCCCTTCTCACACAATGTCACCCTCACTGCCCGTCTTTCCCCTTTGATCGAACTCTCTCTCTCTCTCTCGTTTTCAGCCTCCCTCGTATCTACCGTAAGCTTTTCTAATGGCATACCCTTCTCTTGCATTATTTCTCACTGATTTTCACTCGTGTGTGTGTGGCTGTTGGATTGGATTGTAGTTTGGGAACGTGTTCCTCCCCTGATAGCAGTGACTAGACGGCGTTGGTGGTGGCGGCATTACATGATTTTTGTCGTTTGAGGATCGTTTGAACGCTTGAGGTGGCTGTCGGGAACATTGCACTAGTTTGGACTCTAAGATTTGGGTGAGCGAGGTCTAATCGAGCTTAGATTGTTGAATATTTTATGTTGGAGCATGTATAATTATTGATTCAGCATGCTAGAATTAAGAATTGATGATTTTAGGATATGATAATGACTTTATCTTTTGGGAAAGCCTAGGATTGTTTTGAAGAGGCAATGATCTATGCTTATAATGACCTTTTTAGCATGATAAGTTAATTCTCGAAGCTATTTGGAAACATGGTAGAGATTTGAAGGGGTTAAGAAGATTTAGAGTCATTTTTCTAGACACATGGTGCATGCGCTGGTCGTTGGGTGTATTGCATTGTTGGTTGAGAAAGAGCTTGTGAGTAGGATGTAATTTGGGGAAGAGCTCTTTTTGAGGGCCTTGTGGGCCGATACTACCCTTTGACACCCTCTTGAGACGATGACATGCCTCAATGTTTATGTTTCATATTTGTATATATGGTAAAGCAAAGCGAGTGTAGAACTTACCATTTGATTGTGTTTACAGGTACACCGGGCACGTCCAGTAGACCTTGAGTGACTAAATCTGAAGCTTGAGGCATTTTGTATATCTTGGCGACGTGCAACAGGTATGGTGGCATTGCAGGCAGATCCTGGCCTAGGGCCAACTTGAATATGTGTTTTGAGGATCGTTGGATCCTATGACTTTGATGTGATTGAATGATTGTATACATGAGAATTGAATGTTTATGTGATAAGTTTGTTTTGAAAATTACTGCACAATTGCATGTGCATATGCTAGAATTGATAACTGCTTATGACAGATGAGATGGGGTAATGAGTCATGTGCCTCTGTGACCTCAACTGTGCATTAGAAAACATCCTAGAATGATAACTGCATATGACAGCTACGAGCCAATCACGGATGGAGACTACTCTTTGTGGTTTTGCTAAGTTTTGAAAGATATGATTGATGTGACAAGTGATGTGAATGTTGTAATGTTTTGTATGCATTGCATTGGCCATGATACAAATGAATGGAATCGAAGGGTAGTTGTACATGTATTGTTATGACGGCTATCTAAGAATGTTAATTATATGTGTAGCCCTTGTGTGGAAGTATGGGTGCACTCGTGGAGTGAACCAACCTCATGAGCTAGCTGGTCATTTTGTGAATGTGTTAATGTTAAGTAAGAAAAAATAAGAGATGAGAGGCCAGTGGGTTATGGCAATGTGTTTGGGAGACGTCCCGCTTTAGCCACTGGTCTCGCATGTTCGGAGCGCAAGTGGTGCAAGGCCCCATGGTAATGTTGTGTGTTGTGCTTAAAGCGTTGGGCTCCTGCCTTCCCAAATTGGGGGTCCTAGGAAAGGCTGTGTATCTCTCCTTAGAATTCACACATCTAAGGACGAGTGCTCTTCCACTGCAGCGTGAATGGATGTTAAGTAAGAAAAAATAAGAGATGAGAGGCCAGTGGGTTATGGCAATGTGTTTGGGAGACGTCCCGCTTTAGCCACTGGTCTCGCATGTTCGAAGCGCAAGTGGTGCAAGGCCACATGGTAATGTTGTGTGTTGTGCTTAGAGCGTTGGGCTCCTGCCTTCCCAAATTGGGGGTCCTAGAAAAGGCTGTGTATCTCTCCTTAAAATTCACACATCTAAGGACGAGTGCTCTTCCACTGTAGCGTGAATGGATCCATATCGATTCTGGCCACCACAGAGGTTGTCTCCCGGCTGTAGGCCGCCCACGGTGTGCACGTGCCTGTGTTTTGCACCCACAGGAACTGTTTCACTAAAGTTAATGTAAATGATAAGAATGTGAATGAAGTGAATGAAAAGGATATGGTTATGCATAGTTGCATGTTATTTGTGATTATTTCATATTTGAGCCCTTACCTTAGAGGTTTAGGGATTTTTCTTGTTTGTTATCATTCTATAAAGGCTAAGCCTTCATTGTTTTTCTTTTTCAGGTTTTGGCGGACCCGGAGTAGCAGGTTGATTAGATGGCTTCACTCACATCCTACTAGGGAGGTTTTGGGTCAACTGTAGTGTCGGAGTGTCTTGTTTTGGTTTTATTGATGTCTTGTTTTTGTTAGGTACAATACTGTGATTTTAGGGTATTTTTGTCATATGTACAGATGAACTCAAATTCTTATATAAGGAAAAGTTTGCCTCATTTTTTTGAATTGTTTGGCTCATCTCATTTTGAATTGTTGTGTCGTTGCACCTCAATCTTTTATGTTAAGAAAAAAATTTATTTTTGAGGGTCAAAAGGGTTGGGGTGTGACAGGTTAGGTCTGCAAAGACATCTTCTGATGTCAAAAACAAAGCTGAGAACACCAACGCACCTCCCAAGCCAAAGCCACATGGTTCCCTTGGCCAAGGTCAGACGAATAAATCCGTAACCGGAATCACCTTTCCTTTGATCAGAATGAGATCCTTCTCATAACAAAGTCTGCAGCTGAAGAAAAGTTCAAAACTTTGTCTGCTATCATACGGGTTTCCAATGCCGCATGTGGTTGACCTTCTTTGCCTTCCTCCTCTACTTCCTTACCAAAGGTAGCACTCAAGAGGGTGTCCTCTGTCATCACCATTTAGACCATCTGCGCCAAAAGATACTCTAGTGTCCCGGTGAAAATTGGGCTCATCAAATCACTTGTTAATGCAACTTCATCTCATCCTTGTAATTGTGGTGCCACCTCCTCCTCTGCCACTGTCTGATCTGTTGTTGCCACCCTGCGCTCCACCTCCACTAGTGCCAAAGGGACGAGCCCCAACCCCTGCTAAAGCTGAAGCTTTTGCACAAAGTTCAAGCCAATATGCACAATGGCTGATGCACATGCACATGCACTGGAACAATGGCTCTCCCCAAAGCATCATGTTCTTTTTGCAGCCTTAAAATCAATCACGCAGAGAGATATCTAAAGAGAGAAATTGCCACGCAGCCCCTTCTCATCCAAAACTAAATAGCAGAGAGAGAAGGGAAGGGTTGCCATTGTGTTGCATCAAATATGAGTGGGCGTTCGATGCATAGAATATCATCACAGCATCCTTTTCTCTCAAACAGGCAAAAACCATAGATAGAAGGGACTTACAGGCATCCATTTCAGCTCCTTTTCACCTGAAAAACTGAAACGGTAGAGCGAAGGGATCCAGGACAGCCATTGCAGCCCCCTTCATCGAACACTAGAGTTAGAGTTTTCCTTTTTCAAGATACTTAATGGGTTAATCCAGTTTTTTTATTACAAGTGGGATCCCAACTTTCCTGCTCTACATCTATTACCTCCAATCTTGGTTAAATCAATAGATGGGGCTGATCCTAACCCGCTTCTCTCTCTCTCTCTCTCAAAGTCTCTCAAAGTGGTGGGCAAGGGGGATAGCACCTAGGGGAATCGAACAAAGATGTGCCCAATATGCACCTCCTGTCCAGCCAATTACACCATACCATTTTTGCAAACAAAAAAGAGAGAGCGAGAGAGAGAGAGAGAGAGAGAGAGAGAGACCTCTTCACATAGACAAGTCACACGTGGTAAAAATAACAATGATAATTTAAAGAAAAATACCACTATCATATGTTACATACAGTAATTATACATGAGACATGCCCTTTCAAAGATGACAGCCAAAAAACGGGGTAGCAAAGAGCTGAAAAGGAATGAGTAATCTAATGGTAGAAGGTGCCGATTACAAAAGCCAAAGCAACAAAGTACAAACCGGAAATAAAGATTCCTGGCATTTCTGATCAAAAAAATACTGAAAGACTAAGCAGAAACATGGCCAGGTAGAGGATGACGCTAATTGGTATCTGGGGAGCACCGCTTCGAGCTGATGTGGCTGGTCCTGGTCCTGAAGGCATTCCACCATTACTGGTTGGTGCTATTTTTGGTGAAACTGGCGGCAAAGGTGCTTCTACAACATTAGAATCTGTAAGAGATGGCGTTGGTGCCTCAGCGGGTGGAAGTGCAAGGTTCACGCTCTGCAGCAGAACAGACAGAAGTGCACCGGGCTGAGGACTCCGGATATAAGGCGGTCTTATGGGGAGGTCATAGCATGCATTACCTGCAAGAGAAACATCGATGATGTTTTACCTAGATATTACACTCTAAAGAAATTCATAGCGCACAAATAGCAAGCAAGACAGAAAAACCAATAGTTAAATGGAAATCTCACTCAAGAATGATTTAGCTGTTGCTGGATAATCAGTAATGAGACCATCAACTCCAACACCAATAAATGCATTCATGTCCATATTCGGATCAGAAAAAAAGTCCATTGGGATGGATGTGAACTCATTATGGAAAGGGTACACATAGGCTGAGATATTTGCTTTATGCAGCTTTTGAATAACATCTGTAGACCCTGTGCTAAAAGATAATTGGTCTGTGATTATTGAGCCCTTTTGAAGAGCCACAGCATGTGCAAACTTCTTGATGTCCTCGATAGCAGAGTCCGCTACACTACCAATAACCTCATCAACCTTGTATACAAGATTGTAGCTGGTTTCCTTCTTCATCTCAACCAACACAGCACTGTCTTTGGATTGGATCATTACTTTCTGCTTTGTTTGATTATTGTAGCCAGCATCACTTAAGGCCTTATTCACAACATCAACCATGCTGATACTTCTGTTCTTTGCAAGGTAGGCAGCATTCTGCACATACATTCCACCATGTAAGATACTCTAAGATACAACAGAACTTCTCTTCTAAGACAAGCAACAGTAAAAAGAAAAAGCTTATCCATGTTCAATAATATTAATTATCACTATAACTTGCCGCCATAACCTGAAATAAACAATTAAAGATAACTCATGTATCATAAACATGTTGAGGAAGGTCATCCAACTTCAAAGCTTGCTGAAAGATGTCGGACCAAAAAAGGTTACTAAAGATGCACAAAAGACTATCGATCATTTAGCTAAGAACAAAATTGTTAACCTGCCATGCTTCAAAAATAATTCAAACATCTACAGCTTTCTACATTTATTGTGTCTCGCTGAGCCAGTTTATTCTCAGTTAAGATCCCCAAAAACTAGAACATACTAGCAGGATCATTCCAACATGAGAATGACAGCTAAAATTTTTTATTCATTGATGTAACATTAAAATCAATACAATTAATCACATATAACCAATATTCAAGTTAAAGTGAAGCCAACCAGTTACCGACCAAGGAAATTAAAGCTTCCAACATGGTGAGGGCCAACGTCATATTTTGGAGTTGTTAATGCAAGGCTGTTGACAGTTGACACAGTAGACTCCTTGCCTCTTATTAAGCCGAAATGAAATGGAGGAATCCATGCACCAGAAACAAAAACCAAGCAGCAAAGGTGCCAAGACCAAAACAGAGGTTACAGGTTAAGGTTCAACACCAACCCAAATCTTGTTGGCCTCCTACTACCTCTCAGAAATGTAAAAGCTGTACAAAAGTTAACAAATATTAAAGAGGCCTGAATGTACCAAGACGACACATTCTGGAACCTTCATCTATAACAACTCTGCCTAATCATATACTGAGCTCGGGCTCCTAATTTAATGGACCTCAACCTTGCCCCATAACAGGTTGGGTTTTAGCTTTAAAAAGGTTAAAAACCAAGACAAACAATCAGTTAACCAGCGACTTTATAAGTCCTATAATCACAATCTTCAATATGAGACTAAACTTTCATAATGGGGTGTCACATCCTTAACCAGGCTCACCAATCAGCATTGTTAACCATAGACCCAAATTCATCTCATAAGGGCCCAGCTGCTATAAAAAAATCATCAATGAGCTCCAGTGCAATCAAACATATCATGCACCTTTCGACAACCTGTGGAATCTTGATAGACCCATCACCCCCTACAATGACCATGGAAACAATAAGTCCCTCTTCCCCCCCACCCTACCCCCCCTCCCCTTTCTCCTGAAACACTTCACCAGCAAGATGAATGGAGATCATATAAACTCTCAAACATGAATTGCACGTCAACAACTCACCACCCACAATGAAAAATGAGAGTCCTGACTTCACCACCTAAGTTTTAAACTTACAAGAATTCCATCTTATTGCAAGGATCTTGAGAAAAAGAGCCTTTTCCACCCAATATTTTTTACCATAATATCCCATTCAAAAAGGACCTAAAAATTGCATTTCTTCCTACCAAACTGCAACTATATGGTAGTTGGATCCCCATGAACTGAAGATTCCCATCCATGGGTAATGCATATATTCAACGAAGTATTGCCTCCTACTCCTATCCACCATAGGCCATCCACATCTCCTTGCCATGAACAAGCCCCAAGCTTGTCTCTCTACTTTTTGTCAAAACCTCAAGGCCTTGACCACTTCACTGGGGAAGCTTGACATTCTCCTTCTTGTTAGCGTATGGAGATCGAGTCTGTTCAGACCCGATCCATTCTCCTTATATCCACACGCCTAAAGTTACTAGGCGGTGGCTCTCTTGTAATATTTTATTATTTTATGTACAAATCTGTTGTAAGCTATTAGGGTTATTCTTTTAAATTAAAAGATTAAGAAACGCAGGGCTGTGTTCAGCCGGCTGCTTCCCTTTTCCTCCATCGTCTTCTTTCATCTTCTCCTCTCAATATATCTGTTTTGCATACGGAGAGACGAATACTTTGTGAAGATTCTTACATGGTATCAAAGCCAGGTTGCATTGTCCTCCGGTGAATGATTTCAGTTTGATGTGATTAGCCCTAAATTCTTTCTTTTCTGGCGTGGTCATCCCTCTTTTCAGTTTCTGCCCTAAATCTTGCGTGATTTGCCCTAATCGTTTTGCCCTAATTTCCTCATCGTTTTGCCCTAATTTCTGTCGTTGCCCTAAATCAATTATGGATCAGCCGACTCCCTTTCTTCTATCTTCTAGCTTTCTCTCCCAACTTATTTCTCAAAAGCTGAATCATAGTAACTAATTGACTTGGAAACGTCAAATAGTTCCTTTTATTAAATGTCATAGACTCTACGGGCATATCGATGGGACCACTCCAGCACCTCCTATGTATATTGACCGTGAAGTGAAGAAGACTGTAGTGGGAGATCAAGCTACTGGGGCTGCGGCTGTGAGTGAAATCAGATTTGAATATGAAACCATTACTGAAAATAATCCTGAGTATGAAGTTTGGCTGGCTCACGACCAGTCCCTTGTTGCCTATATTACTTCTACTTTGTCAGAGGAAGTGTCGGGAGGTATTGATGATGATTTAACAGCCCTAGAGTTGTGGTCTACCCTTGCCACCACGTATTCTCAAGTATCTGAGGCACGTTTTCTGCAGTTAAGAAGGCAATTTCAGGACATCAAGCGTGGGACGCGTACGGTCTTGGAATATTTGAATGAAACTAAAAGTGTAAGTGATCAACTTGCTGCCATTGGGCATCCCGTCAGCGACAAGGACAAAGTGCAACAAGCCTTGAGTGGACTGGGAACAGATTTTGATATTTTTCTGCACAGCCTTGGAAGTCCTACCTGTTCTTCCATCTTTCGAAGATCTCAAGGCTAAGTTATTCCAACACGAAGCTAGCCGTGTTCAGCGATAGAATTTGATTCCTTCCAACAGTCACAATGTACTGATCACAGGGACACATGCATTGCAAGGGAATCGCACTCGTACTTGGATTCCTCAGGTGGGAATGGGAAGAGGGATTCTCCCAACACCACAGGGCATGAACAGTACTTCTACCACATCTAGAAGGGTTCCGACTTGTTTCTATTGCAACAAGAGGGGGCATGTAAAGTCAGAATGTTGGCACAATCCGCAGAACAAAAATAATCAGATTAGACGTGAGAACAAGGCAGCAGCAGGGTCAGCTTCATCATCATCTGGATCTAATGTTTCAGCAGACGTACAACAACTCCTCATGACAGCCCTGTCTAAGCTTCATTTAAAACAAAACGAGCAAGGAGAATGGTATGTGGACTCTGGAGCAGCAGCTCATGTTACTGGTGACGCAGGTAATCTCTCTAGTGCTCTCCCTTATTTAGATAAACACTCAGTTGTCACGGGAGATGGTTCCCATCACACAATATCACACCTTGGAAATGTACAAATTTGTATGGGCTCTTCTTTGATTCCATTAAAGAATGTTCTTGTTGTTCCAAGTGTTAAGAAAAATATTATTTCAGTGTCCAAGCTTATTGATGATACTCAGTCCTTTGTTGAATTCACACCCTCTTCTATTTATGTCAAGGATGCTCGAACCAAGAAGACATTCGCTGAGGGCGCTCGCAAAGGAGATATGTATGTCCTTGAAGGAGCTCCACAGATGTCAAAACCTCACCCTTCTGATTCATGTTTTCCAAGTCATAGTGAAGTCAATGTCACAGAGTATAATAAGCCATCCATTTGGCATGGTCGGTTAGCTTGTTGTAGTCAGTCTTTTGTTCGAAGTCTTGTTGCAGACGGGGCTCTTAGATAAGTCCAGTCTGAGTTCTGTCAGTGAGTCCAGCATGTGCTCGAGTTGTCATATCTGTAAGAGTCATGCCCTTCCTTTTCAATTAATAAATAAAAGAGCTTCAAAGGTTTTTGACACCATATATTCTGATGTTTGGGGGCCTGCTCCAGTTCCTTCTTCTTCTGGGAGTAGATACTATGTCATTTTTGTTGATTCATATTCCCGATATACTTGGATCCATTTCATGAAACACAAATCAGAAGTTTTTCGCTTATTCACTCAATTTCATGCCTTGGTTCGAAATAAATACTCCAGTAATATTGTGCATTTTCAATATGATGGTGGTGGTGAATTTATTTCTAATGAATTTACTGAGTCCTTACTAGATAATGGGATCACTAGACAAATTTCATGTCAGCATACACCTCAGCAAAACGGAATTGCTGAAAGGAAACATATGCATGATGCATGAAACAGACTTACATATGACATTGTGGACTGAGGCTTTCCATACGGCTATACATGTTATAAATCGATTGCCATTGGCTCTGCTTGATGGAAAATCACCATTTTTTCTTTTACACCAAGAACAGCCACGCTATGAGGAGTTGCGTGTTTTTGAATGTGTGTGCTATGTGCATGTTGATGTTTCCTTGCGAAACAAATTTCAAGATCGTGTTGTTTTATGCAGATTTATAGGGTATGCAGAAAATTACAAGGGTTATAGGTGTTACAACCCTAAAACTGGACGTGTACATATTTCACGGCATGTTGTCTTTGATGAAAACAGGTTACAGGATCCCAAGGCTACTTCTGTGACACTCAAGGACAAAAATGAAGTTTATGATACTTGGCTTCATACTGAAATCTTAAGACAAGGGGCAGAAATGTTGACTGAGCACAATGAACAAGTTGTTAATGAGCCCGAGACATTTGTAAGTAGTTCCTTGAGCAGCACTACTTCCTTGGACAGCAAGCCTTCATCTTCTCAGCCCAATGAGCCACCTGTACATAATCGGTTCTCAGGCCTGGTGTATTCTAGGCGATCAGTTCCTACTGCAGTTCCACGCCAATCACAACACGTGCGACATCCTATTGATAGATGGGTGAGGTATAACAATTTTTCTTTGGATTTTCAGTTGTTTATGACAGAAGTCAGCAAAAAGGTGGAACCAACATCTTATCACAATGCGAGTAAGGAAAAATGTTGGGTTGAAGCTATGAATGAGGAAATGGCAGCCTTCCATGAATGTCAGACTTGGCAAATTGTCTCTCGTCCATCTGATAAGAATGTTGTGGGATCCAAATGGGTTTATAAACTGAAATATAAGCCAGATGGTAGCATTGATCGGTATAAAGCACGACTTGTGGCGCGCGGTTTCACTCAGCAGTATGGGGAAGATTATGATGAAACATTCAGTCCAGTCATCAAGATGGGAACAATCCGTGTGATTATTTCTCTTGCAGTCTCGTATGGATGGCATCTCTATCAGTTAGATGTCAAAAATGCTTTTCTTCATTGAATTCTTAAGGAAGAAGTATACATGGAGCAACCTCCCGGCTACACTACTCATGATTTTCAAAAATGGGTTTGCAAATTACAAAAGTCTCTATATGGGTTGAAGCAAGCTTCTACGTCATGGTTTGATCGTTTTTCTCATCATATACAACAAGTTGGTTTTCTCCGAAGCTCTCTCGATCACTCTTTGTTTATCTATCGTACTGGAGAAGCTACCACCTGGTTACTTATCTATGTTGATGATATTGTAATAACTGAGAATTCTTCTTCACATATATCTTATGTTAAAGGTATGTTGAAGCAAGCATTCAAGATGAAGGATCTGGGAGAATTACGATATTTTTTGGGTGTTGAACTTGACAGGACAAATGATAGTTTGACTCTTACACAGCACAAGTATACCCTTGATGTTTTGGACAGGGCAGGTATGACTAATTGCAAACCCATCACTACCCCCAGTGTTCTGAATACTAAATTGACTGCATCTGATAGCACTACTGCATATTCCAATCCCACATTCTATCGCAGCATTGTTGACTAATTGCAAACCCATCACTACCCCAGTGTTCTGAATACTAAATTGACTGCATCTGATAGCACTGTTGCATATTCCAATCCCACATTCTATCGCAGCATTGTTGGTATGTTACAATACCTTACCTTTACTCGCCCAGACATAGTATATGTTGTAAATAAATCAGATCTCTCAGTTCATGCATGCACCCACTGAAAGACATATGGATGCCGCTAAGCGGATTCTACGGTATCTCAAAGCTACTCTTGGAGATGGACTAGTCTACACGAAATGTTCCAATGTTTCTCTTGGACATAGCATATATACATATACTGATGTCGACTGGGGAGGCGATCCCGATGACCGACGATCAGTTTAAGGTTTCTGTCTCTTTCTTGATTCTAATCTCATTTGTTGGAGCAGTAAAAAGCAGCGTGCTGTTGCACGATCTAGCACTGAGGCAGAGTATAGAGCAATGGCTGCAGGGACGGCTGAAGCGTCGTGGTTACGTGATTTACTTAGGGAGCTCAATCTTCCTATTGTTCGGTCATCATTACTATGTGACAATCAAAGTGCGATAAAAATTGCTTTCAATCCCATTTTGCATAATCGCACCAAACATATAGAGATTGATCAACATTTCATTCGTCAGAAGGTTGAAGAAGCTGAGATCTTGCCTACTTATATATCCACCAATGAACAGATAGTTGATCTTTTTACCAAAGGTCTCACAGGGCAGCATTTTTGGGATTTGAAGAACAAGTTGTGCATGATCAAATCTCATGTATAACTTGAGGGAAGCTGTTAGCGTATGGGGATCGGGTCTGTTCAGACCCGATCCATTCTCCTTATATCCACACGCCTAAAGTTACTAGGCGGTGGCTTTCTTGTAATATTTTATTATTTTATGTACAAATCTGTTGTAAGCTATTAGGGTTATTCTTTTAAATTAAAAGATTAAGAAACGCAGGGCTGTGTTTAGCCGACTGCTTCCCTTTTCCTCCATTGTCTTCTTTCATCTTCTCCTCTCAATATATCTGTTTTGCATACGGAGAGACGAATACTTTGTGAAGATTCTTACACTTTCAGTCTAAATTTAACAACTTTTTCCAACAAACCTGAATATCTCTCAAAACCAGATCATAGATTTTCCCCTAACATCCTCAATTAGAATTAGAAGCCTACCTGTCCATCCATGAGCACAAAACTTAACAATCCCATCCTTTGCCTCCCAACCTAGCCAGGCTGCCACACTACACCAAGCGCCATAGCTTTTCCAGATGGCCAAGTCAAAGCTTTTAGAATGTTCTACGCACAAGCTGTTACACAGTGCGGGTATTTCCTTCTAACCAACTCAGGGAAGAGGCTATGTTGAGTCCATAACCAACCAGCTCAAGTACAAAATATTGCTATAACTAGTATTCCCCAACTCATGAAGCTCAATGCCTCCACAAGTTGTGTGAATGAGGTGAAGCTATTAGATTTGGAGAAGACCACGACAATCTATGCTAGCTGAAAGATAGAGTATAGGAAGACACAGTTGCTTGAGAATCAAAACCTAAAATTGATTGCCTAATGGCGCAAGGCCTGATTGCACTCTATTTATAATTAGGTTACACAGAAGTATCTGGGTCAATAATAACCCTGTACATATTACATAAATTAGATACAATCAATACCCATATTGTAGAAAACTAAGTTGCTTGTAACTCTGGATCCAGGTTTAATGCCTCTTAATAGCCTCCTTTAAATTGTAAATAATCAGGTACCATGCACAATTTGACCCTTTAGATACCAAAAACTCTGTCAAGTAAGGTTTCAACCTTCTGCAAATAAAATATTGATATATTTCAATGTGCTTGTGCAACTATAAACTGGATTAAAGGAAATATTTATGGCAGTTTGATGAATAACTGTAGTGACATTCATATGGACTCTTCTAGTTCACTCACCAAATGTCTGATCCATGTGTCCACAACTGTGACAGCAACCATTGTTTTATATTTTGCTTCAATACTTGATATATTTGTTTTCAACTGCTCAAGATATGAAGTTCTGATCAAGACAACTATAATAACCTGTAATCAACCTCCTTTGATCTTAATTTTTCTGCTCAGTCTTCAACCGTATGAGTAATAATCTCGTGTTAGTTGCTATCTATCCAATGCTTTCATTAGAAGATCCAATCTCCAATTGTTTCTTTCAAGTATCTCAATTTTTTTTTTCACAACATTCATGTGACCAGTGATAGAAATCTAGCACAATATCTGTAACCAGAAAACAGTACTCACGCAGGAAGATAGAGAGAGAGAGAGAGAGAGAGAGAATGAAAACAAGAAGAAAATGAGGAGAAGAAGCCGTAGCCAAAATGGTTTGCACGGCCTCTATTTATAATCCCATTTCAAGAATTCTAAGAGTCTCCAATCGTAGAATCCTAGGAGATTTCACAAGCTCCAAAGACATTAATTACATCATAGAAACCTAAGAGACTTCACATATTACAAGGATATTAACTACAACATAGAATCCTAAGAGACTTCACATATAACAAGGATATTAACTACAACATAGAATCCTAGGAGACTCTTCACATGTTACAAGGACATTAAATATCTTAACACATTCTACAAGGAGGTGGAATCCGAAGAAACTCCTCTTCAACGTGCTGGTAAAGGATTTATATTTTAACACCCTCCCTCAAGTTGTGCATGGTTTTGCACCATGTACAACTTGCCTTTTAGAAACTAGAATCGTTCCTTTGTTAATCCTTTTGTAAATAAGTCAGCAACTTGTTCATCTGTACGAACATAAATAGGCTGAATCTCCTTGTCTTCCACCTTTTGTTTAACAAAGTGTTGATCAATCTCAATGTGTTTTGTTCGACCATGTTGTACGGGATTAAAGGCAATGTTAATAGTGCTTTGATTATCGCACATTAACATTGATGTTTTAATCTTTTCTCCAATGTCTTCTAGCAAATGTCTAACCCATGTAACTTCAGCAGTACCTGCAGCCATGCATCTGTATTCAGCTTCAGTGCTGGATCTTGCTACTGCCTTTTGCTTTCGACAAGTCCAAGACACAAGATTACGTCCAATGAAAATACAAAAACCAGAAATGGACTTTCTTTGATCGGGATCTCCAGCCCAATCTGCATCTGTGAATGTCATAAGTTAATGTCCAGTAGTTATATTTTCACTCTTACCATAAACTAAGTCATCTCCTGTTGTCCCTTTAAGATATCTTAATATTCTTTTGACAGCATCCATGTGAGTATCTCTAGGTGCCTGCATAAATTGAGATACTTGATTCACAGCATTTATAATATCTGGTCTAGTAAATGTAAGATATTGAAGTGCCCCAACAATACTTCGATATTGCGTAGAATCTTCATATAACTCCCCATCTTGAGCACTTAGTCTTTGATTTAGAACACTAGGAATTCCAACAGGCTTACAATCAGACATACCTGACTTTTTCAGTAGATCCAACGTGTATTTCTGTTGTGTCAATGTGAGGCGATTATTGTGCCTATCAATCTCCACTCCACCAAGCTCTTTCATTTTGAAGTTTTGCATCATCAAAACTTTAGCTTCTTCTATGTATTTTTCTGAATTGCCTGTGATAACAATATCATCAACATATATAAGAAGTAAAGTAAATATGTTTTCCTTTCGATAAATGAAAAGAGAGTGATCTAGAGGACATCTCCGAAAACCACATTCTTGAATCTTGCAGGAGAAACTGTCAAACCAAGAACGTGAGGCCTGTTTAAGTCCATAAATAGATTTTCTTAGTTTGCAAACCCATACATGAGAGTCTCCTTTCGTGTATCCTGGAGGTTGTTCCATATATACTTCCTCCCTTAAATCACCATGAAGAAAAGCATTCTTCACGTCCATTTGATGCAGTCTCCATCCATATTCAAATGCCAATGACATAATCACGCGAATTGTTCCCATTTTTATCACACGGCTGAATGTCTCATCATAATCTTCTCCATATTGTTGTGTAAACCCTTTTGCTACTAACCTTGCTTTGTGTCTTTCTATGTTGCCGTCAGGTTTGTATTTAATTTTGTATACCCATTTGGAGCCCACTACATTCTTTTCGTGTGGCCTCGGAACGATCTCCCATGTTCCACATTCATGCAAGGCATCCATTTCTTCTTTCATAACATTTCTCCAATGATGTGATTTTGATGCTTGATCAAATGAAGTAGGTTCTTCCTCCTTGCCAACTTTTGCCATGAATAACTAAAAATCAAGTGATAAAGAATCATAGCTAACCCACCTGTGAATGGGATGACGAATGCGTTGGGATCTTCTAAGGTGGGGCATGTTGTCTTCTTCACTGTGAGCATCTCTGTCCCTTAGTCGTCGACTGTAGATAAGACCCGAATACCGATGTGCATCGTTGCTCTGTTCTTCATTATTGCTTTCGTGTTGGATCTTCTTGATTTTCACTTTGAGTCATATCCGACGGTTGTATTACTCTCTCTGGATCTTCATTTTGAGGCACATCATTTTCTATAACAGGATCTGCATTGAATAACTGTGTACTGGTCCAGGGATCATAAGATTCAATGGTCATAGGCATTTCATTTGTATTATCAAAACTATGTTCATCAAAAATGACATTTCTTGAAGTTTTGATACGTTTAGTTGTTGGATCATAGCATCGAAAACCTTTATATTCATCAGCATATCCAACAAATCTACATTGAATAGCTTTGTCTTGAAACTTGTTCCTCAAGGCAGCATCAATGTGAACATAGCATACACAACCAAAAACCTTCAAGTTATTGTAATCAGGTTGTTTGCCTAAGAGTGTAAAATATGGCGATTTAGACATCAAGAATGTCATAGGCAAACAATTTATTATGTATACAGCAGTATGGAAGGCTTCAGTCCACAAGGAAATGGGCACATTAGTATCATGCATCATGCTCATGGCGCTTTCAACTATATGTCGATGTTTCCGCTCAACTACACCATTTTGTTGTGGTGTGTAAGGGCAGAAAATTTGTCTAGTTATCCCTTTTTCATGTAGAAATTCAATAGAATCAAGCGAGGAATATTCTCCCCCTCCATCACATTGAAAATGCACCACATTGGATGAAAATTTAGTTTGAATCATGGCATAGAAGTTTCGAAATATGTGGGGTACTTCTGATTTGTGTTTCATGAAGTAAATCCAGGTGAAACGTGAGTAAGAGTCAATGAATAAGACATAATATCTTGACCAAGACATGGAATCAATAGGGGCTGGCCCCCATACTTCAAAAAAAAATAGTTTCAAAAGGTTTGGAAGCCTTTTGACTTATATTATGGAAAGGTAAAACATGACTCTTACAAAGTCCACAACTTGAACATTTTTTGACACTTGAAGTAAGAGGTAAACTTGATCTTGGAATGAGACTATCTGTGACAAGTTTTTCAATGAAATGTCGACCACAGTGTCCTAGTCGACTATGCCACAAATCAGACTCCAAAAATTGGTTAGGGCCCCTTACTTTTGATTGGAAATGGCAAGAACTTGGCACTGATGACGCATTATGAGAAAGAGAAAATGTCTTCAATCCTATATCAAAAGTGGATGAATCATTGGGTAGACATTCCTTGAGGACGTACATATTCCCTTGACGCTCCCCTCTAGCGAACATTTTCTTCGTTTGGAGGTCCTTGACATAGACAAAAGAAGGTGTGAATTCAACAGAAGAGCTTGTATCATCAATGAGTTTAGAAATGGATATGATGTTCTTTTTGATATTGGGAGCAAGAACAACATTAGACAGTGATAGAGACGAGGATGACAATGGAATATGTGCATTTCCAATATGTGTAATGGGATGAGATTTTCCATCACCTGTTATAATGCAACTTCTACCGTAATGAGGGGATAAGTTAGTCAATTTACCTGCATTTCATGTCTCATGGGTAGCTGCACCTGAATCCAAGAATCATTCTCCCTGCTCATTTTGCTTTATAGTCATCTTTGAGAATGCGGTCATCAATAGTTGTTGCATATCTTCAGCGGTGGATTTAGAACTTTGTCCTCCTTGTTTATAATCATGTCTTACCCCTTTGTTTTTATTTTGAGGATTAAACCAACATTGTGCCTTCATGCGTCCTTTCTTGTTGCACTGAAAACAAATTGGTACTTTTCTTGAAGTATCCAAAGGAGACATACCTTGGTTATGTGGTGTTGGTAGAATGCCACGACCACCATGGTTGGAGTTCCCATGACTCTTACCAAGCTTTACATTCATAGCCAACACATTTTGGGAGTTCCCTTGATCAGTCCTTTCAATGACTCTTTCATATTCATTTCATGTTGGAGAAGTTTACCTTGTAATTCGTTGAAGGAAGGCAAAACAGGAAGGACCTCAAGAGCTGTAATAAAAGCATGATAATCATGCCCAAGTCCATTCAAGGTTTGCTGCACCTTTTCCTTATCAGAAATGTTATTCTCTGAGGTAGCAAGTTGGTCTACGACGGCCTTAATATGCCCCAAATAATCCATGATAGACGTTGAACCTTTGCTCAAATTCTGAAATTCTTTCTTTAAGTACATAATTCAAGCTTCTGATATTTGGGAAAAGGTATCAGCAAGGGTTTCCCATAATTCTTCTGCAGTACAATCATCAGAAACTGAAAGTAACACTTGTTGAGATAAAGTGGACAAAATATACGCAACCAGACTTTGATCATGTCTCATCCACATAGCATGTTCAGGATTGCTGTCTTCATGAACAATAATAACTTCTCCTCCCTCATTTTTTATTTCCTGTAAAACGGATATTGGTGGAGCCTTTGTTGAACCATCGAGATGTCCAAAGAGGCCTTGACTTCTTATGAAAGGCATGATTTGCCTTTTCCAGATCAGATAATTCTCATGGTTGAGTTTTTCGGTAATAAGGTGATGAAGAAAACTTGAGAACATGCCAGAATGCGAAAGGTTTTCCATGACAGCAGAAAGGAATGGTATATAGGTAGAAGATGAGAGGGAAAGAAGACACGATATAACAAGATGTGTCCTTGGATAAGCAAGAAGAAAAAGGAACAAGAATTGCGCAAGAGAAAAGTAAATTCAGGATAGAGACAAGATGAGAAAAGAGTTCTAACCAGATCAGACTTGTTTGGGCATTTCGTTTGGTAGAGATAACGTAACCTGGCGCTCTGATACCATGATAGAAATCTAGCACCAATATCTGTAACCAGAAAACAGTACTCACGCAGGAAGATAGAGAGAGAGAGAGAGAGAGAGAGAGAGAGAGAATGAAAACAAGAAGAAACTGAGGAGAAGAAGCCGTAGCCAAAATGGTTTGCACGGCCTCTATTTATAATCTCATTTCCAGAATTCTAAGAGTCTCCAATCGTAGAATCCTAGGAGATTTCACAAGCTCCAAGGACATTAATTACATCATAGAAACCTAAGAGACTTCACATATTACAAGGATATTAACTACAACATAGAATCTTAGGAGACTTCACATATAACAAGGATATTAACTACAACATAGAATCCTAGGAGACTCTTCACATGTTACAAGGACATTAAATATCTTAACACATTCTACAAGGAGGTGGAATCCGAAGAGACTCCTCTTCAACGTGCTGGTGAAGGATTTATATTTTAACAACCAGTTCTTGTTTCATGCAGAAACTGGGATACTTAACTGTCAGAATACTATGGTCAAACGTGGTAGTTACAGCCCTCTCAGCTACCTTGTTCCTTCTTGAATCATTACTGTCCTGTAAGTTTTCACCCAATTACACACCCTTACAGAGAGATTTATGAGAAAAAAAATACTCACGGTTGATGTTATCATCACACTAGTTACTAGGGTTTTCATTTCAACCCTTATCTACATGTGCAGTTATTGGGGTGGATCTGGAAAATATTAGACCCGACCCGACCCAACCTTACTTACAGCTACCATTGCCCCTCCCCTGGATAAACACCTTTTCCTCAAGGTGTGAAAGAGGGAAATACTGTAGCAGCTGAGAAGAGTCTTCTTATGTGGGGTCAATAGGGTCTTCGGGTGGCCATTCAACCAACAATTGTGTAGGAGAATGTTTGGCTCCCATCACTGATCACCTCCTAAGCACCTGAAATGGAATCAACCCATGTTGTGTACTGCTGAGTAGAGATAATACAGCAGTGGATAAAGCTTAATGTTTATAGTGGGGTTTCAAATAAGAAACATGAAAACCGGGTGAATGCTGTAATCATCAGGGAGCTGAAGTGCCATACTTGTATGCGATATTTCCAATGCATGCCAATATTGGAGAAGGGCCAGCATACCTTGCTGACAGCTTATGACACCTGTGATCGAAGTCACACGGGTGCGGGTGTGATACGGGTGCGGATACGGGTACGGACACGGCAAGTTGTTTAAGTAAACTCAAGCACCAGCTTGATACTCCCTGTCTCTTAGGCGTTTATTGTGCTGCCCGATCAGGAAACTTTGGGCAGCAGCTAGGCAAGCCTTGATTATTCCTAACGTTGTGTCCTTGCTGACTACTTCATTCGGCTGGTTTGAATGTGGACTGAACAAATATACAATTCTGACAGTCCATAGATCTGAACTGAAAAGAGCTCCAGCCTCTTTCTAATGTCTTGCACAACAGGAGAGACATGATGCACTTCCTTTAATCTGGCCAATATATTTGCTATGGCTATAATCAAAGTATAAAACTGAAATGCATCCTCCACTTGTCTTCCCCCTCAAATCTATGGAATAAACCATCAGCCACTATATTTTCCTTCCCTCTCAAATATTTAATTTTGTTGTACAGGACTGAGGTCCTTCTGTTACATGCAATATCTTAAGCTGTTATGATCAGTTTGCGCTCAAAATTTCTTTCCTATTAAGTAATGGTGCCACTTTTGAATTGCCATAACCATGGCCATAAGTTCACATTTATAGCCAGATTTCTCCTTCAATCCTTCCCCCTTGGCATGACTAAAAAATTCAGTCGGATTTTTGCCTTGGCTTAGGACAGCCCCCATGCCCGCTTCCGAAGCATCTATCTGCACTAAGCAGGGTTGGTTAAGATCAACTAATGAAGGACTGGGGCACTGGCTGCTTTAAGTTGGGCAAAGACCTTCACACATTCATCAGTCCACCTAAACTGATTTTTCTTCAACATACGAGTCAATGGCACTGCAATCAACCCAAAATGCTTAACAAATTGGTAGAAATACCCTACTACCCCCAACAGATGCTCTTAACCCTCGAAGTCTCTTGGGCATTTCCCACTCATCGATGGCTGCTATCTTATTCATCTCCATTGAACCCCTTCTGTAGCTATTATGTGCCCTAGGTATGTTACGTGGTGGCTGCCAATTATGCGCTTTTAAGCCTTAGCATGCACTTTGTTGGAGCGCAATGGTCTCCTCAAGTGTTCACGATGCTTTGCCTCATCTTGACTGTAAATTAAAATATCATTGAACAAGACTCAAACAAACCTGTACATGTATAGATGAAAAATATCATTTATCGACACTTGGAACATGGTTGGGGCATTCGTCAACTCAAAGGGCATAACCTGAACTTCACAATGGCCTTCATGAGTTTGAAATGTTGTTTTACGTGTATCCTATGGGGCCATCCTGATCTGACAGTACCCTATTTTCAAGTCTAATTCAGAAAATACTACTGCCGTATGCAGTTCATCGGTCAGCCCTTCAATGACAGGAATGGAATTTCTATCGTTAACTATAACAGCATTGACAGATCACTAGTCCAACCATGCCTCGTGTTTCTTTTTTACCAATAACACAGGTTAGGAATAAGGGCTTCCACTCAGTTGTATGACTCCTTGTAACATGTCCATAATTAGCTTTCCAATTTCCTGCTCTTGAGTATAGCTGTACCGATAAGGCTCCAATTTCACAGGCTTTGCTTCTAGTTCGTTGTCGAGCTGATGGTCAAGTTTGCTTATTAGAGGAAGTCCTTTTGGAGTCTCAAACACATCTGCAAACTCAGCAAGAATAGGATGCAGGCTGTTCACCATACTACTGCTGATTTGGTTTTTATTCAGCAGTCCCCTGCATCAACAGTCATAAGTAATAAATGCAGGCTTTCAGAAAAGACCTTAAAGCTTACCAGTTTGTCATTCCTCACCTGTGGAAACAGTTTCATGTTGCCTGTATACTTCCCCCTTTCTTGTTCTTAAATCTCATCTTCATCCTCAAAAAATCCCATTCTGTACTCCCTAGCTATTTTAACCACCGGATGCCCAAAAACTAAACCAGCCCCACCCATGGATAATGCACATAATCCAACCAGAAAGTGCTGACCCTGTATGTCCACTACTTCCGGATACTTGCATCTGCAAACCAGTGAGCTGTCATTGCCCACCACAACCCTGAACTCCTGTCGGTCCACCATTGTACAGCCGCAAGCCTTTGTCATCTTCTCACAAATGACATTGTGAGTGGACCCCATGCCCGCTAATGTGTTAACTCTGCACCCTTTCACCTTACCCTTAACACTCATAAGTCATAACCTGGAGTACATTATCCCCAGCCAGGGCAGGTAAGGATATTTCTAGTGCCATTTCCTTCCCATCCTCCTCGCTCACTCTGACATCATCTTCTTCCTCTTAGCTATCTTCTTCTTCCCCCACCTCATCGACCAAATACATGTGCAACTTCTTGCACATGTCCAAGCATCGATTTTTCATTGCACTGAAAACACATGCCCCCTCCTCTTTTCCTTAATCTGCTCTGGATTTAATTTTTTGATCAAAACCTGCCTCCCATCTAACCCCTTCTGACGCATGACAGGGACCTGCACTCCATCCTTAGGAGGTCCAAGTGACTTCCATGGAGGGGCCTTGGCAGTGTGTCCCTCTTTACTGTGGAACCCCAACCATTTGCTCTTTCCTTCAACCACGCAGGGTAGTTCAGAACTTTCCAACAGGGTCTGCAGGCAGGCAGCCTCCACCCTGATCCTTATCTCATCATGTATACCCACCTACAAATGCCCCATCCATGCACCATATTGCTCATTGACTTGAACTCCTAATATTTTGCCAATGTACCACCAGAGCTATTGAAGTGTTGGAAGAAGATCTCAAACTTTACTTAGAAGTTCTGCTTTTATTTGAATTGTATCTTCAGGTAGAGTACATTTTCATTTCTGAAGTATAAATCAAGTGAGAGTTATTCAAATTATATGTTGATCTTGAATCACATTCCCAAAGTTCGCCAACTTGCCACTAATGTGAGCCAGTATTCATTATTTGGTCCTTGGTTTGCACACTGTTTTATTGCAAAAATATTTTAAGAATATTGTTGATAGATCGTATGTTTCGGGTCCAGATCCATACCCGACCCGCCTTGTAGCCCGTTTTGGGCACTACTCAAGTCATGTAACCCTAATCCTTATGAGTTAATGATAATCTAAGGAGAAAGAGAGTCTGGCTGCTAGTGGGCACCAACTCCTACTCATTCGTGGTTTTTTCTCCCTCGTGTTGAAGGTTTTCCACGTTACATCGTGATCGTTGTCTCTCTTCCTCTTCTTGTTCGTATTTCTACATGGTATCAGAGCCGTGAAGTTTCGGCATTCACGTGTTGGAGGAGGCGCCCCGCCCTGTTTATCGTCCGACGGAGCCACTGCCGCCGCCGTCTGATGCCAAGAAGACTGCCACCGCCGTCTGCCACCGTCCGCCCTCCCGTCGCCCGGTCGTCTGCCGCCGTCCGCCCTCCCATCGTCCGTCTGACCGCCGCCGTCCGCCCTTTCGCCGCTCGTCCTCCTGCACTCGGCGAGCGCCTCCAAGCGCCGCCCTCTGCTCTTGCGCCGCCAAGGGCCTTTCGCCGCCGGTTTCTGTTCCCGCTGCCGTCAAGCACCTCACGCTCCGCCCTTCTGCCGACACCGCCGTCTTCAGGGTTCCACGCTGCAGTCACTCCTTGCCCTTGTTGCTCTCGTCGTTGTGTGGGCCTGTCATTATGGCAGCCTCTCCTTCCTCGTCGATGGTCAGTCAAACTGAAATTGGAACTGTGAGACCCGAGAACGTTCCTGTGCAGGTTATCACTCTTCGCCTCACAAAGGAGAACTATTTCTCGTGGTCGTCGGCTATGACTATGGGGTTGTTGGCCGTGGTCGGATGGCCTATATCGACAGGAGCAACCCTGAACCAGCAAGAACAAGTGATGCGTGGCACACTTGGTTCCTTGAGGACAATCAAGTAAAAATGTGGATTGTCAACTCTGTCTCCGCTGAGATTCAGCCTCTTATCCTTCGGAAGAACACTGCACGGGACATGTGGGTGGTCCTTGAGCAAATGTATGGCCAAAAGAAGACGGTCATTCGCACTTATCAAGTAATGAAGACTGTTTATAACCTTCGCCAAGGGAACTCTTCTATTGCAGAATAGTATGGGGCTTTGAAAGCCAAGTGGCAAGAACTTGACTATCACTCTGATATTCCGTGGCACTGTCCCCAAGATCAGGCACTTTACATTGCTCAGAAATGGGAAAACAGAGTGTTCCTCTTTTTAGCTGGCTTAAATGATGAGTTTGAAGGTGTTCGAAGCCAGATTCTGAATTCTGGAGAGGTGTCCAGTATTGAAGATATATACTCGGTTGTTGAAGCAGAAGAACAGAGAAGGCTGGTAACCAATGAAAGCAAGAGGGATCTTGATCTCTCTCATGAGAGATCAGCCCTTGTGAGCCGTGGACTTGGAGGCTTGGCTAGACCCCCTCGCCGATGCACACACTGCAAGAAGACGGGTCACACCGTCGATTACTGTTGGGATCTCTATCCAGACAAGAAAGGCAATAGAGGGAGGTCTTCTAGTGGGAAGACACGTGGGCCTGAGGCGCCCAAATCCAGTGGGGAAAAACTTTCTATTTCGGCTGATCAGCTTCGTGAACTAAGGGCTTATTTGGGCAGGATCGATGTCAACAAGGTTGAGACCTCAGAGGAAACTACAGCTAATGCAGTTATTGACAATAAAGATAACTCTTCTGTGGGGGAATGGATTGTCGATAGTGGTGCTACTCATCACATAACAGGTAATCCGAAATTGTTTTATGAGTATAAGTTGTCATCGGGAAAGGAACGTGTTTCTCTGGCAGATGGTTCCTCTACCTGTGTGGCAGGGGAAGGCACTCTGTCAGAGTCCTTGTTGGACAAATTTCAAGTGCAGGGCGCCTTACATGTTCCCCAGTTTCCTTTAAATCTCTTGTCAGTCAGTAGACTTACTAAAGAATTGAATTGTGAACTTATTTTCTCTGCCGATCGCTGTGTTTTGCAGGACTTGGTGACAAGGAAGAGGATTGGGATTGGTTTAGCTTTTGATTGATTATATCGTCTTCCCATACGTGTGGCTACTGCTCTGTTGACAGCGATCCGCAAGACAGATAAGAGGAGAAGATTGTCTTCAGTCCTTTATGTACTGGCATGAACGTTTTGGGCATTTACCTTTTGGGATTTTGAAACATTTGTTTCCAGACTTGTGTTCCTCCTTTGATTTGTCTTCCATTTCTTGTGATGTTTGTCAGTTTGCCAAACATGTGAGCGCTTCGTACCCTCTTTCTACTAGTTGTGTTAATGAAGTTTTTCCCTGATTCACTCTGATGTATGGGGACCTTCGGGAATTCATACCCGTCAAGGTTTCCAGTATTTTATCACTTTCATTAATTATTTCTCTCGTGCTACATTTGTGTACTTGTTAAAAGACCGCAGTGAGGTTCCTCGTATCATCGAGACATTCATTCTTCTTGTACATACCCAATATGGTGCGAATGTTAAAACTTTCTGGTCTGATAATGCCCGTGAATATATGTGTCAGCCTGTTGAGGAATTTCTTAGACAACGGGGGATTGTTCATGAGACATCTTGTAGTTACACCCCCCCTCAAAATGGGTAGCTGAAAGGAAAAATTGTCAACTTCTTAATATCACCAGGGCTCTTTTGTTTCAGAGAAATCTTCCTAAACACTATTGGGGTGATGCAGTTCTTACTAGTGCCTATCTTATTAACCGCATGCCCAATCGTGTTTTGAATGGTAGGACTCCCCACTCGTTGCTTCCTGGCAGTCGTCCACCATTCCCTCTTCCTCCTCGTGTTTTTGGTTGTGTATGTTTTATCCATGATCACAGTCCAAATGTCAAGAAACTTGATCCTAGGTCTATCAAAGGTGTCTTTGTTGGATACTCTCCTACACAAAAAGGATACAAATGTATTGATCCTATTACTGGTCGAGTTTATGTTACGAGGGATGTTACCTTCTTGAAACATGCCTCTTACTTTGGTGAGAATCCTCTTCAGGGGGAGCAGTGTGTGGGCAGGGAAGAGTATTCTCAGAGACAAGAACTTCAGTTTATAGATTTTTTGGACTACAAGAAAGCAGAATCGCTTACTACTGTTGATGTGCCTGAGAAGGAGGAAAGGTGTGACACTAGCATTGAGAAGGAAGGCCCTCGGTTGTTTGGACAATTCTACTCTAGACGAAGTACTCGGACAAAGATGATGACTTGTGATGCTAGATCTACTTCCAATCCCAATGCCACTTCTTCCCTGGATGAACCAAGTCCTACCGTGGAGACCGTGGAGAGTCATGATGAGGTTGAAAAGAAGAATGAAGATCTTCCCATTGCCCTGAGAAAAGGTGTCAGGTCATGTACTCAACACCCCATTGGTAATTTTGTTTGAAAAGATTACAAATGTTTTGTTTCTACTCTTTCTTTGGCTGTGATCCCCAGGACTGTTGCTGAAACTCAAAGTGACTCCAAGTGGGCTGATGCAATGAAAGAAGAAATAGATGCCCTGAGAAGAAATATGACATGGGAAGTGGTGAAGATTCCTGAAGCCGCTCACTTAGTTGGATCCAAATGGGTGTATACCATCAAGTACAAACCAGATGGGAGTGTTGAAAGATATAAAGCTCGACTTGTGGCCAAGGGATTTAGCCAGAAATATGGAATTGATTAATTACAAACCTTTGCTCCTGTTGCAAAAATGAAGACAGTGAGGGTGGTTATATCCCTAATTGTGATGAAGGAGTGGAAGATGTATCAACTGGATGTTAAGAATGCATTCCTCAATGGTGACCTCGAAGAAGAAGTATATATGCATATGCCTCCAGGATATGAAGAACCAAGAAAATGTTGCAAGCTGAAAAAGGCCTTATATGGCCTTAAGCAATCGCCTAGAGCGTGGTTCGAACGATTGAGAAGAGTGGTGATACGTCATGGATACAAACAAGGAAATGGAGATCACACTCTGTTTGTGAAGAAGAAGGAGAGCAGGGTTACTCTCCTGCTGGTCTACGTAGATGACATGATTGTCACAGGAGATGATGAGGAGGAGATTATCAAGCTAAAAGGGTTACTGGCTACAAAATTCGATCTCAAAGAACTTGGCAAGCTAAGGTATTTTCTTGGTATGGAGGTTGCTAGGTCTAGTACTGGTCTTGTACTAAACCAAAGGAAGTACACATTAGATCTGCTGGAAGAAACTGGTAAATTGGGATGTAGACCTACTCCTACTCCATTTGACACTGGGCACAAGTTGAGTCTTAGAGATGGAGAGCCTCTATGTGATGAAGACAAGGGAAGATAACGTCTGGTTGGGAAGTTGATTTATCTTACCCTCACGAGACCTGATATCACCTTTGCGGTGAATGTTTTGAGCCAATTCATGCATGCACCAACCGATGCACATCTGAAGGCTGTGGACGGAGTGTTATGCTACCTGAAGAAAAATCCTGGCAAGGGACTCCTGTATGTGAAACAAGAGACTATGGAAATCGAGGGCTATTCTGATGCAGATTGGGCAGGTTGTGGTGATACCAGACGATCTACTACAGGGTACTGTGTCTACTTGGGAGGAAACCTTGTTGTATGGAGGAGCAAGAGATAGAATGTTTGCTCTAGATCTAGTGTAGAGGCAGAATATAGGGCAGTTGCTATGGGAGTATCAAAATATGGTTGAAGATATTGCTGACTGACATTGTAATAGAGATTGAAGGGCCTATGAAGATGTACTGTGATAACAAGTCTGCTATCAACTTAGCCAACAATCATGTTCTTCACAACAGAACAAAACATGTTGAAATTGATCGTCACTTCATTCGGGAAAGAATTGATGCAAAAAAGTTGATCTTACCTTTCATGAAGTCTGAAGACCAAACTGCTGATGTTCTGACGAAAGCTCTTCCTTCAGCTTCATTTGAGAGGAATGTATCCAAGTTGGGCATGTTTGATATGTATGCCCAACTTGAAGGGGAGTGTTGATAGATCGTATGTTTCGGGTCCGGATCCATACCCGACCCGCCTTGTAGCCCGTTTTGGGCACTACTCAAGTCATGTAACCCTAATCCTTATGAGTTAATGATAATCTAAGGAGAGAGAGAGTCTGGCTGCTAGTGGGCACTAACTCCTCCTCATTCGTAGTTTTTTCTCCCTCGTGTTGAGGGTTTTCCACGTTATATCGTGATCGTTGTCTCTCTTCCTCTTCTTGTTCGTATTTCTACAAATATCATTCAGAAGTAACACCAACTACCTGAACTCAAAATATGAAAACTAAGAAGGCAAAATGTCAATTGCATAAGTTCATGAACATGGAGATAGCTTAAAAATTGACAAAAGATCACCTTGAACACAACCGTTGATGTAGTACATAGATCATGCTATCATTTCATAAAGTAACATCAATGACCTGAATTGAAAATATGAAATGATAAGAAAGCAAAACAGCACTTGCGTACAGTTCATGAACATGGAGATGGCTTAAAAATTGACAAAAGATCACCTTGAACTCAAACCCTAAATGTAATAAAGAGATCATGTTACACACACACAAATTTTAGATGATTGCTTCTCATTTAGCTGAATGCTTTATATGAAAAGTAGTAATGAGAACAATGTGTTGACATACCTCAATGTTGATCAAGATTCCACCAATAAGTTGATCTTTCGTAAAGTTCAGAAAGCTAGGCAATGTCCAAAACCTTCCAGCATTAGCAAAAGCAGGATTTCGGAAAAGGTTTTGCTTTGAATATGGGCTTCGTATAACCGCTGCATTGTACCCAAAGGAAAAAGAAGATCAACTTAACCATTCATCTATGAGGTAATGATGAAAAATATCACCAAAAAATTAGCCTCAGAGTTGATGCAGAATCCACAATAAATCTATATAGTACTCAAAAAATGTGAGCTATCATGGACAAAATGAAAAGAAAATCACAACTTTGACAGTGGTGATTAGGACTGTTAGAATACAATGTATAGGGAACCGGGTCCGGATATGGACCCGGTACCCATGTGCGCGGGAACCGAGTACGGGCTTGGTTCCCTAGGCGGGTCTCTCTTCCTCCCTCTTTTTATTCTATCACTTATTGTAATTGTTGATTAAGTAAATAGAGTTTTCTCTCTCTTAGGGTTGCGGTTTTGCCCCTAGGTTAGAGTTTCCCCGTGGTTTTTCACATCGTTCCAAGGTTTTCCACATATATCCTGTGTTGGCTTTTCTTCTCCCCTTTCTACTGCGTGTTTCTACAAGGACATGATATAACTGATATACCATGTAACTCACGTCATCAAAGACTTGCCTAGTGCCACAAGCCTTGGTTGCTTAGGGTACTTGTTCTAGGCAATCTGCCGATTGAAAATGCTTAGGCCATCACCAAGGATGTTTAGGCTCAGCAGGGCACACAATGGCCTACGTCTTTTTCCTTTAGCAACCTAAGCTTTTATTCCCTTTTCCCTTCCTATTCTCAACAGATTTTTGGTTCTTATGCTTTTGAGCAATCCTTTTTCACCTTTTTGTTGTTGCATGTGCTATTGCATTATCAATGTGCAAGTTTATTAGAATCATAACAGAAGAATAGTTTTTTGACAAGAAATGTCATCAATAAAAACTGTGATTATAGTGAGGAGTTATATTCTTCCCTTTTATTAAGTACATTAGTAATTTTAGGTTTTGTTTTAGGGTTTTAACTTTATAGTGATTTAACAGTTGACATTTAAGAAATTGCAAGAAGTTGCATGCTTTATAGCATTGAAAAGCATCTATATTAATTGTAAACTTTTCTTTATATTATCTACTTATAAACATTAATTGTTCAACTTCATTAATTTGAACTTCTCAAACTTGTAGATGTGTTTATTATCATGTTACAAAATGCTTAAGGTATTTCAGATTTCAATAGGTTTGCACTTTAATTGTTCTATTCTTATGAGTTGATAGTTTTGTCACATATATCGTGTTAGGATATTATACGGCAAGGAATTTCTTGGGTATAATACGGCAAAGTTGTATACCTCGAGAATATCTCAGAAAAATCTCAGCAAATTTTTAAAAAATTTAAAACATTTAATAAATCCTGAAAATTATAAACAAATAAAATAATAAAAAATATGAAAAAAATGGGTATAATACGTGTTCTTTTCACGTTTTTTATTTTCTGGCATTTTTTTAAAAAAATACACGTCTAATTGTCGTTTTGTATGGCTGACTTATTTTTCGCGTATTTAACATGTTTTTTTCAATTAATACGTGTTTTCTGTGACAATACTGATAGTCGTAGGTTTGTCATTCAGCAATTAGTTTGTTTATCAATTTTAACAATTATTATTCCATTTTATTTCACTTTTGGGGTGGTCGAGGGATCACTTAATGTGTTTAGTCCCACCAATTTTACTTTTGGGGTGGTGGGGGAATCACTTAATATGTTTAGTCCCACCTAGGCTCTAGGCCCATCTCACTGCCTAGGCGGCATCGAACGATTTTGACAACAAAGCATGTAAGGGTGCATGGATGGACTGGTGGCTAATGTTCACCCAAGTCAAGCCAGCTCGGGCTCAACTCAAATTCGCTCTACTAAACTCAACTCGAGTTCAATTAGTTTAATAAATGAGTCAAGTTTGAGTTGAGAAATGAACTCAACGGAATAACTGAGTTGATGTCGAGCTAGGCAGGCTCAACTCGGTTGAACTTGTTTAGGCTCGTGGAAGTAGCATGTATAGAAGGTGATTCACCTTATTGACAACAAAACGAAGTTGGTTCAATGGTCTTCCATGTGGCTAGCAAAAGGTGGGTGCAGAGTTTAAGTCCCCATGTGTCACCTACTAATGAGAAGTTTATTTTTTAATAAATGGCTCAGCTCAGTTTAAACCAAATCTCGGCACGAGCTTAGCTGAGACGAGTTTGACATTCTTAAGCTCAAGTTGAGATAGCTCGAATTCAAGCCAAGTTCGAGTTGTAGTTCATGAGACTCAAGCCAAGCTCAAGCAGGTTCAGCTCGGCTCACATGCAATGGAGGCTTAACTAGGCTACGGTCAAACCCTTGACAAGATCTCCAGTCTCCACGTATTGATATGCTGTTATTTACTTAACGACATTAAATTTTTGCACTATTTTGAGTACAAACATATCTTTAGTTGTCAAGAATAAGCATTTACTCAAAGGATTTGGAAAAGACAAAAAACAGCATCATGCATAGGTGAGTAAATTTACCAGTCTTGTCAAGCATCCATATTGAGTCTACACACATATCATGTTTTTGTGATATTCCAAAACGATAGGAGCTCAATACAGACATGCCCATTTAAGGAAAAGCATATTTTGCCACAACCTGGGATAGAGTTTAGACACTCTTTCAATCAGAATCCATTAAAATGAAAAATTAATGATAATCAATGTCGTAAAACTATGTAACATGAACACTTCTAAAAGGTAGAAGTGTTTGTGTCAATGTGACACAACATTACTGCAGCTACGGATTCTGCTTGGACACTAGACTAAGTTTTGTAATTTTTTGGGCATACATTTGTATGTTTTTTATCTATTTTAGCATTTTTCATTCAGTAAGATATATTTTGTAAAAGTAAACAATAAATTTATGTGTTTATTTGCTTCAAATCTCTTACATATTTATATACATATATAGGAAAATTGAATGGTAACTCTAGCTTTTTAGAGTCACCCAGCCATCTACTCTGCACTGTCTAATCCAACATGATGGACGGTTAAGAAAAAAAACAATGAGAAAAAGGTGATGGGCATTTTTGTCATCTAATATTAGTTTACACATTTTTCTCTTTATTTTTCTCTCAACCATCTACCTGCTTTTGATGGATGGTCTTGGTTAGATGGCTGGGTGACTTTAGATAACTAGAGTCATCATTTACTTCAGTGTTGTATGCATCGTACGATACATATCGTCGCATTTGCAAAAGACGATACGATACACCACCTGTATCATGCCTGTATCGCACGATACTGGTATGGTGTGATACGCCTCCTATCACAGGATACGGACTGATTTTGAAAAAGGGAGTCCCGAACCCCCTTTTTCACTTTCCCTTTTTAAAAACATGCCCCTTCTTCATTTCTAATCCTAGACATTGTGCCGCCTTGGAGAGAAATCATTGATTTTTACAATGAAAACATCGATTTTCACGGTGAAATCTCAATATGTGGATTTGTGCGTGGGTGGCTGATTAAGTACTGGGAGGAAATGGTTTTTTTTTATTTGTTCTCCATAAGGTATGAAATCTCTTGTTTTTACCATACATTCATATATTTTTACCGTAGATTGAAAGATTTTGATTGTTTTCCGTTAAGTTTACCGTAGGTTTTCGCTTTTGTGTGAAGATATGGCATCGTCTGATCCCACATGGCAATGGTGCGAAAGGGTGAAGGAGAATGACTAGTTAAGAATCAAATATAGCTTTTGTGAGAACACATTTTCAGGAGGGATTATTAGAATGAAACACCATTTCGCAAGGACACATTCTGATGTAGCTCCATGCGTTGGAACATCAAACAAACATTTCCTCCATTTGTGTGTCAACTATGTTTAGATATGTTTAATGTTTTACATCAAAAGAAGGTACAAAAACAAATGGAAGAGGCAGGTGAAGGCTATAATGAGCTTTGGGAAGATGAAGAAGAAGAAGCTGATGAAAACGTTCAACATGATGAATATGACATCATTCTAAAAATAGATGTGGAGAGCTCAAGATGTAAAGGGAAATGAATCATGTATGAAGAAGGTCGATCTGGCCTATCTGAAAGGGAGAGAAGATGTGCACCAGATATTAGGCATGGTCATCGACCCAATGGTAGAGTTCCTAGTGGTAGGTCTAGTGTTGGTTCTATTAAGAACTTTTTCCCTTCTTATACCAGCCCAGGTTAACAGCCCTAGATTAGTGTTGCTATGACATCCAAAGATATGCTACATCAGGCTATAGGAAAATGGTTTTCATAATGCATGCATTCCATTTAATATAGTTAATTCCTTTTAATTCCAGTTCGAATGCAATTGCTTCTATAGGCCCTGAATTCAAAATGTCATCATATCATCAGTTGAGGGGAAAAATTCTTGAAGCTACGGTGAAAGAAGTAATGGAACATTGCGATTAGTTGAAATTAAGTTGGAAGGAAACAGGTTGCTCCATTATGCCAGATGGATGGACTGATACACAATCAAGAACACTTGTAAATCTTCTGTTTATTGCTCTAAAGGTACAATGTTCTTGAAATCTCTTGATTTGTCTAATGTTCCTAAGACTGCTGAGAGTTTGTTCAATGTTTTTGATAATGTCGTCCAAGAGGTTGGACTTGCAAACATTGTCTAGTTTATTGCAAATAATGCTACAAATTATAGAGTTGTAGGGGATATGTTATTTCAAAAGTATAGAATATTTTATTGGAGTCCATGTGTCACTCATTGTGTTAATCTAATGCTTCAAGATCTTAGTGAGATGTATGATATGAAATCAGTTGTTGACCAATGCCATGAGATTACACAATTTATTTATAATCATGCATATGCATTGAGTTTAACGAGAAAATTTACAAAGAGAGTTGAATTAATTGTTCATATGTCAAGGGCTGGTAAGGTGAACAGGTTGTCAGATAGCGTGCACATCTCCTCCCTCACACAAGGTGGCCTACCTCGTCTCATTGCCTCGACTTTCTCCTTAGGCGCATGTCTCAGCACAAGAAAGGACGAGGTGGGAAGGAAGCAGCCCTAGCCTCTGTCCGACCGATCATTCTGCTGGCACAAACTAGATTTGCCACAAATGTATTGACTATGCAGAGTATAGTGAAACAAAGAACTCCATTGAGGCAGATGTTCTCTAATGAAGAATAGGCTGCACACCCACATGCTCATAAAAAAAAAATTTGTTGTAGTTGTGGATATTATATTTAATAACGAATTTCGATAATCACGTCTAAAGCTATTGAAGGTCTGTGTTCCATTAGTTAAAGTCTTCAGATTAGTTGACAGTGAGGATAGGCTTTTCATAGGGTACTTATATGAGGCTATGGATAAAACAAAAGATGCAAATCGAGACCACTTGAAAGAGAATAAAACATTATGTATGCCCATATGGAATATTATAGATAAAAGGTGGACTAAACAGCTTCATCAACTTCTTCATGTAGCAACTTACTATCTAAATTCTGCAATTAGATTTTCTGCAACATTTAAAAAAGACCGAGAAGTCACATATGGTTTGTCAAATTGTGTTGAAGTATTATTGACATATTCTAGAGCACAAGATGTTGTGCACAATGAGTTGGATCTATATGATAATTGTGTAGGAGACATGGAAATAAGCTCCGCCGTTTGAACCATGACAGCCATACGTCTAGGTAAATACATAGAAATTTTTAATTTACTTTGCATTTGTTACCTTTGATTCTTTTTTGTTGTTTTAATTTTTACATGAGATTTGTTTTAGTTTTCTTTAGATTTGTGGTGGAATAGGTTTGGGCATGATTGTGCAAGCCTAAGACTTTTTGCAGTTAAAGTCCTCAGCTAGACTTACAGTGCTAGATGATGCGAAAGGAATTGGAGCGTTTTCCAACATATCCACAGGAAGAAAAGGAATAAGCTCAAATATAAAAGGTTGAATGACCTTGTCTTTGTTCGATATACTATGAGGTTGAAACAAAGGTAATACAGCTTAATATTCACATTTGTTTTATAATATATTTATATATAATTATCTATTAACAAATTTTCTCTTATTTAACATAGACAATTACAAAAACATCAGCAAGAAAGCACACATCTCAGTTTGATCCTATCAGCTTAGTAAACTTTCAAGATGTAGAACCATGGACTGAGGAAGAACCAACTACAATATTTGATGATGATGATCTTCAATGCTTCAACCTTGAAGTTGAAGCAATAGAAATTGCTCATGAAGGAGAGTCTGCTGGATATGTTGGTGAGAATCTTCAAATTCATGAAGATGAAGATGAAGAAGATGGAAATGAGGATGATAATGAAGATGATGAAGAGTATGAATGAGAGTCGAGAGTGCTTTCATTTTATATGTATTGACATTGAACATTTTCACAATTTCATGATCATCTTGTGATGTAATACATAACATTTAAAAGTTGTTTTGGATGTGATATGAAATATGAATCTATGGTTATGAAATTATGATATACGTTATGTTATGTTCCTTGTTGTGCTTTCTAGATTGATATTGTTATGAATTTTGATGTTTATGAATGATGAACTGTAACTTTACAGCAATAATAATTCTATCATTCTGTAAAACATGTTTTTTATGAAGAACATATTATCTTGATTTTTAGTGATTTTTTATCTTTTTTTTGGGATTTTTTCTGCTTAAATTTTTAAAAAAATACGATACATTACAACATTTTACGATACAGCGCATCTTAAAGCTAGACCGATACGTCTTATCATACGCTTTTTACAACATTGGTTTACTTACTCTCTCTCTCCCTATATATATATATATTTTAAAAGTACTTCACACCCGTAATTATGATACAACGTATCGTAATCGGGTCTAACTTGTATTGGTTAGGCCCGATTTAAGATGCATTACATAATATATTGTGAAAAAGAACATCACAATATCCTAAAATTTAAATCTAGAAAATTTATTTCTCACTAAAAAAAATAATATGGGAAATAAAGCAACCATGAGGTATAAAAAATAGAAAAATAGTCAGAGACATAGTTCTCATGTTTTTGTTGGCAAGGTTTTCAAAAGGTTTTAATCTGAAAGATTTTGTTTCTTCGAGAATCGGAATCCAAAAACTTTTAAAATTTGCAAAAAAGAATTAAAAAATTAACAAATTTATGAGTGTTTTATTAATTTCATTAGAGAAACCTTAACAAAATAAAAAAAAAAATATTATTAAAATGTTAAAAAACACAAATTTGCAAATATTTTAAAAATGTTTTCACAATTCTCTTGAAATTTTGTGATATTTTGCATGAAATTAATGTTTTCCAACATCCAAGTTAATGTTTTCAGCTCCAAGAAAGTTAATGTTTTCTACTCCAAGAAAGCATGAGTCGTCCTTCACACTATTAAAAGTGTGTACAGATCAAACCATGAAGGCTTTGTAACATTTACTCGAAGCAAAAAATAGAACTTTTGATGCCTTCTAAATGTGAAAAAAGCATTGTCATATATATCGTTTACGGGTATTATATGGCAAGGAATTTCTCGAGTATAATACGACAATGTTGTATATCTAGAAAATATCTCAGGAAAATCTCGACAAATTTTAAAAAAAAAAAAAATTAATTAAATCTTGAAAATTATAAAAAATAAAAATTAATAAAAAATACAAAAAAAACACGTATAATACACTTTTTTCACGTGTTTTTGGTGTTTTTTTTAAAGACGCGTCTAATTGCCATTTTATACGGCTGACTTATTTTTCACGTATTTAACATGTTTTTTTCGATTAATACGTGTTTATGTAACAATGGAAAAAAGTACATTGTATTCTACAGTGCATATCATATGAACTTTCAATACTAGCTTCAAGGGTGTATCATGTCATTCCATTCAACCTCGTAACTGCAACATGCACATATAATGAACCAGTGAATTAGACTCGGATCAGCTGACTACAGGGTCACAGGACCACGATTTGATCGACAACTCAGGTCAGCTCACAAATTTTAGTGTAGTTTTACCATTGTCACATACATCGTGTCTAGGTATTATACGGCAAGGAATTTCTCGGGTATAATATAACAAAGTTTATATCTCGAGAAAATCTCGGCAAACTTTTAAAAAATTCAAAACATTTAATAAATTATAAAAATTATAAAAAATAAAATTTAATAAAAAATATGAAAAAATGTGTATGATACGCATATAATACGCATTTTTTTATATTTTATCTTTTCTGGTGGTTTTCTATTTTTTGGCGTTTTTTAAAAAAGACACGTTTAATTGCCATTTTATATGGCTGACTGATTATTTCCGTATTTAACATGTTTGTTTTCTATCAAAACGCGTTTTCTGTGACAATGAGTTGTACTACAAATTGATGAAAGAGCATATCTAGAAAATAACAAGCAACTATCAACTAAATCCAATCAAATAACTATAGTTTATGAATACAACTAAAAAATAGTAACTTAAAAGCAACATTTAATGGGCAACAAAAAATATAATTATCAGGTAAATGCACACTATCATATATAGTGTATAGTTAATTTTCAGTCTTCAGTTCACAAAAAACTGAAAATTTGTAGCATGACTAAGCAGCTTGAGCTAAACTAACTAAACTGAGAGACACAGAGAAATAGAGAGAGAGAGAGCCTAAGAACAACTCTCCATCGGAATTGTCTACCTGATTTTCACAAAGAAAAAATAGAAAAAAAAGTTGTTGTCAAGACCTTGCTTGCTGTCAAAGACAAAAAAGGCACATTCAGAAGATCAACATGGTCCTCGATCAAAAGAGAGTCCTGGCGACCAAGGAGTCACTGGCAGGACAGGAAGTCTGGGAAGTGGAGATTGGCAAAGACAGGGTGCATCAAAAGAAGGCATAAACCAATGCTTGATTGGTAATGAGCCACACACACACACACACACACAGAGAGAAAGAGGGGTAATAACTATGTATCATTGTCAAACAAGGTTGCCAACTGTCTTGGTGGATGGTGGTGCCAACAAAGTAGGCAGATGATCCTCAAATGAGTACAGGAGGAAAAGGGATTCCCTAAACCCTCATACACTCATTTGAGGGCTTACATATGGACTAATGACCAGTTTCTAAACAGAAAACTGGGTTGAAGAAGTGATGCAACTTTCTAAAACTGAACCAGATTGGCATAAAATGAATCAGACTGGACTCTGGCAATCCAGACCCGACCCACCAATTCAGCAATCCAAGTGATTCAAACCCAGTTCCTATAAAACTGAGGTCTATATGGGTCAAGAGATTGGACCGACACCCAATTTTATAGGCAATCCAAGTCGACCAAGCAATGCCCAAGTCAACTTGCCAGGTCGGGTAACTATTGCTGCATTGCAATATATATCTAGCCATAGTCACAATTATAGGTCTCAAGTATTTCTGGGTGAGGTTCTCTCAAATATTTTTCAGAAAATCTGTTTTCCCAATAATTTAAAAAGGAAGAATAAAAGTACTATAAAAAAAATATGAAAGTTTATATTAATTTTCTTATAACTTATAAGCATATTGATTTCCGCTCCTAGAATTTTAAACAAACAAAAAGTTGAAGCATACAGTAAAAATACATTATAAAAAATTATTTTTTTTCAGGGCGGGGTGGGGGGTGGGGAATCATGACATCATCACGAGAAGTATTTATTTGTTGCTATTTTGTAAACTTTTGCAAGATTTTTCCTTAAGACTGATTATTTTCATTTTGGTGACTAAAATGTGATATTTTTGAAATAATCTCTACATTTGTGACTATGATTCTAACGTATAGGCAATTTTACTTGCAAGCACTCATGACAACAACTGCCAAATGCAGCAGCAGATGGTGAATAAATGACTGTCATATACAAGAATCGTAACCCAAGCTGCAAAGTAATACGGATAAACTAGAGGATTAAACCACACCAGAACTGGGTGTATGGAGACAAAATGCTAATGATATTTTGCAATATAAAGTTGCATCAGCAAGTGGAATCAAATGTACTAGCATTGAATTTTCTAACATGTATTCCTCAAGAAAATTGACCAGTCGCAGCTAAACAACTGCAAGATGTAGACTTGCTATCATGCAAATTTTTTGCTGATTTGCAGCAGAAACCGATGAATTATTTAAATACAGAGGAATTCAAGCAATAGGCAAACAAATAAAAGCTTGATGAAAAAAATAAATAAATATTAAGTGAAAGAGAGTGAGGAGTGGACCATTAAGCATAAGCAAAAGATAGTTTATGGCTGACATTGAAGCCTACCTAAAGGAAACCTGAAAATGAAGCTTGCGTTATGTAAAAGCTTGAAACAACCAGTAACATTCATACTGTCATAAAGGAGCCAAAACTTTCTCTCTCCAAATATGTGTGTTCAGATTTAGGTGTTTAAGAAGATATGCTGATTTGAAGTGGATTCGGAACAATGGTACCTATGTCATATAGGTACAGGTACGGGTGCGGGTACAGGTGCCGGTGCGAGTACGGACCATTTTAAAAAACTTGGGTGCGGGGGTACGGCCGTACACACACACATATATATATGTATATCAAAAATTACAAACAGAATAACATATTCAATTTCATAAATCATAGACTGCAACAATCAAGCATATATATATCAAAAAATTACAAACATAATAACATTTTCAATTTCATAAATCATAGACTGCAACAATCAAGCATGTAAAATCAGCATAGAAGCAATAAAACAAGAGAAGAAAAAATTGAAGAAAGAATCGAAGAAGTCAAACAAAGAATCGGGAGAAAATGAAGAGACATCAGATTGCAACTCCGAATGGAGGGAGATGTCCTCTCTATTCACACTTCTTAAGAATGCATTAAAGAGAAGTATAGATTTTATGAGAATAACAAATGCATTTAAGATGGACTGATAATTAGAGCTAGATGGGGTATAGGCTGCATGTCGTCAATTCTCAAATTGTTTCATAATTCACTCAGAAAAGAAAACAGAGGACAAACGAAAGAGGGAAAGGACTGATAATCAGAGCTAGACGGGGTCTAGGCTGCATGTCGCCAATTCTCATATTGTTTCATAAGAGAACATAGGACAAACAAAAGAGGGGAAACATTAAGCCATATCAAGCATGTCAAGAAACATTAAGCCATATAAAGTGCCGAAGAGAGGCAAAGCGAGAGGAAGAGCGAAAGATAGAGAGAAGGATAACCGCAGGCACAAAAAACGTAAACGGATGTCATGCACCCATTCTTCCCAAGTGAGCGACAGTAGAAGCATGCAACACAGAGGGAGAGAGAGAGAGAGAGTCTCTGTTCCATGCCTGAGGAGTGAGGAGAGGGTAAAGAAGACAGTGCGCTGCTGAAAAGAGAATGCTGCAGTCGCGATGGAAAAAGGAAGAAGTTGAGAAGAGGACGAAGTCACAAGCTCGCCTGCGAGTACGAAACGGACACCGCTTGCCGTCGCCATTCGCCGCCCACCGTCGCAGTTCGTTGTCGTTCAACACTTGCCCTCGTCCGTCTTCGGTGAAGCGTCGTGGCTCGTGGATGAAGAGTGAAGAGGAAGAAGGCAGTCGACGAAATGAAAATAGGGTTCGAAGATTTTAACGTGAAAATGGTTAAAAACTTTAAAATATTATAAAACGTTAAAATTCAAAATGGACAAATTTGGACTTGGTCAAAGTTGACCGAGTCCAAAAATGGTCAAAAATGACCCCAGGTACGTTGACCGTACCCGGTGCTACGTTGACCGCACCCGACGCTGTACACGTACCCATACCGATGTCGTACCCATACCCATACCAGTGTCGTACCCGTACCATTGTCGTACCTCCTCTTTAAAAGGAGTACCTCGTGTGACTTAGGATGGTACCTAAAATAATGCAACACAGATACACGAAGATGCTTCTTCAAAGTTTTTGGAATGGTTAAGGACTCAAGGTTATAACTTATAAGGCCACCACAACCAGACAACATATAGCAAACTTATCACTTGTTCAAAATATAATATTTCTTATGTACCAGCAATCGTTGCCAAATTACTGGAAAACCAAAGGTTATCAATAAAAACCCGTTATTTAATGCTGAAGGGTGAGCATTGGCAGAGAGGAAGAAAGACCTAGGTATGAAAGAGAATGAGACAGACTTGGGAGAGATGGAGGTGCATTTCTCATTAACAAATAAATGAAATAACGACTACGGAGAGCAGGAAATCTACTGTATGTCTTAGATGAGAAAGCAATACCAATTTATGTGGTTATGGTTATGAAGAAAATGAAATTCGCTTACAACTAAATTTCAACCTGAATTATTTGTTAGAAGTTGAAAAAGCATAGACTCAGTCTAGTTTTACCGAAATAAAGATGTAGATTAAACCTAATATCTCCAATAGGTTCACCAGATAAATCAAAACATGCTCAATGATATCAAGACCAATCATGTTCTTGACACCACCTAGTGTCTTATCCAAAGAATCCAGCTTCCCTAAATACCCCTCAAACTACATATAGCTATTAATTCTGAGATTGCAGACAGAAAGGAAACCATAAGGAAAAGCATGGTCACATTACTTTCACTAGCTACTTTTCCTACCAAGTCAATTAAACTGCATATTTGAAGACGCTCTTGACAAAAATCTTGATGCAGTAGACTTAAGTCATATGAACGAATTGGGATATATATTGTAATATCTTACCAAATACATTCTGTTTGCTAAATATATAAATGCTACGTAACTACAACAACTTGTTAGATTTTTTCACTAAGCTATTTGCACAAATAATGCCTGTATTTGAGAGCTTTTCAATGAGACAAAATATGTAACATATAGTATTATAAGGCTGAACTTAAGAAAAAACCAACAATGGATAGCTGATACTCACGAGCCAAGGTTTGAATCTCAGACAATGTGAGGTCAAACGTGAAAATTCCACTAGCTGATTGAACTTCCTCAATTGTGGTCAAACGAGAACTAAAATCTGTTTGAGTAACTGTTGTGCTAATAGAAAGATCAGCGCTATTTAAGCAGATTGGGAACCCATCCTTTGTAATCTGAACTGAGCAGTCAATGATATTGGCACCATCTTTTACAGCTTGTTGATATGCCAGATCGGTGTTGCTTGGATATATCCCACTAGATCCACCATGGGAAATAATCAATGGTTTTCCTGCAGCAAGCAACAGTGCTATTGATTCAACATGTTTCTAGGAAACTTGAAAGTGACATCAAGTCGTCAAGATGCATAAAATATCAGTAGATAAATAAAATCACAACTTAAATACCTGATCCACTGGTATTTGATGACTGTGAAAAGCACCCTGCAGTAGAAAGCTTAACATGTCAAAACTGAAGAATAATGTCTCATTCATAAATGCAAGAATAGCATATCCTGTATGCTTGGCTGGAAAGTCAAATAATATGGCTTATTGAGCAAATATATAGCTACTGGGGGAATATTGTTTGACGATCATAAAATATGTAAACATAATCATCACTTTTGCCCCCCAACAGGCCTCAAAGATGTAAGGCATCAAATTGAAAGTATAAAAAAAGACAGAAATTTCATTCATGTGATCATGTGGCAGACAAATGGTAAGATAGCAACATCTGACCACCATCAGAAATAGCAATATGAACTAAATGTCCTGCCCAAGCCAAGGAACTTACTCCGAATAGCCACTTATAAAACTTGTAGAAGAAGCAAGGAAGAAGAAAAAAAAAAGTGATAGCAGCAATCACTTGCCGACATATGGAAGGGGCTAGGGATGGCATATAATGACCACTAGTGTACAGTAATGATCCGTTTGTACTTCATACAAAAACTTCACAACCAACAAAAGAATTAACAGCTGAAGTAAGCTACATTAAATGCCAGTCAAATGAACAAGCCCTAAATACAGAGACATTTACAAGTGCCCCAATACTATAAACAAATGAAGTCAAGCTCTGAAGTTCAAAATTGCCCCTCCACATAGGTAGGATTTTCATCTATGTCACATGTGTATGGATAAGGGCGAAGGTAAGGTTACAGGGGAATAGCATTTTCAAAAAACTTGGTTACGGGGACACCGCCATACATATTTACAATTCTACATGAAGATAGTTGAGCTCCTCAAGCTTGACTAGAGCTCTACTAGTTTAAGCTCAGTTCAAGCTTGAACCATTTATTAAACAAGTGGACTTCAAGCTTGAAGGGCAACTCATTCAACTAAATGAGACGATTTGAGTTAGATAAGCACAGCTGTTTAAGCTCATGGGTTGTGTGTATGTGTGTGTGTGTGTGTCTTTCTTCTGAGTTTTGTGGGCTCCACATGGGTATGGGACTCAAACTCCAAGGAATTTTTTTGCTAATTTAAAAAAACTAAAAGAAAAAACATGTTTCCTATCTAGCTCCCTAAGCTTAAGCCACAAGCTTAGCCAAGCAGACATCAAGCTGATCGGCTCAAGCAGTTGAGCTCAAACCAAGCTTGAGCTGGATCACCTAACACTCAAGCCAAGTTGAAGCAGGCTAAGCTGGCTTGGACTTGCCCCCTGAACAGCCCTAATTGAATGCTCATGAATGTGAATAGTTTATTTTTACCACTACACATAAAATAATAACTATTTTACCCTATTAAATATTAGGCATTTCAAGACCTACTTGCAGAATCATGTTTCAAATCTCAGGCATGATCAGTTGCCAAAATGATTATGCAGTAACCAAATGTACCTAGAAAAAATGCTCCAATGTTTATGTGAAAAACAGAGAGATACATACCTATAGCTGCTGATGCAGTCACTGGGAAATCTGTCAGCATGCCATCCACAGAGAAGACAGAATTATTGATAAATGATAAATATTCAGCCACTGGATCATAGCTGTAATTGTAGCTGAAGGAGACATCATTTGCAAAATCTGAAGCAAATACTTCCAGCCCCTCGTTATGAGCATCAGTGACAAGAGACGTGTGTTGCAACAGATATTGACTAGGGCTTGTTGGCCATATGTAGCTCTTAGGAACTAAAATTCCTGAAGCAACTGCCTTTACCGCCGTCAAATTCTTCAGGAGCAAGGCATAAGTCTGATTGGTTGAAGGGTCAGTATCTTGTTGATCTAGAAAACGGAAAATTAGTTTTGTCTTGCTTCTCTTAAAGGACGACGCAATACTTTGCAAGAAACCAAGCTCTGGAGAGGAAATATAGTTAATAATTCCAGTTTTTGATGCAGAAATTATGTATTGTCTCATACTGAGATTATGTTGTGTGAAGAAGAGATCATGCTGCAAAAGAGAAAAAGTCAATAATGAGAGAAGGCAAACCATATTAAGTCCAATATCAAGATTGAGAGTGTAGCCACGACTTAGTTGGACACAGACTTGTAGCCATGATGACATATAAATATTGTTTTACCAAGCCTTTACTGTAGCATTCTAAACCTGTTGAACTACTCTCAGCCTCCAAAAAGGCCATAGGGCCTCCACAAGGTTGAGCTTCAAAATGCATTTGTATTAGCAAAATCCTCGAGTGAAATTTTGACATGTTTGAGAGTGTTTATTGCATAAGCCATTAGGCACCATGTCCCTGAAATGTAGATTGAAGTTATGAAATATCTATGAAAACATACCTGCACATTTAACCAGAGAGCTGCAGGATTCAACTGTTGCACAGCTTCAACACGAAGGATCTGTAGGCTATTATCAAACAAACTCTGTCTAGAAAAAATTGATTGAACCACTGGAAAAAAAAATCCAATTAAAAAAAATTAAATGCTTCAATACTGAACACAGGATAGCCTCAAAATAGAGGATAAGTCTATCAAGATTAGCGCCAAACTGATAAGTGTCAGAAAGCATTAAAGGATAACAGCTTTTGATTCAGACCAGCTACGTTGGATTGATAGAGCACCCTCAGAATTATATAAGTGAAGCAGCACCGTTAAATGATCCAGACAACTCCATCATTGAAATAAGGATAAGATAGGCACTACATACATTTTGTCATCGAACAACAAACATGGGGATGAAGATAACTCGATCACTATAAAGCCTAAAAAGTGCCGAATTACCGATGGGTAAAAATTGCACAGCACCTGAAGCGATGAGAACATTAGCGAATGCCTTTATCTGAAGAAAACGAGAAAGACTTCCCCAGAAGGGAAAGAGGGGGAAGGGGCAGAAGGAGACTTCGGTAAATGTCTATGAATAGGATGGACAAAGCATCATGGAGGACGATCAGCGTGTCGGTTGAGTATACAAATCATTACATCGAATCAAGTTTGCATCTTCTGAGGTTCCCATTTAAAAATTTGAGGCGGATTTGTGGAAAAGACACTCTACATATTCCAAGGTCCATAAAAGACAATGACGCTCAAAAAAGTTTGTGGTAACCAACAAAATTTACGACTGTCGATGTGCAACCATGAAAACGGAATCGAGCTCATGATCCTAGTCACGCAAACCACAAGAAATAAATGACAACCAAAGAAAATTAAGAAGACTACGAAAGCACCACTAGTTATACGGCGGGTTGGTATTCATGCTCGCAACAAATAAAAGTGTACATCCAGAGAATGCAGAGGCTACTTAGTAACACAAAGAAGAAATAGCTTAGAAAAAAGTTACGCAGAAATGAGGACTGAACGTACGCGTGAGATTGGTCAGAATGATGCTCGAGCTGTAATCGATTGGGAAATACCCTGTGGTGGCAACGCCGTTGACGTTGTACGTCTTCGCCATTTTAGGGAAAAGGTCCGCAATGGTGGTGCCGTTGGCGAGGTTGAGATGACCCAAGCATACGCCCACTCCATCTTTCGTCAATTGCACATCGCACCAGTATGCGGTGTTGGGGAGGCTCAATACCGGAACCAACGCATATGCCAACTGACTAGAATCCGGAACGAGCCCGGAAAACCCGCCTCTCGCCACGACCAGCGGCGGAGCACCTGAAATCGCAGCATGAAGAAGCAGATTCAGCAAAAAAAGCAATGACGGCCAAGAACGGACCAGTGATCAGAAAGCACCACAAGAAAACGCTTCTCCTCCTTCTTCTTCAGAAACAAGAAACGCCTCTCCTTCTTCAAGAGGTAGAAGAAGAAGAAGAAGTTTGCTTGCTAAATGGGATCGCTGAAAGGGATGAAAGGGGGGTTAGAAAGGTTTTTTTTTTTTTTTTACCGGAAAGAGTCTTCCATGCGGTTCCTCGACGGGATCCCCGGCTCCCGGCAGCAGAAACGAAAGAAGGAGATAATGAGAAAGCGACTTGCAGGACCAGGAGTCCTGTGAAGATGAGCTTCAGCATTGCGGGTGATCTGCCCGGAGAAGCTGCGTTTGTTCCGAGAAGCGCCTCTCTCCTTCCGGCCAGTTCCTGATACCAGTCGCCCCTGACCCCCAGCTCAGACCCCTTTCCTCCCCCTGTCAACCCACCAGCAATCGGACCAACCAAAACCACAGACCCACTAGCAGGGAAGAGAGAGAGATTGTGTGTGTGTGTGTGAGAGAGAGAGATAGAGAGAGGGATAGTGGGAGAGTGTGCATCCAGCCAGTTGCCACCCCAGCATCATTCATTGCTGCAGCTGTCTTGTGGTGGTCCACACACACACTCATTCCCCCTCCCTCTCCTCTCAGCAGAGACATTAAATATGGCCAAATTTTCTCATGCCAGATTTGAACACTAGGTGTTGCACTGAGACTCAATCCCAAGTGTTTTTACTTAATTTTGGTTTTTTTTTTTTTCCTCAGCATTAGAGTTCCATATAAACATGTAGAAATTTTAAGAAAGAGAGACAAAAGTTTTTGGTACTACATGTTGCCTTTCAGAACATTTTAATACCATGTATCCAAACATGCTTTAAGATGATTTGACAATGTTGAACATATATATTGTTTTATGAACATACATTGTGATAAGTTCATCCAATACCAGCCGTAGTATTTCATGAATAGTTTCATTCTTACTACTATCCCATTGTACAAACAGCTTGCACTTCCAAATCGATCTGATGGCTAATATTCAACTGTTTCCTTGAGCAAAAGACTCCAATAACATGTTTATTAGCGAGACTCACTTTCATTTCTAGAGTTGGCTTTGAGGTTCACTTGCCGGAAACTTCAAGTAACTCTGCCGCCCGCCGCTATATCCGGTAATTATGATTTTAACTCTCAGCTCATAATAACCAGAAAACCGCGAACAATGATTGAGCCAAAAGGCAATTCATTTGTGCTTCTTTTTTCTCTCTCTCTCTCTCTCTCTCTCTCTCTCTCTTCATCTTTTCGGGTCCCAAAAATCTGTCGAGGTCGGAAAAGAGGGGAGGCTGGACTGGAACGCACAAGGATTCACGTGGCAACTTGGCACCGCCCACCTGCGCAGCAGACTGATAAGTTAAGCGCCTACACGACAAGGCTACCATCGCGCCGCGGATTTTGGGCCAGCAGCCGTAGAGAGAGAGAGAGAGGCCCTTTTCGGGCCTCTGTAGTTGGATCTAGTTGTAGTTATCCCTTAAAAAAAAATAGGAAAAGTGTTTATGGTACTCATTTTGTTACTAGATTCGGGAAATTTGAATTTTTTAATATATTTAGCTTTCATTGGCCTTTGTTAAATAATATCATCAAGTCAAATCTTGGACCCACGGTATACTTGACGGGTAAAAATTTTCGATTTTGAATTCTTTTTTTCTCGTTCCAGGAATGTTGTTCCATTTTTAAATAGTAAAGAAGGACGCTTTTATTTTCTTTAGAATCGATTTGCATTTTAATTAAAATTCGAACGATATGTGCAATTTCTAAGGGGGCTGGTAAGCCATTAAACGTCATTTCTAATTCTTGGTTTTTATGTTGTAAAATAAAAAGTATTAATATGTAAATTGAAGCAGAATGTAAATACTATTGCGAGGCACTCAAAGTAGGTCTAGTAACCTGAAGACATAAAAAAATTAATGTGGGTATTTCAAACTTTTTTTGATGGGTGGGAAGATCACCCAATAAAAGGTTACAAGCATATTGGGTTTTTTATTGGAAAGTTAACTACATGTATAGGAGAGGTACGTATCAAGAAAATAAAAAATACATGAACCACTTTTTTTTTTATCATACCATAAAGATGAGCCGTCAGTGAAATGTTCCAAGCGTCTACGTACTTTATATATTGGAAAAATTACAAGGAGCTGCTCAACTTTTGGCCCCTTAACAAATAGGCGTCTAACCATTCAATCATTACATATACGCGCCTAACCTTTCTACCTAACTCACAAACAACCGCTCATTAGTAAAAAAAATATTAAAATAATAGCAAACCTGACATATTTGACCTATTTATTTAAGTTAAAATAAAAAAGGTTTCGGCACGGGTGGCCCACAGGGTATGATGCCCTGGAAGATCACTGGGCCTCTGGAAGTCTGGATTAGATTTTTTTCTGATGGCTCTTTTTCTGATTTTTTTTTAAAAAACTTTATTTATTTTTTGATATTTTGAAATTTTGGCTTTTGTGAGAAAAAAATTCTGAGCTCCACCCCAAACAAAGATAAAGATAAGATGAAATTTAGAGAACATGCCTGCCTACAACACCACATCAAATAGATTGTGAAGTTCCTAAAAGCATTGCGGAGACACACTCTCAGTTGAATGTATAATCTGCTGGCAAAGGTAGCAATGTATAATATGATCATTGACTTGTTCCCTGAAGCAGTCGATGACATGTTCAATGATGCCTACACTGGAAGAAATGCCGTTAATTCTTTGAAGTTGCAAATGATAGTGAGATTTCGTCACACTATTGGACAATGGATAAATTGAAGAGGACGTTCATGGATGCTGGGAAAGAGCAGTTGTCCGAAAGGATTGGTAGCGTTTGAAAGGCGCACCGGGGTGTTATTAAAAGAGGTCCATGCCATCCAAGAACGGTGGAGGATGAAGCTGAGGCGCGCGACGAGTCTGCCCTAGACGCGTAGTCGCCATCCATCGAGGGGCCACGACAAGGTGTCGTCCCTCTCTCCGGTTGCCGCTTGTCATACGGCGGCGAGCGGTGACCGTGGGTCTGGACCATCCTTCGAGTCATCCGCAGACTGCAGGCCGTGATGATCGAGCCTGCAATGCAATAGTGACGGGGATACATGTATGAGCGGCCTTTCAATATCTCATTATTTATTTACTTTTACGTTGACTGTTTCAAAATATTTGTTTCTTATTTATATGCGTGCTCCTGAAAACTTTTGTAAGAGTGCTAGTTTGCCCTTGCCTGTGGAAGGGCGACTTTTTTTTTTTTTGAGAAATTTGAATAAAAAAGTGAATATATGTCATTTTTATGAATAACTTAATTTTTTTTATTGATGAGCGGTTGTTTGTGAGCTATGTAAGAAGGTTAAGTTAGGCATATATCAGTAGCGTAGCTACATGATAAATCGCCCACACCAATTTCTTAAAAGTTATTTCTTTTTAAATGGACATCTTTATATATATATATAAAAAAGCATCCCACCAGCATGAGTATTTTTAACAAGTGCCCCTCCAATTAATTTTTCTGGTTCTGCCATTGGCGCCTATTTGTTATGTTCGAATCCTGGAGCGTCTATTTGTTAATAGACCAAAAGGTGGGCGACTCGTTGTAATTTTGTCTTATACATTTGAATATTTCAAGTGGTAATAGTTTAATAAAGTCAATGTATGTAATTTGCACGTTTAATTAAGAACCAACGTCATTAATGAACCAGTCCCAGGTCATTTGTAACGAAAACATGTTAATTAATTAAGTTGCTATAATTTTTGATATTTTACATCAAATTGATTTTTGAGATATATACTGTAAAATTCTTCATGCCTGTAAGATGTTTCTAGAAGAGTATGAGCGGTCAATATTAAAGGCCAAGAAAGCCGACGGCGATCAAATCAACCATGCAAATGAGATCCAACATAAAAAGATTTCGACATTTCTGCACATTCTTTTCACATAAACTTCCAAGGGGATCGCAACGATAAGACGTGAGCTGAGTTGTTTCGCCGTATCATGGAGCCCATCTCGTTGGGCTATGATTGTTCTCTTTTATATATTTTGTAGTTTGTTTTAGCTTTCTTGTTTATAATTACTTGTTTACAGTTGGTTAGAGATTGACGGGCAAACACCCTCAAATAAATTGCAGACTGACTGCTCATTTGACTATATATATATATATATATATATATACATATGTCTTTGTCGCCATGTGTGTTGGTAGGTGCATGTACGGTTGGTGAAATGTCATTGAATATATTTAATCACCATATATGATTATTATAATCTTTTAGTTAAAAGTATAAGCAGAAAATTGATCTGGTTAAAAGGCAGTAGTTACATGATTTTAAATTTTTAAATGTGCACCTGCATGTGAATGAAGAAAACAACCATAAAGTTTTCATATGAAAATAAACACACTTTTGTAGGCCTGTGTGGGCAATTGCCCACACCTGCTTCCTCCAGTCCCCTGCTTTAGTCTGCCTTTAATTCCTTTAAACTACTATTTTTTTTTTCTTTTCACAAAACGGAGACTTTTAAAGTTCAACTCCACCTACCATGGCATGCAAGGAAAACACGGTTCTGCCACCGGCAGGTGAAGAATGCCACTGTTAGTTAAAATTTGAATTTGTTGTTTTTTTTTACTTCAACATCTTTTACAGTTTCCTTCATTAATATTAACCTGCCGTACAGTTATGGTGCTCCACCCACTTGCCTCATGCTTTATAAAGGAGAATAGTGTAAGAAGAGAAGACAAAACGGAAAAGAAGACGAAGACCACGACGAAGAAGACGACGATCAGAGAACAATTGGAAGAAAAGGAGGCTAATGCCATGGTTGTTTCAAGAAGAAGAGTCAAAGGAAAGAGTTTTCCTGAGAAAAAAGTAATCGAGGAAAAGTAGCTAGCCACGATCACAAAGATTTTTTTTTTTTTCACGAGAATTTTGACGCCGTGTTTGTGACGTGAATGCAAATAATTACTACCAAAAGAGTGTGTGTGTGAGAGAGAGAGAGTTGAATCGAAGTCTTCAGATAGCTACCATGGAAAGAAATATTACTACCAAGAGTCTCAGTTAAGGAGGCTCAGTTTCCAGCAAATAAAATGAACTTACCGAGAAAATATTATTTGTGGACCGTTGAACCCCACAGAAATTGGTTTGATGTCCCTTTCATCCATATATGAAATATTACGGCCATATTATATTTTGGTTTTAAAAATTCCAGATTTTGAAGGAAATTCTTGTGTTTGAAAAAAAAAAGAAGTATAAGGCCCTGTTTGAATTTATGGTACTCTATTATACAGGTGAAACTTTAATTCAAATTTCATCTAAATACCAACAATTAAGGGCAGAATCAGAAATTTTTCATGAGGGAGCCGAATTAAAGTTTCTACATTTTCATAAAAGCCAAAAAGTTATTTGTCAAAATTTATATATAGGACAAGTGATTTTTTTTAAAAAATTTACACATAATATTTTTTTGAGAGGGTGGGGGGGCGGAGGGGCTAGGGCCCTGCAGGCCTCCCTTGGCTCTACCCTTGCCAACAACAAACAGATGTGATACAATTATACCCATAGCTTTTCAGCAGTCTTGGAACTTTAATACCAGCATTAAAGTTTCAAGTAAACATGTGCTTAGGTAAAGTGAGTTGGACTCAGAGGCGGAAGGAGGGGGTGCCGCCTAAGCAATGGCCCCACCCCAACTAATTGAAAAAAAAATACATTTTTTTTTTAAATTGCGTAATGTATCTTTTGGATTCGGGTTTAGTTTGACCATAGCCGGATAAGTTTGGTGGACCGTTTGGCCTGCCCATGAAAAAAATCTTTGCTCTGTCGCAGGTTAGAGGTACTTAGGTGAGGTAAGCTAGAAAAACCAAGCTCTGTATCTATCAAGGAGAACCTTATGATCAAACACAAATTGTAATTGATGAAATTCAAAACAAAAGGTTCCCTTATAATTAAGGACATAATTAGAAAAAAATAGCAACTTTTTAATTAATAGGCCCACCGGAGGGTGACGCAGGACATTTTAAGGGTCCATTTGATAAATAAAACAATATGTAATTGTTTCATGAATACTACCTATGTTTAAGAAGCACCCTAAAAAATGTTCTAGGAATGTTCTAGTAATTGTTGTCATGGGCATCCGGACGTTGTTGGATTTGTTCTGCGGCTAATTCATTTGGTTTAACTGTTGGCCATTGAATTTCCACATTGCAGCAGGCTGGTCTTCAAAACGAAGTGTGGCGAATTTTTTTGGATTTTGGACTTGGGCTTATTTCGTTTAATTTGCGTTCAAAACTTAGCTGTATATGTGGTTGGTTGGTGGCTTAGCAAGCGGAGGACACTGAACTGGCATGGGCAAGTTTCCATGATTGACAAAAAAAAAAAAAAGATACACTGTAGGTGCAAGGCAACTAATTAAATATATATGAATTCCTATAATAAACAAAGTCGGTACAACTTCAGAATTAATTCTGGACCCATGTGTAACCGCAATTAGCACTAGTTGTATCCATGGCCCGCTGGAGCCATGTGTAACCGCAATTAGCACTAGTTGCATCCATGGCCCGCTTATGTAAGGTTGGGCATTGGGTCTAGTACCCGACTTCTACTGGTACCCAGCTCAACTCATGCTTAGGTAGAACCCAAAAGATAGGCACCAGGCCGACTTGAGTTGGCGGAACTAGGCTTGATAAGTCATGTTTAATATTATATATATAATTATATATAATTTGTTATGATTAATTATATTTATATATTATTTTATATTAAAAATATGTTATTTAATTTTAAACAAGCTGAGCTGGGCCCGGGCTCAGGTTTCGGGTGTCGAGCTGGGCCCAAGCAGCAGTCAAGCTCTGTCGCTCGGGTTCGAGCCCGACTCCTTATTGGGCTGCTCTGGGTTGATGCCCAAGCCTAACAGCTTATGTCTCAAGAGGAAGAAGAGATTGGTCATCAAATTAATTAATGAAGCTTTTATATGGTTCCATATAACCTAGGTGCATCCATAGCAGCCATAGGAAGTGCTTTACAGGTTTTCATTCTCTCTCTCTCTCTCTCTCTCTCTCTCTCTCTCTCTCTCTCTCTCTCTCTCTCTCTCTCTCTCTCTCTCTCTCTCTGTGTGTGTGTGTGTGTCTATATATATATATATATATATACTCAATTTAATAATGGCCCAACAAAAAGGTGGTCATTCCTTATCAAGATAGGAAGGCCAAACGAGCTGATGTTGCATTTTCAAAAGCTGCAGGTTAAGATACATTCTTATGGCGGAAAGCATAACAAAATAGATCTACCGACCAACTCTCCCCTTTCAAGTTGGGGTAGAGAGATCTGAGAGCCCTTGTTGATATTTGGCAAACTCGGCGAGTTAACTTGGGAATCATCTGACTCTGCTTGGATCGGATAGATACTGGGTCGTTATCTAGGACATGACCCATTTAGGCCCGATTTGCAAGTGAACCGTTTGTGGATCGTCCAGGTCACAGGCTCGCCGAACTGAATAGGCATTGGCCAAGTCCAGTCCCATCTGATTTTTTCAATGATACATTACCAAATTAGTACTGAGTTGTATCGTTAGTAGACCCTATTTTATAAATTAAGGAGTCATTTGGTCTGAAGAATGCTTGGGGAGTGCCCAATGGATTTGGTCCAAATATTGGAGCAGGTTCATGAAACACTACATCTATTGTTCCATGAACCTACCTAATATTCGAGGCAGATTCATTAAACACTTTTCTTGCAAGCCTTCCTCGCACCAACCCGAGGATTTCATCTTCAACAAGATGATGCCATTGCAAGTCATTGGTCACCGTTGTGGCGACACAATCCGGCTGGCAAGTCTCTGTGTGTGTGTGTGATACTGTGTAACCATGGCCAATGCAGTCACCGGCCGCCCTTACTCACTCCCGCAGCCTGGCCCTCTTTTATCTCACCATTTTTAACTTAAAATACACTGTAAAAAAAAAATTTAACCTGATTAGCCAAGTGGCCGAGTTAATCCACTTCAACGACCAATCAGCAGCCAAACTGAGCTAACCCAACCCCTCGGCCTGCCAACTTTGCTTGTTGCTATGAATTAAATGCAGTCACCTTTCATTACTGGGCCCTTAGTACCAAGTCGTTTATTACTTCTGACATAAGGAGTTAAGGTATCAACTTTCTGCAATACTTTCTTACGAATGTAATGAGTCCTGCACTGCGTTTGTCCCTTTCACCAAAAACATAAATGGATGCAATATGACTACAACATTGTCATTAGATGTACGTCTTCAGAGGAGTAGGAACTTGAAAACTCATTTCTTCTAAAATGGCCCTCCATGTATGTGATCGACTGATTACAAGTTGTTGTTGATGTCACTGAATTGTACTCGACCTTAGTTAGAACCGATTTGGGAGGAACAAGTTTTTTTGCTTCACCATGCAATAATACTATATCCCAACATACATAGAGAGACACATGAGGAAAGTTGTGTTGGACTTTGGGTCTAAGTCCGCCCCCTGATGTGCATCCAAACCATGAGCCAAGTGCTGTAGCACACCTCACCCGCAAGGTTGGGAGTTGCTTTTTTTCAATTTGATTGAAAACGTAAGGACTAATGGGAAGAAGGAAAATGGAAGAGCGAGTGGTGGGGTTGGCATTCGACACAAATGGAAAGATATCCATGCTAAGAGTGAGATGGGGATCACTTGGTTGATTGTTGGTAGATTGCAATAAGGATTGTGGATTTGGGCGTTCTTCAGGCTGCGAGTATGTCGTCCCCGTCGAGGCTTCAGAGTTGGTCTTCATCCGCTGCACTTTTGAGGTAACCAAACTAATCTGATGTTTAAGATAGATAGTATCTTTGTGTAATCCATGATTGGTATCAGAACCAGGTTATGGATCAACTTGTGACCTCGTGGAATTTTTCTTTTTTTCATCTTGACAATCAGTTAGCATGTTATTGCGGTTTTGTGGAAAAGAAATATCATCTTTGGGCACACAGTCATGCTGCCTCTAAAGCAAAGCCTGAGGGTGCATTTGCATGCCACAAACAAACGTCCATGGATGAAAAAACCATGGACGTCTGTCAATGGATTAAATACCATTGATGTTTGACATTGGACAAAAAATTGTCCACCGCTAGCACAAACAGACATCCATGGATGTGCCTCACCGTGTGTGGCTATAGCATGGATAAAAAATGGAGAGACAAAAAATGATACCGTTGAATGTTTAACACAAATAAAACGTGGAAAATGCCCACTGAAGCATGAGCATATGTTTCTTTGTTGGTTGACAGACAATCATTTGATGTTTGATGACAATTAAGTAGAATCTTATGGCGAATAATTGAAGCAAGGGAAAAAAGCAAAATTCAGTGAACAAGTTTACTTAAAGAATGCAATATGGAACCATGAAGCAGCATGATATCACAACAATTACAAAGATAAGGTTGATTCATCTTGTAAAGTTACATCTAACAAAAATCCACCATTGAAGTAGGTAGAACAGTACTTGGTTCCTTTCCAGATGAAAAGTGGGGATAATTTAAAAAAAATGTTTGGAAAGACATGGCAGTGCATTAAAGTCTAAAAAGGAAGTTATTGAGATTGAACTTGAGGAGGAGCATCGAATAAAACATGAGTTCTAGCGAGCTCGTGCTCAAGAAGACATTTATATTCTTAGGAATGGAAAAGTGCAACACCTATGTTCAAGGAACAATGTGATGGCACAGACCGCTCATCAGAAAAAATAACTTCATAACCTTCTTCAAATGTAGGTTGCTTTTGATTATAGATCGGAATTTCCTGATATAGTGTGAGAATGCGTTGAACTCTATAGTCAGTCTTTAGACATAGTCATTGTGGATTGACTTTATTATGTTTATTTTCTTAGAGCAATCTTCGAACATGATTATAGTGGGTCAATTTAGATTCATTTTTCATATTTGTTTTGTCAGCTTGTCATGCATGGACAATTTTTTGTTATGAAGAATTGATGAAATTGCATTATTTTACTAACAATATAATTTTTTTATGCATGAGTAATTCTTCAATTGTGCTTGTAATGTTTGGTTTCATGTGCATAATAATGAACATTGATTCCAATAGGATATTAGGGTTGAGGACAGCCTAGTTGTATAGTTAAAGATCATTAAGAGAGTGCGAGATGATTTTAAACTTAGTGACATTTTGATCCTACTACTAGTGTGAAGTACTATACAACTAGAGTTGTTGACTTAACTACATATATAGATGTGCAATACGTTTTCCTTGACATACATCAGTGACACAATTTAATAATTATGATGGTTGTTTTCTTTCTGATTGGCTTGGGTTATGTCTGCTCCAATTAAGTCAATCTTAGATTTGACATGTATTGAGAAGTTGAATGGAAATAATTACGATATATGACATAAAAATACAGTTTGCCTTAGAAGAGGCTGAAACTCTTGAAGCACTAAACCACATCATGACTAGACCTGAGGAAATAGTGCACAAGCACAAAAGAACTCTGATGCTTATAATGCATGGAAACACAAAAATAATGGCTAGATCACAATGTTGTGCTCTATCAAGGTAACATAATGTATCAGTTTGAAAATATACTACTGCAAAACAAATGTGACTAGCCCTTAAGGATAGATTTGTGGGACATCAGCCACTAAACTAAGAAAGCTCACTATTAAATGACTTTATATCATAAACAAAATCAACATACTATGAATCAGCATCTCAAGGAGATTGCTAATATGATTAAAGAGCTAAAGTCAACTAGACACACCTTTCCAAATGAACAACAAATTCAAGCAGTGATAAGGTCACTAGCAAATAATTGGGAGCACATGAAAAATTAATATGGCACATAACAAGAGCATCAAAACTTTTGATGACATATCTCAACACCTCAAACTAGAATATGAGCACTTGGAAGCTGCCAAATCTAGTGATTAGGCCTTCATGGCTGAAGTTTTAGGAAGGCTCCCAATCATAAAATAAAGATGGGTGATGGTCCCAGGTGGTTTAAAAATAAACGAGCAAAAGATCAGGGCAAGAAAAAACAAGATGGAAAATAAAGACGCCGTGAGACGCGTGGTGGGAATAAAGACAAAAGTAAGGTAAAATGCTTCATATGTGGGAAGCTAGGGCATTTCGCTTAGAATGTAGCGAACCAAAGAATGTGCACTTCTTTAACCTTGAGTCCTTATTCTTTTGCTTCAACTTATCTCTAATTGCAAAATCTCATCATTTGTGAATTGTAGACTCATAAGCAACATACCATGTAAAGCATGGTCGCAGTGCATTCATCGAATATCGAAAGTATCCAGCAAAAAAAAAAATGTAGTTGTTCTTAGAGAACAACAATAGTGTAGAAGTACGTGGGATTGACACTTGCCAACTGGTTTTGGCAAGTAGAGGAGATCTACTATTGCATGACGTTCTTTACGTCCTAGATATTTGACGAAATTTAGTATTTTTTCTTCTTTGATGACATTTGGCTATGAACTTACTTTTAAATATAACTATGTTGAGATATTGCCTGTAGACTCAGTTATTTGTTCTGGTGTATTAATGAATGGTTCTTTGTTTTAAATACTTATTCAAATTCCTGTTATGTGAATGATGAATGCTTTAATGTGCATGTTGATGTGGATGCATGTACCTGACATGCCCGCCTAGGGTACATTGTTAAAAATAGAATGATTAGACTAGTTCATGAGGGATTCATAGGGTTCCTTATAAATATCAATATGCTTAATTGTGAACATTGACTAGCAGGAAAAACAAGTTGAAAACCATTTGAGAAAGCAAGTAGGGCTTTTGTTCCATTATAGTTAATTTATTTTGACATATGTGGATCAATGGGTGTTGCATATACACATGGTGCATCATACTTAGCGGTCTTCTATTGACTACGACATATATCCTTAATCGTGTGCCCACAAAATCCATCTCATCAACTCCATTTGAATTATTGATGGACAGGCAGCTTAACCTTAGTCGTTTGAGGGACTATAGCATCTGTTTACAATCCCTCCCATCAGTATGGTAAACTGGTATCAAAGGAGAAGAAATGTATCTTCATTCGATATTGTGAACACTGAAAAGGTTATGTCATCCAAGGAAAAATGCTGATAGGAGTGTGACCGAGATAGGTTCCAAGGATGCTACATTCTTGGAAAATGATTTTCCAAGAAAGAAGATATAAATAGAGATGTTCAACTATACGAGTTAGATGACCCAAAACCTGCAAAGTCAAATGGTCAAGAGACAATGATACAAGATGTATGGTCTCAATCAATTATGATAGTGAGAGTGAACCACATGAGGGTTAGAGTCTAAATGTGTGCCTTGTCAGAGTGCGAGGAAAAGAATTTCACAACATAAATTTGAGATAGAAAGTGAAACTATGATGGAAATACCTGATGACATTGATGTTCCAAAATTTGTACATGAGGCTCTCTCTTGTGCAGAAAAAGAAGAGTGAGAGCAAGCAATAGAAGAGAAGATGAGATCCATGAGCAATAACAAGGTCTACGAACTTGTCGTTCTTCCTCTTGAAAGGAAGACCATTGGGAAAAAATAGGTTCTCAATGTCAAAAGAAATGTGTGTAGATCGATTGAAAGGTTCAAAGCTCAACTTATGGCAAAAGGATACACATAGAAAGAAGACATTGACTATGATGAGACGTTCTTTCTAGTTGTCAAGATGATTTCTATTCGCCTTATATTAGCTATTGTTTCATATGTGGATGTGAAACTACATCAAATGGATGTAAAGACAATGTTATATAAAATTTCATGAGATAGTAATATCTAATAATTTTGAAATAATTGATGAAGACTACTGTTTTTATATGAAATAACGAAAGGAGAAATTTGTCATTCTCTCCATGTATATCAAAGGCATTTTATTAGCTGGTAACGATAGAGAGTTAATCAAGTTAATCAATGATTAGCTATCAGATTATTTTGACATAAAAGCCATAGGCAAAGCAACAATTATATTGGGCATAAAGATTAAAAAGGATTGCTCAAAAAGGCTTCTTACTCTCTCACAAGAGTCTTATACTAAGGTCTTAAAGCGATTCCATATGCAAAGCTGCAAGCCAGTAGATACTGCCATGAGTAAAGGCGATAGTATTTTTGCTAGAATGTGTTCAGAAACACCAAAAAAAAAAATGTCAAATGTACCATATTCGAGTGGGGTTGGCAATCTAATGTACTTGACGATGTGTACAAGGCCTAATATATGATATGCAGTTGGGATGGCTAGTAGATATCAGTCAAATCCTGGACAGGTTCATCGGAAAGTTGTTAAAAAGATCATGCGATACTTAAAAGGCACTGAAAACTTGACATTATGCTATCACAATGGTGAATTACAATGTTAGGGGTTACTTGCAGATTAGAGAGGAGACTCTAGTAAACGTAAGTCTATGTCTAGATATGTATTTATGCTTAATCATGGTGTAATATCTTGGTGTAGCAAAAAACAAACGTGTAGCTGTATCTACCATGGAAGCTAAATTTGTAACTGGGTCCATGACAGTGCAAGAGGGTGTTTGGTTGAGGAAATTTTTCAAACACCTTAACATTGTCTCAGAAGCAAGAGCTCTGATTGATGTTTACTGTGATAATCAGACTACAAATGCTTTGCCAAGAATCCCAAATTCCATTGTAAAACTAAACATATCAATACAAGATGTAAGTACTTGCGAGATGTAGTACAAAAGGAAAAAGTGTCGTTGAACTACATTTTTACTCATGAAGTGGTAGCAAATCCTCTTACTAAGCCAATTACCATTGATGTATTTAAGAAACATGTAAAATTTATGAGATTCAATAAAATTTACGTTTCATTGGATGAAGAAAATCTCATGGCTAAATTCATGCATGTTGCACGTCTATATGTAAGTATGCAATTAGGTCTAGATTGTTTGCTTCCACAAATAGATCACCCCTGAGCGTCAAATGAGATGGACATAACCTAGAAATATATTTTTTTTATAGAGGTATAGGCTTTGTGGATCTTAAATGTCATCTATGAAATGATGACATTATATACAATTTTTTTTTATCGCATTGATTGGATCAAGATGATGTCTTATATTATGGAACTTAAAGACAAGCATGATCTCCAAAATCATATAGACTTGGTAACCAGATAAGAGGACTCAGATCATCTTAGTGAGATTAATAGAAACATCTTTTGTCGAGTTCATTCTATGGAATTGGACTCGTAGTGACCTGTATGACAATAAAAATTCCTTTTAGTGCTTGCATACACTCATTGAACATGAGTTCATCCATCGTAGTACGTAAGACATACCACATATGTTGTACTGACAAATAAGTAGACCAAAATGAGAGATGAAGAATTATTCTTGTTTCTTCATTGTGTGAGTCCCAACAAATACATGATGTAAGAATTATCCCCGTCTCCTTTTTGTTTGCCCTTATGAACTCTTGAGTATGTTCACAGATGTTGAATTAGTGTTGCTACTTTAGTATGCTTCCTGAGGCCATGAGAGATTCAGTTTAATGGGACATCTAGGAAAACAATTGATTCAAAATTTGTTGAATATATATAGCAGAGAAAGATCAAATTGTCACTACACTAGTGCTCATATTTACTACCGACAAAGTTGAATCACCAAAGAGAGAGGCTTGATTTAATAGTAAATATAAAGTACAATATGGGTTCTTAGTCTAACACATTTAGCATCATCAAGTGCTGAGGGATTGAATGTGTTGAGACTCATGTGGATGAATTTTTGATCTAGGGCACAACAAGTTATTATTGATGCATACAAATGCACAATAATTTTTTTTAAAGGAAAGGTCATTGTGTTACTCTAATCGGTATAAAGTTAGACAAGTTTACTATACTCACTGTTCACACGATCCTATTGCCACTATGTTGAATAACAACGTATAGAGAAGTCTTCCTGTCTCCTTACTGTCACATGTAAGTGGGAGAATGTTGTACTTCAGGTTTCAGTCTGCCCATGATGAGCAGGATCCAAACGATCAGCCAAGTGCGGTAACACACATCGCCCGCAAGGTTGGCAGTTGTTGTTTTCCAATTTGATTCAAAATGTAAAGATTAATGAGGAAAAGGAAAATGGAAGAGCAAGTGGTGGGGATGACAATCGACACAAATGGAAAGATATCCATGCTGATAGTGAGATGGAGATCACTTGGTTGATTGCTAGTAGATTGCGGTAAGCATTGTGGATTTGAGCATTTTCCAGACTATGAGTACGTCGTCCCCATCGAGCCTTCAAAGTTGGTCTTCACCCGTTGCACTTTTGAGGTAACCAAACTAATCTAATGTTTAAGATAGACAATATCATTGTAATCCATGAGTCATGTACATACTAACTTCTTTGGCAACATAAGCAGCATTTTGTTATAGTAATTAGATATATTAATTTCCTCACGACCATCTGATATTGTTTTAAATCAAATAATAACAAATCTTGTGCCATATCTAAATTATCATTTACTTCCATAGGATACTTAATAGGTTTTGGACCAATTTTTCTAGTTTCTATCAACATATCAAGAACATACCAAGAAGCACCACAATTTGCCCATTTTTTTTGCATCAAATATAACATGCAAACGTTTATTACATTTCGACATTATCATTCCCATTAATGATAATGTTATTAACATATAACAATACAAGGGCATAGCTATCTTGATAATACATTATAACCTGCAAAAAAATTGTCAGACATACTTTTTTCAAATACTACCTTAATGAGAGCCTTACTGGAGCTTAAGGAGATTGTTTCACCCATATATTATCATCTTTCAACTTACAAAACAAAGATTTCAACATCAACATTAGGAAGTGCTTGCATAGTATTTTTCTTCTATATCCCCTTAAAAAGAAAAATTGACATTAGATTGAAGTAAATTCTAGTTATAGTTTCATGCCATGGAGAGAAGGGTCCTTAAGATATTCATATTCTCAACAAGGGCAAAATACCATTTTAGTCTAATTCTAAGGTGCCATTATGCTTGAGCCAATAAATTCATTTGCAACTTACACTGCCTTCTTTCCTTTAGGAAGAAGTCATAATCCAACTGCTATTGAAATTTTCTAAGGCTTGTATTTCTTCCTTTTTGACTTTGTCATCATTTGGGGAATATTTCTTTAGCTTTAGTGGAAGAGCTGTTTGCTCTTCCATATGTCATGGCACTACCCTGGATCAGCGCCAATGAAGTCGCGACCCCAGCTTGTCAGGAACAGGTGTTTGTATGGGAGAGCAAGACTAGCTCTGGCACATCGGCATACAACCTCAAGGAGCCTCTTTCAATGGAAGGCACCACTAAAAGTCTAAAATGTCCATGATGGTGCCAAGTGATGAGATTAGGGCCATTTTCTATGACTTTGGTATGCAACTAGATGCAAATTAAATACATCCCCATTTCCAAAATAATAGAAATCTGCTTTCTGAGAAGGGTTTTATATCTTAAACGCCAAAACTTCTTTTTCGTGATAATCTGAATGGGGTTATTTTTCAGGACTAAGGTATGTATCTCGGTGGAAAGTACATCCCCATTTCAAAAATCATGCAAATTTGCTATCTGAGAAAGGTTCTAGATCTGAAACACCAAAATTTCTTTTCCATAATTATCTGAAAGATATTTTTCTTCTTAGATTGTGTTTTACAGTCAATCTCCGCTGTGTACTTAAACATAGTGAATACTCAACAGGAATATGGTACCACTACAACGGCCATAATTACATACTCGACTTCACTTTAAATTTTGGTTGTACAAATTAGTAAACTAAATTTCAACCGTTTTCAATCATTCATATACACTGAAATTTTTCTTGGTGTTAACCCAGCGCTAGTAGCTGCTCTATACGTGGTTGATTAATGCCCATGCCCAAAAGGTTTACACTCGGCGGAGAGTTGTAACATGCGGAAAGAATGCCATGGCGTTCACAGCCCCACCATCTCCCCAACTCAACGTTTTGGGTAAAATTAAACTTGGGGGGTCCAGGATTTTCACCCACCAAAGAAAACCGAGTTTCTACCGAAACTGGGTTTTTGCCAGACCTGGTTTAGGCGACACCCAAACCGAGCTTATAAACGAATCAAGCTGTCTGTACAAGGTCAACTCGAGCGGGACTCACTAGATTGAGTCATGGCTCGAGCGCGACTCGTTTCAGATTGTTTACAACTCTCCAGGTGACTTGATCTTTTTATTTGGTTTTTAAGTTTAGACATTACGAAAAAATAACCTAAATTAAATGAGCTTACTTGAGTTTAATCGAGTCGAGTCAATTTACTTGAATTCAACTTGTTTATAAGCTCGAGCTTTTAGTCAAACTTGAGCTCTACAAACAAGCCGACCTTAACCCAGTGGTAGAGATCAAGTTGGCTCAACCCATTGTACAGGAAGAGAAGAATAAGTACTCTGACGTAAAATTGGTGAATTAATGCCTTAATTAAATGCCATGTTATCGTGCCAGCCAGCCGCAGAAATGTACAATTGCTAGCTAGCCTACAGACCCACAGGGCATGCAGTACGCTGACATGAGGCTGCAAGATCACATTGTGATCCACTAAGCACGTCAGGGCGTGCAACTTGAACTTACGCACCGTAATTCAATGTGCATGGTGTCATTGATGTGGTTTGAATGCTCTTTATTTTTGTATCTGAACATATTTCAGGATTTGAAGACAGATTTAAATATGCACAAGATTTAACTGTCTTCCTATAATATTTTAAAAATTCAGAGGCGGGGCCATTGGGCCGAGTACTCAACGGGTGTCTGGCTCAATCGGGCCTGATCCCCAAAAACCCGACCCGGGTCGCCCCAACAGAGACTTGATTTTGCTGGATAAATTTTAAATATTATTTTTTATTAATAATATATATTTTATTGTTAAAAATATATTTTATATTCAAAAAAATTTATTTTTTTATATTTTAAAAAAATATTCTTTTATTGTAATCAAGTCGCGCCGAACCGGGCCAAGCCCGAGCTCGGGTTTCAAATATTGTGCCCACTCGAACCCAACTCTTATCGGTTCAGGCCTGCCCCCCCCCCCCCCCCCCCCCCCCCCCCCCGATGCCATTTTCAATCTAACGGTTACATTGGCAGCAAGTTGATTCCAGTGACATAGCCACGTATAAAATAACTTTATTTTCACATTTACTATATTTGATTATTTATATATTGGTATTCTTAAATGCATGAAAGTTCCTGAATTAGTATTTCTTCAGCCAAAATTTTCGCCACAAACACTGATTGATTCCATATTGTATAGTTGCTGATTAATCACATATCAACGTTTTAAGAATTGACAAAATACTTTGACAATTATTGGATTTTAAGTTTTTCAAAAAGTTGTTTTTGTAATGTTTTTAGCCTATTCACAGCCGAATCGTCAAACGGAAGGTTTCGCGCATCCGGTTCGCAAATCGTTTTTCACAGCAGTAGTTTTTTTAGGATTTCACTGTTTAAGTGGGATCCCAATCCATAATTTTGAAAAAAAAAAAATCAGAAACATTAGAATGAAATCCAGGATTTTAGGATAGACCACGGTGGGTTGAGAAAGTTTGGACTCCTTTTGATTAACCGACAATATTTTCGGTAAACTAGTTAGACTTAAAATGGGATCCAGAAACCCCGATTAACGAGTCGTCACCGCAGGATCCTCTAATCTTTGGGAAACTTGACTTGAACTTACATTTGAAAAGCTGTTTCTCTGTCCAAATGAGGACTCTACGAAATTTCATAAGAAAAACTCCCATCCCACCCTCCATCCCTTTCTACAGTCTATTTTGTTCATTTTTATTTCTGTTTTGTTTTTTAGTGTTGCATTAATTGCTTCTTTTTTTTTTTGTATTGTGGAGACAGTTTTTCACCAATTTTGTCAATGAATTTTTCCATATATATATATTAATGTGGCTTGTTTTTTTTAAGTTACACAACTATCTATTAGGCCTGTCCGATCAATCATGTGAACTGTTAAGAGAAAACAAGAAGAAAAAGGTGATCAGTATTTTCGTCATCTAATATTGGTTCATACATTTTTTTCAATGTATTTTCCTGTCATATGGGTTAGAAGGACGGTCAAGGACGGTCTTAGTTAGATGGCAGAGTGGCTATGGATAACTAGAGTCACATTATAAACCATTGCAGGATGTAGTATCTTGTTTTTTCTCATGCAGCTGCTTCATATTTTCTTGCTACACCAGCTATTAGATCCTTTAGGACCAGTATGAAGATGATATTCATTTCAGGTATTAGGTCTTCATATGAATGAAGCAAAATGTTCACTCACTCTTTTGAAATGCAGATGACAACCTAAAGGAAGCTCATGCATTTTTACCTCTCCAATTTTTAATCTTCCTACAAGCTTTTTGCAATTTCCTCTAAAGCTTGGGACATTTACTTCATCAGATTTGGCTGCCTGTGTCGACAAAATTAAGTCACGACCTTGCTCCTAGCAAGATAAATATCTTTATGTATATGGATGCACATTTGACTCTTATCAAACATGTTTTTTCTACTATAACTACACAGTTAATGTCCTTGGTTTCCATGCCTATCAAAGTTGCTAGCACTATTAATTCATGTGTGCTAAAGTTTTACTGCAATGATCCGCTTTGTAGCACCTCCAGGGTAGCTATTATTTGCCTCCCAGAAGAGAGGGGAGAGTTACCGGTGATGGATTCAAGAGTGAAAAGCAATGCATATACACGCACACGCACATTCACATATGATGACAGAAAATATATGATTAGAAAATATATAAAATTTTGCTTCCTAATATATAAAAATTATTTATGACATTTCATCTATATATGCCAAGGGTTTGTAATAGCTTTTTTCTAGCATGTAGTTTTGGACATTCCACATTCCTTTATGTAATTGGATTTGTATGGGATCAACACAAAAATGGTCGAACCAGTAACATTCCAACATTTAGGGGAGAGGGATCATGCATTATATATTTATGTATAAACAATTGAAATCTGCTGAATGTCAGATATTGTCAGACGATAAAAAAAATTAAAATCATCGCTAAAAAAGAGCCGTCACAGAGGTGTTAGCGACAGTTTAAGTGAAAGAGATAGTTTATGATGGTTTTAGAAATACGTCATTAATTTTTTTTTCGGCCATGATTTTTTATTTTTTTCAGATATTTTTTTTTCTCTCTGACAACGTCCTCGCAGCTAACAGATTTCAATTATATATATATATATCACATTATTAAGACATGTGATTTCATAGGTTTTTAGTCATATATTTTCAAATATTTTGCATTATATATATAAAAATCTATGAAATCACATGTCTTAATAATGTTATATATATGTAAACATTATTTAGACATGCGACCTCATAGATTTTCAGTTAAATATTATCAAATATTTTGCATTCGTTGATACTGTTAAATTTATAAAAAGTAATAACATTGAAAACGATGGGAGAAACAGATATGAAACACGTGAAGAGGCATTATATATATATGTAGATTGGGGTGAGGAGGGGAGGCCGATGCCCCTGCTGGTGAGAGGAGGCTCCGGTGAGGCCATCGGCGGTGGAGGGGCATCTTTCTCCCCTTGCCGTCGAAATAAAAAGGGCAGGAGGGTGAGGCCAATGCCCGTCGCAAAGGAAGGCGGCCGCGAAGGCATATGGGGCTTCTCCACTATGTGAGAACTGAGACATGTTCCATTAGCTAAAGCTAACCAGTATATGATTGTAATTTATTGGTCGGTGAGGTTTGAAAGGGACGTGGTGCACAGAACGACAACCTGGCTAAAATTTGTGATTGATTAAAGCTGGTAAGACATGAGATGGGAGGTGGAATGTTACTTTGATAGGTTCACTTTGGTCGCGCGTTCTCCATAAACCTTTTGAACAACTCGGTGCGTTGGCCTCTAACCTAGTTGATGCATTAGTAGAACTCAACGTGTTGGAGAAGCCAACAATAAAGTAGCAGTTAGCCTTTATATGTCCAACTTTTTCACAATGCTCGCATTTCATTCTTGACTTTCCTTTATCCCTTGCTTAATGAGTCTTATTGCACTCTTGAGTTTGGACAGTAGGAGTAGAAATATTTTCATCAACTTGAACAAGGTTTACATCTCCCTACCTTTCTTCTGGAATGAGAGGAGAATAGGCCTTCATGATCCATCGATAAAATTTGACCTCATTAAGACCCGTTAAGAATTGAATAGGTTGTTCTTGTTGTAGAAGGTCAGGTCAGCAAAGGCCTTGACCGACCTGCATGAGCAATCGGGGATGAAAATATATAACACTAACTCATCCCATAATCCCTTCCATTTAGTGTAGTATGGTGTGATGCAAGATTGGTGTTGTTTGCAATTAATGATTTGATAACACAAAACCCATTAGATTGGGAAAATCAAGTCTAAAGTCCCTTCCATGCTTCCTCAACACTTGGGCACAAATAGGGATGTCAACAGATTGAATATACCCTTAGTCATATCCGTCTTTTTAGATATTCACATATTCGATTTCAAATACGAATAAAGAAAAGTCATGTCCAAATCCAAAATCTGATTTTACAATCCAAATCCAATCTGAATCCATTTTTTATATTCATATCTGAATCCGAATCCAAATTTTGAAACAGATTTTGCCACTTTTCAAAATGTAATAGCATTAGATGCAGGATATTTGTCTAAAAATAAATCCAATCGGGCGTTTATGTAAAAAATGACATCCCTAGGCTTAAATAACATTAGCAAACAGGTTTTATGAACGAAACTGAAAATGACATCCCTAGGATATTTGCATCATTTCTATGGTGTCTTTAAGGAGGATGAAATTACATCCTTTGGAATGGAACCATCCATGAAAGCAAGTTTGTTTCTGGCAGTGACGAGGTCCACCTGAATGGTGCTTATGATATAGATTTGCAAGAGTTGGCTCATTGGTGGCACCATGCTCCAGAGGTTCTGAATTTTCTGGCGCATATTTCACTATCGAGTAGAGTTTTTAAGTACATAATGAGAGAACATTATCAAAGGAAAGTGGCAAATTATTCCACAAAATGTGGATCTTGATAGCCACGATATCTTATGTGGTAATTCCATTCTACGTCAATGCACTATACTTTCATTTGCACCTCTATTTTCAGGTGAGGTATTTCCATTGAGAGGTTAAAGCTTGGGGCAAAAACTACAAGGAATGGTTGCATAACCAAGAGAACTCAGGAGAGATACTTACATGAGCTTGGTTTACAATTTAAATTGATTTTATACATATTAATCTTCAGATTTCACTCGTCTTTCAAGAGCATAAATTACATTTACTGAAGTAACGTTGGGTTTCCAATTTTATTCAAGTTTGTTTGGATGTTTTCTTTCAACAAAAATATACAATTATAGCAAAAGTTTGTACATGTTAATTTTTCTGATAAGGGGATTTTTAAGTTAACAGAAAGAGCGTATAGATTTTATCCAAGTCCAATCAAGACAAACTCACCTAGTCTAAAACACATCTTAAGTCTCAAATAGATTGTAAGGTCAAGTTGAAATCCATATTCAAAATTCACTTGGATCCCTCGGGAATTTACATGTAAAACTCGATAATATATTTGGATAAGATTAATTCTTCATAGAGTCTAAGTTAACAATCAAATCCAACTTTTATTTATTTTTTTAACTCTCTATTACTCTTTATTAAGAGAAAAGCCTATAGAGAGAGGCTACGAGAAGGCACGTTTCTTCCACAGAGGAGTTCATTGGCTGCATTCTTTTCTATTCTCCTTCTTAAGCTAAAAAGTGTTATTCACTTTTCTTTTTACCAAAAAAAAAGTCATTGCAACTATTTCTATCAGCTTGGTTGATGTTTTAACAGGAGCTATTGGCAAGTTTAGGTAGAACGGGACTATGTCATGAAAATTAAAAACACGAGACCTGCTATTAAAATTATGGATCATGTTTGGGCATTTAAGATCTTGTAGTCCTTGGTTGATGCTCTCATTGTCATAGCTTATTGGCCCATACACATCAAACAACCTCTTTGTTATTGATGCAGGATATTTTTTTTTATTTTTATTTTAAAATCAATTTAAGTTACTTCTAAATAAATAAAAAATGGGTTGACATGGGTCATACTTAACTACAATATCACTTCCACAACATTGATAGAACTGTCTTTTCTATAACATTTACCATACCCTAATTAAAGTTAACAATCATCCCTCACTTGCTTGATGTAAACTGTTAATGAGCATGGAACATTATATCACATTTTCCAACAACATATTTTGAAAAGCAAGTTGTTTCCTTTTTAAAACACGATAATTCAAGCTCCTATTTTTTATATTCCAAAACTAACTATCCATACCAATATGATCGTAACGTCCAAAATGCTAAAGCAAAATAACGTGCATAAATTTTATGAGTATAATCAATCTGGACACACATTTTAAGTCTGGTCTCATGCAATACAATTCAATTCAATTTATACACCAAAAAACATGTTCTTTATGTTGATTTTAAAGGTCTTTAAACATTGATGTCAAATATGCAAAACTTGCATTCCACAACAACAGTCCAAAATGTAAGTTTTCTAAACAAAGCTATATTTAAAAATATGAGATTTCAATCCACATATGCTAGAAACCCTGCATTTATAAAGAGAAGACTTTATAAATTTTTAATGAAGTAATAGAGGAAGCCTAGACCAAAAAGTTCAATATTGAGAGCAAATGTTTCCTATAGAAGCTGTATCATTGTAAAAAACTGCATAATAAAGCAGTCTAATTGAAGAGCTGAGATTACCAATAAATAGAATAGGTAAGCCTGAGGTAGTTCCTTCAATCATGGAATATTGCTGTAGACTTCAAAGATCTAGAAACCAATGTTGTAAAACTTACAAGCCTGCCAATTATTCACCGATTCAGCTCAAATGGTTGTGGATTGACAAAAATTGTTAGATGTCTATAAAAAATGAAGGAAAATAAGTAAAAAACAACAAAATTCCAAAAATAGTATGAGAATGAAACATGCTGATTATAAAGAATTAGCCACCAAATTTAATTGGTTTGATTAAAATCAGCCGATTCACATGGAATTGGAGTCCAACCTCAGGATTGAATTACATGAGGTAGCTGGCTTTCATTTTGAAATGCTGTCATCTGTGGAGCTTTTTGATAGGTAAGGCACACTCAAGTTTTTGCTTATTGAAGGGTCTTGATGGGCATTTCCCAAAGAAAAAGAGAAAGGAAAGCTTTCTTCAATCAATCGGTTGGAACTTTTCTTTTACCCAAACAAACACATCAAAAGTTTTGACAAGAAAATAGTTTTTGAGAGCTCCTCATTTTGCGCTTGAAATTGTAGTTTTTTTTTATAAGTATTACTTTTGGCCCAATCAGATAAAAAATTCATTTGGGCCTAATCTAATTATAAACAAGGGCATGTTTAACTGCAACTTTACTATTTTGGAAACAGAAGGGCAGATAGAAAGGCTAGGCATTGGACAACATTACACATTTATAGTTAAAACATACTTTGAGTCTCAATGAATTAAGACCAAATTGAGATTTCAATTCCCCTTGCATTTTGATCTAAAAGGGAAGTTACTTGTAAAACTTAAGAACATGTTTGGATCAAATTGTCCCAAGAGTACTTCCAACAAACAAATCCAACTTTTAATGTGTCATTATGAAGGATTCCTATTTCTTTTTTATGTACATCACAAATCTCTTTTTCCTCATTTAATTCCTTCCATTATTTATTGTCTTCTTTGCATATACAAGTTATTTTTGAATTGAACATGGATTGGAAATAAAGTCATAACCCACACATTGATCTAGATCGGGTGCCATATCCAATTATATACATTAATATAATCAATCCGTTGACTACTCTGGCCCTTGTTGTTAATTTCTTTCTAGACACTTGACTATCCCTGTTAGGCTGCCTTTGTGTGTGTACATGTATTTCTATATATGTCAAATTCTTTCTTCTGCTTGATTACTTCTCATATATATATATATATATATATATATATATATATATATATATATATATATATGGCCTCTGCATCAAATCTTTCCTCCTAAATCTCAAGCCAATATATATATATATATATATATATATATATATATATATATATATATATATATATATATATATATATATATATGGTCTTCCTCTGCATCAAATCTTTCCTCCTAAATCTCAAGCCAATATATATATATATATATATATATATATATATATATATATATATATATGGTCTTCCTCTGCATCAAATCTTTCCTTCTAAATCTCAAGCCAAAAATTAGTGTGAGAATTGGTAAAAAGAGTTTAACGAAGTGATATCAGACCATTTTTTGGGATCAAATTGTCGAAGCTGCAGACCTAGTATTGAGTTTGGCTATATAATTACATCATCAAGACTTAATAGAACAACTTGAGTACTTTCACATGGACAATTAGACTTCATTTCAATGCATGTTCAAATCCAAGGACAAGCTTAATCACTTACTATATTGATTGACCACCATGTTCCCTGACTTAGACTCTATTAACATAGTAACAAGAAACCATGGTAAAGAAAGAAAGAAAAAAGATCAAATGTGAATGACACAAGATTTTACATGGTTCAACTAGATAGGGCCTACATCCAAGAGAAAGCTTTCTAATTATTTTGATAGTTTGATTAATTTCTCTAGTACATCATCCTCATTTTTTTTTTGTCAAAGATACATATGTAGTGTCACAAAGGCACATCTTTCTCTTTCATTACATATCCCTATCAGTTTGCACAAAGATGCACCAAAGGTTTTGAACTCTTGACTTCCCCCAACATAAAGGTTTTCAACTGCAAGTTTTTAGCCAGATAAATGAAGCTATTGCCAATATGCTGGGGCACATTGTCATTCAAATGTCACCACATCTAATCAAACATATCAGTGGAACCAAGCTACTTCCCATTCAAGTCAAATGAAACATGAATACACTACGAGATTAGGACAGCCCTCATTGTCCTGATCCTCAAGCATGTTGCCCTTAGTTGCATCCTAGCCTCATTCGATATTTCTACAAGTAGGCACAATAATTTCGAAGTTTACTTTCAACTACATATTGCCCAGGTAATGCTTTAGCAACAAATTGCACAAGATCCCCTAAAACTGAATTCTCCCCCTTAGTTTAAATTGTTCTCTTGATCATCTATGTGCAAAATACTTGTGCATATATGTTTCTCGATTCATTCCACACCTGAAATGTAACAATTTTAAAGTAAGATATATATTTCCTGATGAATACAAATTATGTGTACAAACAACTTGGCATCTATGAGAAAAACATTTACCTTGTTCATTTTTTGTGCATCCTAGATTTACATAAAAGTATGAAAATTGAAAAATATTTTGCCATACTATTCACGCTCCGAAACAATTACCAACAAAAATTATTCAAGTACTGCTATTCTTAGTAAATCAACCATGATATATAAACATATATGTAGGATTAGATTTGGTAGAAAGGAGGTTAAAATGCACTATAATTTGGTTTTGGTAATACAAAATATCTTATGTTTTCTTAAGTACAGTACACTTCTCTCATACATGTGATTGCAAATGATCTGTATAGAAATGCTCCCCAAAAGAATCAATATCTTTTGAGTAAGTAAGGAGAAAGAAACACCAATATCATTACCAACAAAAACTACTATACAAGTACTGCCTATTCTTAGTAAATCAACCATGATATATAAAAATATATGTAGTATTAGATTTGGCAAAAAGGGGGTTAAAATGCTTTATAATTTGGTTATGATAATGCATAAAAATCTTATGTTTTGTTAAATATATTATACTTCTCTCATGCATGTGATTACAAACAATATGTATAGAAAGCTCTCCAAAAGAATCAATATTTATTAAGTAAAGGGAAGAAAATATAGATAGCGGCAACGTAATTTGTTAAATGTACAGAGGACAAAGTAAATGGCTGAATACTTGGCAACGTACCATGGTAGCTGGGTTAGCTATGACCCTAATTTTCAAGGAAATTCGTTCATCATCAATTGCTTAAGGAAGGATGACCGCCATCTCTTCTTCTTCTTCTTCTTGTTCCTCTTCTTTACATGTTCTTTCACAACACTGATATCCTTCATCCACTCATAAAGAACTTCTTCACACACGTGTATGGCTTGAAGTGAATAACCAGGAAGAAGTGGAGCTCCTTCTGTGGAACACCTTAGCTTGCTTTCTTTACTCCCTTATATAACAAAGGCAAGTAAGGACAAAAGAAGGAGCGTTGCTTCCGAAAACAAAGCAGATTGAGGTGAAAATCAAAAATGGAAAAATCCAAATAAGGCAAACTATCTACTGTAACCTATATTTCTATCTAATAGTCAAGAAAATCATTTGTAGATATACAAATTAATGATTCATGATCTGATGAGATTGACAAGAGGGAACCCCATAATGACATACCATTTGAAAAATTTACTTTCTTAGAAATGGACATGCAAGGAGAAAGAGGGGAAAAAAGGCAAAGATTATTGCTTTGGGTTTGGCGCAGAGTGGGGGGATCAGAGACAAGCTGCAGAAAATCCAACAGGCCTGCATACTTGGTGGCTTAAGATGGGCAAGGTGAAAAAGTTGATAATTTTCATTTGGAGGTCTTTTTGTGGCTACAAGCCAGAAAAGCTGTTGCTTGTTTCTAATTTTGCTCATATGAGCCTCATTTTTGGTCTCCACTGTGATCAGTAAAGATTAAAGAACTCCAATTGAATCATTTGTGCTAAAGAGGGCAGGTTTAATATTTCAATATTATTCTTTTAACTTAGAGTTTAAAAAGTATTTTTCACCTTTATATGTGGAAGGGCATCAATGCCACTTCATTGAGCTAGACAGACGTTTCGACTATGGTTGTCAGGAAATGATACAATAGCAAAAGGGACTGACATTGTATCAGAAAAATGAAAAATGTACAAGGCATGTCTTTGGAATTATGGACAAAAAGGGATTTTCCATCTAAATTTTGTCTATGCATTTTCAAAAGTTCAAGAACTTATATTTTCGCATTGACTCAATAAATGAGATTTCACAATTGAAAAAAATCAACGTGTTATTGGTAATTCGTGGTAATTATTCAGTCATAAATACTATTAGGAGCTCTCTTCATAAATATTAAGGAGCTCCCTCCTATGACACGCAGCCCGGAGAGGCTTGCATGGAAGACGCTCTTTGCACGCATTGCCATAAACACAAGTTTGCTCTCCTTCATAAAGGGTGATATCGAGACCTACTAGAAACCGATCGACACGGGCGGATTTTCCATACATGGTATCAAATAACTGTTCAAATTTTAATATTTCTACAAATAACTGCATATTATTTTTAAAAATTGAAATGCTCACCTAATAGCTTCATCAAATTATTGACAAACAAGAGCTTCATGAATGAAAAAGTAGTAAAATATACTTAGAAAAGATATTTTTTTAAAAAATACAAATCTCACAAACTACGACATTTTAAGTCAATTTTTTTACAATTTCGTATCTTTCTCTTACTTTTCGTCTATATAGTAATACATATGCATACAAAAGCGAAATCACGAAGAGACTAGCAAAATAATGTAAAGTATAGTCATTCCATAAAAGCATCTTAAGTGTACTAGAAAGGTCTTTTAATGTTTTTCATTCATAAATTCTCCTGTTCGGGCTTCATTTTATGAAATTAGGAGGATATTTATAGTTTCTCAAATGTTAGGCATTCATTTGTAAGTATGGTAAAAATTGAAGTACGATTTTATGTAAATTTTTGAAAATACTTTTGTTAAAGTTGAATATTGACGGACAGGAAATACGGTCGGGTGAAGAGTCAAATTTAGTTGAAATAGTGGTTTGAAACATGACACCTTTGGGTTGTCTTTCACATCCTACACTGATGTCGGCACTTAGCCAACAGATTTGATTCTTCTTTCCTTTTCTTTTTTGGGCAACACCTGAAGAGAAATGGTCTCTCTCGTTCACTTTACTCATTCTCGTAGTAATCTTCGAAAAAATAAGCAGCTTGTACTTCTTCAAAAGAAATAGCAACATAAATCTGGAAGGGTTGGAATAGCGGGCCAGACATCGTCTATAAGTCGTATCCGTTTATTCTCACTGGGGATTTCAATGATTCCAACACAATCCAAACCTCAATTCAAGTTTAAATCCAAATACTTGGGTTTGATAAGTGACTTCTCCTTCCGATTAGCAGTCGGATGCAAACATGGGACTGAGGTCCACTGTTGCAAAGAAAACTAGTTGCCTTATTGTTCGCCTCTATCACTTCTGTCAACTGACACACAGGAAAGATTGGAGAATTATTAGGCAATTATAATTTTTTGGGTTTTTTTTAATGTATTGCAATAATTATTTTTTTGGTTAGTTTTTAAATAAAAAACAGAAAATAGCCTCATACGGGTCCATGCACATTGACCCAAATACTGACGAAAACTGGCCCTTAACAAGCACATATTCAAGCCTTAGGTTCATGAGTTCTGCAGCTGGCTACTTTGACAGAAACTGTGATGATCAAGAGACCGAAAGTAAGCCTTTCAAAAATCATTTTAGTTGCATGAATCTAATTTTCTATTAGATATTAATGGAGGAGTTCCTGGTGCAATTGGTTTGCCTATGTATGCCTGTGTGGGCAGGGAAGGAACAAAGGGGGGCATGGGCCCCCTCCCCAAGATTTTGAAATTAAAAAAATTACCTGTTAAAATTTTAAAAATTTTGTTTTGGTCCCTGTACGAATTTTGAAAAAATATATTGGCCCTTGTGGCAGTCAAACAGACAAAAATCCTGACTCTGCCCGTGCGTGGGAAGAACACATATTGTTGGTAGCTAAGGTTAATTTTCTGATGTTGCTCCAAGATGAAATTCACCTATTTTTAATGCTCTTACCCATTGGCTGTCAATGTGCGTTTGCCACATCTAGGGGCATTTGTGGAGAGACCTTTAAAAATAAATGAGATGAACATTGTTGCCTATGTCTTTACATTTGGATAAAAGCTGGCATTTGATAAATTGACAGCAGCAGAGCTATTTGCTGTGCCCACACCAGCCCATCAAAAGTCCATTACAATGTTTTAAAATCATATAGCCACGACTCAAAAATTACAGGCATTGCTCACACCAAACTTGTTTTGCCAACTGAAGTGGCCCTTGGCCAAAAAATCCTGACTTCGGCACTGATTGGAACTTGTCATGATCAGTGCAAGAGATACATGGGGGCTCGTGTGGGCAGTGGCCCGCACCACCCAATCAAAAATTTCTTTTAGGGTCAGGCACTTAAAGTTTACTATAATGATTCAAAAATTACTTGGGTTGTCCACACTAGGTGAAACGAGTGCCCCTCAGCAAAAAAATTCTGGCTCCACCACTGGTCATGATAATATAAAATGTCCCCTTCTAATTTTTTCACGCATATAAGATGCCCCATTCTAATTTTTTCACGCACGTTTGGGAGCGACTCAGGTATATTCAGTTGCCATGGTGTGGGGATATATTAGCAAGATTTTTCTTAGTGTGGGGATATATTAGCAAGATTTTTCTTACTTTTTGATAAGGGTGAGAGTTGCATGGAAGAAATGACTTCGAACTCGCTGGGATTGCTCGTCGCTTCTTCCTCCAGAGTGGGGACACTTCCTCAGTAGCATTCATATGTGGTCTCAGCGAACGGCCAAGGAAAATGCATGAATTGTGTGGGCAATTGCCAACACTGACCCATATAAATTATTTATTTACATAATAATCTCATTGTCTCATTTGCTTATTTACATATGATGCCCTTCAATGACTGACTGAATTTTCAAGGCAATGCATTTAATCAGCCATAAATTTCTGGCTTTGCTATTGCTTTCTTAAAATTAGATACCAATACGAATCCAATTGGATGCCATTCCTCAAATTTGAATTCGATCTGATGTTTTAATTTCTTTTCTATACCTAATTCTTTTAAAGTAGTTCAGTCAGATATATGATCCGAATCAGACTTATCGACATTCCACATTTTTAACTTCTTCCTAAATAGTTGATCATAGTATAGGATGAATGAAGGTGGTTCCAAAGAGCTTGAGAAAGATGGAGCAGTAATCCCCCAATAGTTGGGATTTTTTTTTTATTACTTTGAAACATTATAATTCCAGCTTGTTAGCCAGCCATTTTCACAAAGTAGCTATAACAATATGATTTTAATGGCTAATAGTCCAGAATCAAAACAAAAATCATGGTTAATTTTTAATTATTTATAAACTGGCCGACGTGTTCTATTCTCATAGGCGTTTTAGATTTAATTTAGGTTTTTTTAACATTGAGATACATAGACACACACACACACACACACACACACACACACACACACACACACACACACACACATATATATATATATATAACTCCCAATAAGATGATTTGAGAAGTAAAAGTTGCAGGGATCTTTTTTTTTAGCGATTATCTGACCATAATAAAAATAACTGATATGCACAAAAAAAACTCAGAGAAAAATGCAGTATCACTCTGAAACATTAACATGTTAAGCTGAACGCCCAAATTACCATCTTATTGAATTAGTTTCCCAGCTATCTGACTTTACCAGCGTGCCTTTTTGTGTTGCACGTGAACCACATTGCATTATTCTTTGGACTTTGCCGTCCCTTGTTGAGCAGTGCGGATCTGTAAGCCATTGAACTTGTTCAGACAAGTTGTTTAAATAACCACATCTATGTCAATCTGCTTACATGTTTTAAATTAAGAAAGAAAAGATACAGAGTCAGTCCATGCTCTATATATACACATGCGTACACACACACACACACACACACACATACATACACACAATTAGCCTCATAATTTGGCTTCTTATCCAATTCCTTTAATACTTCTAATGCAATATTAGGATTATTTTGTAAACAACCATTTATTAAAGTTCATGAGATTTTAATCCATACATTTAAAAAAACCTGTATTTAATCTTTAAGTAGAAAGTCTAGACTACAAAGTTCAATATTGAGAGCCAATATTCCATATTGAAGTTGTTTAATTTTTAAAAATTGCATAATAAAGCAATCTAACCCAAGAGGAGAGATTCCTACTAAAATTGAATGTTAAAGCCTGAGGCAATGCCTTCAACCATGGAATATTGTTACAAACATCAAAGATGTAGAAACTAGTGTGGTAAATTGTAAAGCATGCCAATTCATCAATAAAAATGTTATAAACAGGGGCAGGTCTGGCACTATTTTACTGTTTAGCTCTGGCACTGCAGGGAAAAGCGCAAGTGTTGGAATAAATCATTGGTGCTGAGTTTTGTTGATGCCATTAAACAATTTGGTGCTGAGTTAACCAGTAACAGAACCGGTCAGGGAGGCGCTTTTTGCCTTGAGAGCACCAGAGACACCATCGACGATTGATAGCTCCTGGTGCCAGGGGTTTGTGTAGCGCCAGTGAGAATTCTTTGGCATTGCTTAGGTAAGCACCAAAAATGAAGTATTTTACATGAATCACAGCTAACTGAAAGCTTCCCACTTTCATTATCTGCTTCTGTAACTTCCGGTGGTAGGTACCACTACCTTTGACCCTTCACGCCCGTCGAGAGTTCTACCTCTCTTGCAAGCATCTGCAATCGTGCGACGCTCGTTCTGCCTAAAGCTTCTCATGCCATTGATCCCGTCTGTTCGGCGACAACAGATTTTTAATCCTCTCGGTCTGGTGATAGCCTACTTGTGATGTAGGAGCAAGGTCTGCATTTCTCTCTCTATCCTCTTCCCGTCCTTGCACTGTTTTTTTGTTTTCGTTTGACATCAGTTACCACATACAATGGTGTGGAGATTTTTGCTTTTGATATGGGATTACAGCATTAAATCTCTTCCAGAAGAATCATTAATAAGGGATTTCAAGCTCTCCATGGAATAATATGATAATCGGAAAGCCACAAAGAGGGCAAAGAAGATCAGTCTTCCTGCATGGCTTTCTGAAGCATCATTTCATGGGGGAATGCTGCTCATTTCATTTCCTGATTTGCAGAAGAGTTATAATAGTAGAATTGAGCTCATATTTTTTGATTGCCAGCACTATATTTCATTTTGATCTAAGAAGTTAATGAAACTTGAAGTTGGCAGGATTGCTTAGGCTGTACATGATTACACATCTACTAGAATCTTATGCTTCAGTTCATATAGAGCATTGTGACTGTGTTCCTTGAATGCACACATTCTTCATATGTGACACTTAAATGTTGTGTGAAGTCGCAACATCTCCATCCTTTCCTCTCATTGTCATAACCAAGGAAAGCATGTCTACGTACTTTGTACCAAATTTGTTTATCAAGTTTCTTGTATAACAACATAACAAACATGTCTATTAGACACTTTTAAATAATTCATATTCACTTTTATCTTCCAAATTAAGATAATTAGCTTGTGACCAATTAGATTCCTAAGTTAAGCATGAATGTTCGCTTATTTGCTTGCTTAGAAACTTGAACCATTGGACCCAAAAGCCCCACAAGGACCATAGTCATACGTGTTGTTGATGCAGGAGCACAAGAAGGAAAAATCTAGTTATGGATTTGATTTTTATTTATTGTTTTGTTTTATGTGGATCCAGATTCAGGGATATGTTTTTAGTCTATATAAAGGTGTTTAGGCCTTATTTTTAATCAAAGATTAACTTCAATTAAACTCTAATCATTATTTTGTGTTTCCTTTTCCTTTTATGTTCCATTTCTCATCCTTTTCTGGTTCTTCTTAGTTTTGTTTAGGCGTTAATCATGGATTATAGGAGAAGTCGTCTTCCCCATTGTGCAATTGTATTCTAGCCCACTGCACTTCATCATGCTATCAACTCAAGCTAGTAGAACTGGCTACCCCAACTTCTCCTTGAAGAATCAACAAGCTGATGCTCTCTTACTTTTTCAGAACTAAGCTAGGCCCAACACCCATTCTCTGTTCTCATTTCAGTTCATTTAAATCCTCCTACTAGTCATTCTCAAGTATCTTTAGCTTTATGATCAAGCCAAGAAATATGATCTAGAGGTCCAACTTTTATTATTCTTTGGGACTGTTTTCCTTGACCGCACACATTCATGGAATATTGCATTCCAAAAAACTGTAGAGTTCTTGCTAACAAACATCCTCAAGCGTGAATGATATGAAAATTATTGTCTTCATATAACACGTTGTAAGGGCACTATTTTCTTATTTCAGGAAACATAATTTGTTACTTAGCTTTTTACTTTCTGAGGATGTTTACATCAACTTTTGTAATCATATTACTTGGAAAAACTTGGCGTTCTCCAGTATGTGTTCCAAAATAAGTGTACTAATAATGCTTAATATTTGTAATCACCTTAATGCTCACATGAAAACAACTGAATTTGTCTTTTAATTACTGAAAAGGGAATATCCTTTTTTATCTTGAGCACATTAATGCAGAATTATCCCTAATATATCAGTTCAGATAAGTTACAATACTCAAACCCAATTGTTTGAATGATGCCGATATAATCCAAACCTAAATAATTGGGTTTGATAAGGAAATTCACATCCGATTAGCAGTCAGATGCAAACATGGTATGAGATTTTTCTTACCGAATTCAGTTTACGTGTATTTGATTCTCAAATGCACCCTGAATCCAATTACAAGTAAAAATAGAAATTTGAATATGGTTATGCATTGTTTGACATTGGCATTCGAATCTAATTCCTGAATATCCATATAGGATATAGTCGGATAAGATGGTGGCTATATTTGATCTTGCCATCCAACGGACTTTCGTAATCCCCAATTGCAACTTAGTAATATGTAACATCCTGAACTAAGGGTTAATGTAGTATTCCATCATGGCTATGGTAACATCTAGGGATTAGAGGTCCCTCATTAGCAGCAAGAATTTGAATCTGGTACTGAAAGTGGGATGTATAAAGTAATTGAAATTTGGCGCAACTCAAACTCAAATACATACCACCACGAGATCCAACAAAGAAGGGGATTCAATATAATGCAAGATATAAAGTACTGGTTGTGTAAATTTGAGTCTGAGTTTGAACCCAATTAGGTTGGATTCAATATAATGCAAGATATAAAGTACTGGTTGTAAGCCATTCACATACCTAAGCTGTACTTTCCCAATAGCACCAACTTGCTAATTGAAAAGATGTCATCTGCCATAGCTAGCTGTACAATGTGTCGAGCCAACTTAAGCTCGACTCAAACTTGCTTGGTTAAGCTCGGCTATGAACGAGTCGAGCTCAAGCTTAACTGAAAGCTCAAGCTTATAAATAAACCAAGTTCGAGTTACATGAGCTCAACTTGATTAAACTCTCTCTCCCTCTCTCTCTCTCTCTCTCTCTATATATATATATATATATATATATATATATATATATAAATTTAAACCAAGGAAATATGGGAAGTTGGTAAAGAACTCATGCTGTTGCTAGGTCTATTGAGTCAAGCTCGAGGTGACGTTGTACAGCTAGATTCAAGCTTCGAGCTGGGCAAGATATGAGTCAAGTGGAGTTGGGTTGACTGAGCTCAAGCTCAACTCAGCTCATGTACAGCCCTTTAAACCAAGGAAAGATGGGAAGTTGGTAAATGTGTTTAAATGAGTTGAACTCAAGCTGTTGCTAGGTCTATTGAGTCAAGCTCGAGTTGACGTTGTACAGCTAGATTCGAGCTTCGAGCTGGGCAAGGTATGAGTCAAGTGGAGTTGGGTTGACTGAGCTCAAGCTCAACTCAGCTCATGTACAGCCCTAGGCATAGAACTAGGATCACTTGGGCAATACCTACATTAATTTAAGAGTCCATGATTCTAGAAATATCTCACAGTAATTAGGAAGACTATAACAGGCGAAACCAGTGTGACATAAGTTTTCAATGATTTCTCCACTATGGGGAGAAAAACACTTTAATTGCTACAAAGAAGCTGTTTGAAGATTCTGATGTGGTTTGAAATTGAGAGACGTTTGAGAATTCCAATCAATTTTGGCTTTTACAGTTCCAAGATAAAAAAAGAGATCGATTTTGTCAGAATGGTCTATGCTGGCTTTTGTGGTCCATTGTTCCAAGAAGACTAGTTGCCTTATTTTCAGCCTCTGTCACTGCCATCAAGATATACATATAGAAGATTGGAAAAATTAATGAGTAATTTCTTTGGTTTTTAAATGCTTTAAATTGATTACTTTTTTATTAGATTTTAAATAAAAAACAGAAAATAACCTGATGTAGAACCATTTATACTATCTCAAATATTGATAGCACTGGCTCTTAGCACTTAAGAGTCATTAATTCTGGAACCACTGTGATATAAAGTGTGATGAAGAGACAAAAAACAAGCCTGCCCAAAATCATTTTAATTGCATGATGCTAGTTTACTTTGAGACATTAATGGAGAAGTTCCTGGCTCAATTGGTTTGCCATGCCATTAAGGAGTGTTTGAATATCTTTGTGTGTGCCATGTTTGACTGAGTGATTCCTCACTTTCATGCATGATGTTCTTCAATAAAAGATAGGCATGGATTTCAAAAGGGACTTCCATTTTCTGTTGTCAAAACCGTTTAGAGTTCTCATTCCTCCCATCAAGCCCTAGGTTTCTTTCAATTTACCAAGGTCAAAAGTTCCATACATAATGTCTGAACCTCCTATTGGCTCTACCCTCGTAGACACTGTCACTTGATCTAGTATGATCATCTCTTTATCTCATGTGTTGATTTTCGTATCCGTTCAGGCCCCCATTGCACTTATTTTGTCAGTCACCATGATTAGGATGTTCTCTTGTGGCCATGTGGTTCACTTTATTTTTTAGAAGTGACCTAGACACTAGATGTACCCCCTCAGATGGATTTGTGCTCGACTGGTACCCACGGTAGCTTGAGTAGTTCATGGATGTTTTCTCTCAACGTCTGGCTGTAGCTTGGAGACTATGACGTATTCATGCATTGGTTGAAAGATAGAATCCATGTCAGCCTTTTGGCTTTCTTTTGGAGAAATGAGACCTCTCATAGATGAGTTCTCGTACATTTTATGATTGCCAAAACTAGCCAATCATCCCGAAGATCTTATGGACAATCAATTTGCAACTAACTTGAATGCTGAAGATGAAGGTAAAGTCACCCAAGGTGTAGCACATGACCAGAGAGGGGATGACTATCTGTACTGCCGGGTTGCTCATATTTCCCAATAGACAGGGTACCATGGATTTGCATATTCTCTAGTTTTTTCAGATGTGGGACAATGTCATGGCTCGACATTTGTCTCTCGCCATGGCAGTTTTAGCCTTTTTATACAATGCATTCACCCGGTTTGTTATATAGCACACTAATGATGTTAAGGGCTGTGTGTGGTTTCTACATAAGTGGTTTTATCAACATATCAGCTAGGATGGCGAAGCTTTCAGGCCCATGAGAGATAATGTTCTTTACGTCTACTCATATAGAGCATTGCTACATGATCTCATTGAGGTAAAAATATTCTAGGATTATTTTTACAGGAAAGAGCAACTGGCCTAGTACACTTATTATGACCAGAGGACAAATATTCTCCTTCCGGGACCATTCTTTATGGTCTCCTATCACCTAGAAAGATGTGTGGTGAAGTTCTCACGTAGATAGATGCTCTTTTATGCTGACAAAGGAGACTTTAGCACCATGACAGACTTTGACTTAGATAAAAAGGAATGGAAAAGGTGCTCGTGGCTTGGCCACTGTGGGGTGGTCATCTATGAGAAATGAGTTCTATGTATATGAGAAATCTACTAACGCTAGCATCTACATGGAATGGTAAAGGTGCTCGTGGCTTGGCCACTGTGGGGTGGTCATCTATGAGAAATGAGATCTATGTATATGAGAAATCTACTAACGCTAGCATCTACATGGAATGGTAAGAGTATGTCTGCCTTCTTCCTTACTGTTGTTGAGTTCACATCATGTCATGAACTCTGTTCAATTTAATAATATTTTGATTCAGTCTCCAATCTTCCAATGTGTACATGATTTCCTTTCAATTTTTTCAAAACAATATCAATTCAGTTTTAAATTAACCTATCGTTTTTCGGTGCAAAACAAGTAACAAATTTTTTTTATGGCTAAGTGCACCAGATCTTAAGGTGATGAGGATAGGGAGCCAAAGACTCCAAAGATCAAAAAGCCCCAAGCCAACCTGGCACTGATATTGGCCATCCAAAAGATGATTCAACAAATAATGAAGGAAAAAAAGTGCATCTGTAGGGGGACCTAACAATAAAAACTTTGAGAGCTTGACAAAGGGGAAGGATCATGAGACATCAACATGCTTAACACAAGACCCAGTGCAGTATAAGATCAAGGAGATGGAAAAACCATGAGAAGAATTCAATGGTCCTAAGTCTTGCAGCACTTCGTGCAACTAGCATCTATGTAGAACACTGGCATATGTTGCAGGCCTGGTAGCAAGAAATATTCAGGCCTATGAATACTTGGCAAATGAAGCCCTAGAGAATGTTTTGACATTATGTCATGACTGCAAGGTGGCCAATAAATTCCAGCTGCAAAAACAAGTCTCATCACCCCAGACCCCTTGGAGAAGAGGAGCAATGGGTTTTGGTATGAATACCATGTTTGATAACTTTGGGATTACATTGTAAAATATGAGGGCATAATACGGCCACTTAATGGTTTGAAGAGGATGTCATTATTTGGTAGGAGTTGGCATATGACAAAAATGCACTGGAAAAACATGGCAAGAGAAGGAAGAACAGACAAAAAAGCGATCCTTAAGAAGGAGATGAGTATGTTATGTTTAAAAACGGTGCAATTGAGACTTGTGTGCCATCGACATCTATGCAAGAGTTATATGATCATGGTGGTTTTACATCTCCTAATAAGTTTTTATATTATACACATTCTTTCCCAATTATGTGTTCTAGTTGTAAGCACATTTTGACGATCAATTTAATTGTTATAGATCCGTATGGATTTAGTTGGTCCTTTTGTGCACCATTTTGTACAAGAACATAAGAGCTACTTTCTTCAATTCTATCCAACGCAATGGCTCAGTTGGTCCTTTTGTGCACCATTTTGTACAAGAATGTAATAGCTAGTTTCCTCAATAATATCCAACGCAATGGGGAATATGTTATCTATAGCCATGTATGGGATAGTAAACATGTATTTTGAATATACGCCATAATGTTAATTATCAATTGCTACAACTTAAATGATTGCCATAAATTACTGCTTCTTTGAGTTAACCAATGTCTGTCTAACGATGTGATTAATGGTATGAGACAAAGAGTGTCTATTAGTGGTGTAAGATAAACGAATGTCTGCTAAACATAAGGACCGTCTGTTAATGGTGAGAGATAAGTATCTTCTACTAATGGTGTAAGATAATGAGTGCTTGTTAATTGTGTGAGATAACTACCATCTGTTAGTGGCATGAGATAGTGAGCATCTGTTAGAGATAACGACCATCTGTTAATGGTGAGAAGATAAGTTCTATTTGTTAATGGTGTAAGATAACAAGCGTCTATTATTGTTTCCATATAATGGTCGTTTGTTAATGTAGTGATTAATGGTTTGAGATAAGGACCATATGTTGACAGTGTGAGATAGCAAGTATCTATTAGTGGTGTGAGGCAATGATTGTTTAGTAGAGATAACCACACTTAATGGTGTGAGAAATAAGTGTCAATTAACGAAGTGATTAATGGTCTAAGATCAGGCAGTTTGTTGCTAGTGTGAGATAAACAATGTCAATTAGTAGTATGGGAAAACTAACATTTGTTAGAGATAATGACCGTCGGTTAATAAGGTGAGATAATGAGTATTTGTTAATTAAGTGATTATAGTATGAGATAAGGATCTTCTATTGATGGTGTGAGATCGTCAATATTTGTTGGTGGTGTTAGATAACAAGTGTCTATCAAAGATAACCGCTGTCTGTTGGTAGTGTGAGATAAGGATATTTGTTAACGTATTGATTAATGATCTGAGATAAAGACCATCTGTTGATAGTGAGTATCTCATATTGGTGTGGGATAATGTGTGTCTATTATATCTTTCCAACAGCGTTCGAGAGTGGTCTGTTAGTGGTGTGAGATAACAAGTGTCTGTTGCAACTTTTCAATACTTTTTGAGATTGGCAAAATGCAACCTTCACAAGCATTTGATATTTCTTAAAAAAACTTTTGCACACCTGTTTTCCAGTCATGCTTTTAAGATACAAGAAGCATGTTTCTAAGTGATTCTAATAATCCTGTAAACATCATCGTTGCTAAAGTTAGGTCTTATCCACTCATTATGTCACACATGTATTTGAACATGAACTCATCACAATCGTAGTTGTTTGCTTGTTGTAGACATTTAACTAGAGCAAGCTTGTAGTCCTAAAATAATTTGAGGTTGGAGACATCATTCATGCAATGATACTATGGAAGAACCACAAACTTTAGCATACCAAACACATGTTATCGTAAACACACTTAAGGTTAAACCATATACTAATTTACAAAGGTTTTCACTATTTAATTGTCGTCATGGCCCAATGATGTATATCCGCACTTGTTTTTTTACATTGTGGATGATGTACAGTGCTCAATGGTTTTGATCTTTTAACACACGAGGAAGTAAGACTTGAAACATAAGGGTATTACAGAGCAGTAAGGGAAAAACAAAGCGGTAAGTGAAAAATAGAGTAACAACCCTTTCAACTTCATCAAATTTCTATCACTAATTCCTGAATCGAGCTTAATATTGTCTAGTGTGGCAATCACATGTGAGTTCATTATTGGATGGAGAACAATTTACTATTATTATCCATCCATTTGAAGAATATTTTTTTGTATTCTAAATAATATAATAGAACAAGCAAGATGAAGGAAATGTGCAATGAAAGATGACTTTGTAGGAAACATTCCAAAGTTGTTATTTCCACGTGTATGCTCCAAAAGTTCAACAAAATAATTCATACTAACATCGCTGATTTGCTTGCAAGGGTGGAAATCTTCAATGTACATAGCAAGCATATTCTCGTTAAGTTGTCAACTATTGCACTTTGTTTCAGTCACCATAATAGAACTAGAGCTCAAAATGATATTATATATAATAGATAAAGTAGATGTTAATGGGTTAGACAAGCTAACTACATTACCTTTCCTCAAACCAATTGGATTTGCTAGTTTCTTCATCGCTGACAACATTTTTTGTGTAATACGTCATCCTTATTGGGCCAGTAGGTGGTTTGTTAGAGTCATCAGTGATATTTGTCATGAAACATGTCCTCCTCATTGGGCAGGTGGGAAGTTTGCCATCATGCAGGGTCTTCTTCTCCCTAGGCATTAATTATCTGTTCCCTTGATAGATATTTGTTAATAGGTTTGTTAGTAGTGATGGTTGTTCTTACTGGAGTCATTTGATATTCTGTCTTAATAAGATTTCTATAAACCACCTTTTGGGTATCCTGCCCCGCATAAAGGGAAATTGTCCTTTAGGCATCTCACATGTTTTAAGAAGAAACAAGCCAATCGCCTTTTGTCGAGTTTACCATTTTCAAAGCAAACCTTTGAAATTCAAACAAGGTGGATAATAGTTATACACATTCGTTATCTCGCACGTTCATTCAATTAATTTGATTATGAACATATATCTCAGTCTTGTGTATGTAATTGTTATGTTGATTACGAACTTTAAGTATTCCATGTGAATGTTATATTTAAACATTTTTGTTAATAAAGACTAATTTGATTAATTTGATTACAAACATATAGCTTGGTATTGTGTATATAATTGTTATATTGATGTTATTTATCATTGACTGTCGTTTAAGTCTTACATGTGGAGGTTATATTTAAACACATTTGTTAATGAACGTTGAGTCGATTGATTTGATTACAAAAAATATATCTTCGTATTGTGTATGTAATTATTATGCTAATGTTATTTATCACCAATCATAGTCTAAGTCTTACATCCGGAGGTTATATTTAAACATATTTATTAATAAAGATTGATTTGAATTTGAACTTATAGCTTGGTATGGTGAATACAATTGTTATATTGACGTTGTTAATCATTGATCGTCATCTAAGTCTTACATGTGGAGGTTATATTTAAACACATTTATTAATGAAGATTGATTTGATTGAATTGATTACAAACATACAACTTTCTAGTGCGTATGTAATTGTTATGTTGATGCTATTTATCACTATTCAACATCTAGCTCTTACATGTGGAGGTAATATTTAAACATATTCGTTAATGAATATTGATTCGATTGATTTGATTACAAACATATATTTTCATATTATGTATGTAATGGTTATTTTGATGTTATTTATCATCAATTATCATTTAAGTTTCATATGTTGATATTATATTTAGACACATTTGTTAATGATGATTGATTTGATTGATTTAATTATGAACTTATGTCTTCGTATTGTGTATGTAATCGTTATGTTGATGTTATTTGTCTTTGATCGTCATCTAAGTCTTGCATGCGGATGTTATATTTGAACACATTCGTTAATGAAGATTGATTAGGTTTATTTGATTATAAAGATATATCTTTGTATTGTATAAATAATTGTCATCTTCTTGTTCTTTATTATTAATCATCATCTAAGTCCTACATATGGATGTTAAATTTAAGTTTAGTTCAATTGTTTTGTTTACGAACATATATCTTGGTATTGTGTACATAATTGTTATATTGATATTGTTTATGCATTACATGTGGAGGTATATTTAAACACATTCATTAATCAAAATTGAATCGATTGATTTGATTACGAACGTATATATTGATTTGATTACGAACGTATATCTTCGTATTCTGTGTGTAATTGTGATGTTGATATTATTTGTCATCGATTGTCATCAAAGTCTTAATGTGAATGGTATATTTAAATACATTCATTCATGAAGATTCATTCGAGTGATTTGGTTAAGAACATATATCTTAGCATCATGTATGTAATTGTTACGTTAATGTTATTTATCATTGATTGTTGTCTAAATCTTACATGTGAAAATTATATTTAAACACATTCAATTATAAAGATTGATTTGATTAAATTGATTATGAATCTATAGCTTCATATTGTATATGTTACTGTTATGTTGTTGTTATTTATCATCGATCTTCGTCTAAGTCTTACATGTAGAGGTTATATTTAAACATATTCATTAATGAAAATTGATTCGATTGATTTGATTTCGAGCTTATATCTTTGTATTATATATGTAATTCTTATGTTGATGTTGTTTATCATCGTTCATCATCTAAGTCTTACATATGTAAGTTATATTTAAACACATTCATTAATGAAGATTGATTCAATCGATTTGTTTACAAACGTACATCTTCATATTGTGTATGTAATTCTTACGTTGATGTTATTTATTATTGATTATCATTTAAGTCTTATATGTGGTGGTTATATTTAAACACATTCATTCATGAAGAATGATTCAATTATGAGTGTATATCTTCATATTTGTATTGTGTATGTAATTGTCATGTTGATGTTATCTATCATCGACCATCGTTTAGGTCTTACATATAGAGATTATATTTAAATGCATTTGTTAATTAAGATTGATTTTATTACAAACGCGTATTATATATGTAATCACTATGTTGATGTTATTTATCATCAACCATCGTCTAAGTCTTACACGTGGAGGTTATGTTTAAACACATTCATTATTGAAAGTTGATTTGATTTATATGATTACGAATGTATATCTTGGTATAATGTATATAATTATTATGTTGATGTTTTTTTTATCATTGATCATCGTCTAAATCTTACATGTGGAGGTTAAATTTAAACACATTCGTTAATAAAGATTGATTCGATTAATTTGATTCCGAACGTATAACTTGCTATTGTTTATGTAATTGTCATGTTGATGTTGTTTTGTCATCGATTGCCGCCTAAGTTTACATGTAGAGGTTATATTTAAACACATTCATTTGTAAAATTTGATTCAATTGATTTGATTATGAGCACATATCTTCATATTGTGTATGTGATTGTTATGTTGATGTTATTTACCATTAATCACTATCTAATTATTACATGTAGAGGTTACATTTAAATGCATTTGTTATTGAAGATTGATTTGATTACAAACGTATATCTTATTATGTTGATAATATTTATCATCGATCATCATCTAAGTCTTACCTGTGGAGTTTACTAAACACATTTGTTAATGAAGATTGATTCAATTTGTTTGATTATGAATATATATCTTAGCATTGTGTATGCAATTGTTATATTGATAATATTTGTCATCAATCATCATCTAAGTCTTACATATAGAGGTTATTTACCATCGATCAATGTCTTACATCCCATAGATAACTGAAACAAAAAACCTTATGTAAGAACAACATGGAACATTAGTAGTGTCATATCACATGTATGTATTGCTGCAATGTACATTTCCCTTCTCGTTCTCATTCTGGTACAGCTAATGAAATTGTTGATTACTCCAATTGCATTAAATTAAAGCCATCAATAATTGCAACAAAAACAATTGTCAAAGAATATTCATTGTTCTATCGTGTGCATACTGCTAACACACAAACGACAAGATACAATTGAGATAAATGTTGTACTATTGTGTACTCTTGTTGTAGTGATGTGGTCATAATCAGTGTACTATTACATGCAGTTGCCTGCAGATGCATTAAATGTGCCATGGCAGGAAGAATTTAGAATGTATTAATAAATAAATGAGAGTCTCCAACATACCATTGCATTTGAGAATGTGAAAGCTATGAAGAAGGTGAAACAAAAGTTGTTCAGTGATGAGATACAACAGATTGTCGATGAGCTCAACCCAAACTAATGGATAAGTAATATCGTAAGTACACTATATCTTCATATAATAAGGGAATTGGTAGGTGGAACATTTACTTTGTCTATCTTCTCCTCATATGTTTTGCTTGATGCAATATATTTAATGTGACAAAGAGTAACAAATGAAAAGACTACATTCTCAGTCCTATTGTCATGGTTTTTTACATTTTGCAATACGTTTATTGCTTGCTTATTATTAATACGTTATTTATGATCTTGTATCATACTGTATGGAATGAAGCCCCTGGATGCCCTTCGGTTCTAGTTTCGTGCATGGTAGAAAGATGTTTGTTGACCCTAATCTGTTAGCTCATTTGAAGTTGTCTATATTCAACTGATTACCAACAAATGCATGGAGCATTCTTGCACATTTCATTTATACTCATGCCCAACATTGTCTACTACAGGTCATGCTTCCTACATTATGGGATGAGTGCCATTATTATGTATTGTACATGCTCGACATGTAGAAGATTATTTGCTGATACTATAATTCATTGGAAATACATAAACTAGTACATTTTGACTTGATGTTTGTGAAAGAACTCTTATAGAGTAAGTATGGGATCAACATGGCTCAGTAGCGTTTTTTCAGAGTAGGGAAGCTCCTTGCCAAAACAATGCATATGATTGCAGCATATTCATCATCCAATACACAAAAGCAATCTATAATGGTAGCGAACTGGCTTTTGCCTATGTTGGTAGGAGATAACCATCTCAAAACTAGGTTGTGGTTCTCTTCACAGGATGATATACCACATCTTAGAAAAAAGATATGTGACAACTTTGTGAATGATGTTACATCAAGGGTGGCAAATAGAATGCACATAAAGAAGAAGAAAGATAACATGAGCAATGAATTTTGTATATAGCAAACTTAGCATTGGAAAACAGTCATATCTCCAACAATATCACGCCATTAACAGACACTCATTATCTTACAACATTAATAAACGGTCCTTACCATTTCTATATAGTCATTATCACACATCATGAATAGACATTAGTTATCTCACACCATGGAAAGATGATCCTTACCATTTTTAAACAATCATTGTCTCATCTCACACCATTAATAGACATTCATTATTTCATACCATGAACAGATGGTTCTTGTTATCATTGAAAAACACTCGTTATCTCACACCATTAACGGACGGTCCTTTCAAATTTTTAGACAACTCTTATCTTACACCATTAACAGATACTCTTTATCCCACCTCATGGGCCGAGGATCCTCACCATTTTTAAGTAGTCATTATCTCACACCATTAATAGACATGCATTATGTGACACCATGGATAGACGGTCCTTACCATTTTAAAATAGTTGTTATCTCATCTCACACTATTAACAAACATTCATAATCTCATGCCATGGACAGACGGTTCTTATCTCACACTATCGAAAAACACTTGTTATCTCACACAATTAACAGACAGTCCTTTTCATTTCCAAATAGTTCTCATCTAACACTATTAACAGATTTTCTTTATCTCACACCATGGGCAGTTGGTCCTCACCACTTTTAAGTAGTCGTTATCACATATCGTTAACAGGTATTATCTCACACCACGAACAAACGATCCTTATTATTTGTGAACAGTCCTATCTCGTCTCACACTATGGACAGATGGTCCTTATCTCATACCACTAATAGACATTATAAACAAACCAATAAAGGTAGTTATTAATAATATACTTTTATTTTTATCGCAATGTTCATGCCATTTTGACTTTGACAAATTCTTACTCAATGTGGTGATTTTGCCAGCCAAAACGACAATATGCCTAATCAACGTGTTTGTTGCCACTAACAATCTGTCTTCCCCATTAAGTATCAAGGCGCTGGTTTGCAGTCTCCACATACTTTTAGTTTAATCTACTATGAATGTCTACGCCAAAATGCTCCTAGGCTTGTTTGATGTGATCTCCCTCCAAACCATGCTTCTCCACCAACGTTAGTGTTCACGATGGTGATCATAGTGATGATGATGATGAGACTATGGATGATGATCAAGGCAGACAAGTTTCTCTATGTGCGGATGGTGATTGAGGTAAGGAATTTCCTGCTATTGCATATCATAATCAATGAGGGGGCCACTTGATCAAAGAGCTTTGGGGCATGCGATGATGCACTGCATCCCAATTCTACCGACATTACCCTAGTACAAACCCCTCGTGTTGTAAACAACAACCATGTCACCTTGACCAGACCAGTTATGGAACTCCTTCATAAACAATGATTTATAGTTAAATCCAGTCCTGGAGGCCGTTTTGTTCTGTACTCTCGTGTAGGGCTATGGAATTGATTGGACTTCCATGCTACATTTTTGTCTCATTCATGTAGAATAATCAAACATTTTTGCATGATATCTCAAACGCTTTTATGATATTCCAACTGGTCTCTTTTCTAACACCGTATGAGCTAAACCACATCTGTACATAAATGAAAGTTCATACGTATACCAACATCCTCATTGGGCAAACTATTAAACAATATTTGGTAACAATATCTTATCCATCTAAAGATTCAATTACAATTGACCTGGATACATCAAGATGATGATAATCTCTAGGAGTGATACCTCTCCACTGTGCATGAATTGATCATGCCTTTGGAAATAGATGATCCACAATCGGTCTAATAGAAGGTATGTGCTCCCACATCCATAACTATAGAACAAGTCAAAGTATTATAAGTTGTGCGACAAATTTTTTTGAAATAAGTTAACTTTGATGAAGACACTATCTATACCTGCATCAACAATCAAAATCCTCCTACGAATTTAATGCACTCTTTAATCACTCCAATTAGCTGTACAAATATGCAAGCACAACCACCCCCTATGCATCGTTGTGCTTCTGGTCCAAATCTTCCAAAAATTAAACGTACCACCAACTTATTCTCAAGACCAAATTGTCACTAAATAGACAAAAGGCAAATAAATAAAAAAATAAAGGACTTCAACGCTTGGTCCATTTCTTGTGAGGTGCATCATGTTTTACATGCTACCGATTATGTTGTAGTGCTGCCACAATGATTGATGTCGACCTTCTCTTGAAGCCAACAACATTCTCGAACTCTAACTCCATCATCCCTAGAACATTGCTGCTCTTTCTTCTCAATCTATAGATGCATTTCTCCAACATAGCTTTTCATGAGCTCTCAGATCAAACAACCTTGCAACATCTTTCAGAGTAATCGACATCTCAAATCCATCAAACATGAATGGGTTTGTCAGAAAATCTCACTTTTGGGCAAGGGTGTACAAGGACCTCCATTGGATTTCCATGTTGACATGGGCCAGTAGCCCCTTGAATTTCATTTCTTTCAATCCATTTTTCTGAAAGTCTGAGAGTATCTCATACCATTCGGTGACAGAACACCGTTGGTAACACCCACATTTCTATACTACCATACTAGTGTCAAAGGCATCATCAAACACGAAAACTTTAACAAAAAATTGTTGAATAAACATCCATTATCCAACAAGGGAAACATCATAGATTACTTAGATCGATGTCACACATTCTGCTGCTTTTCTTCCAACCTTCCTCTCCACTTCAACAGTGGGTTACTTTGTTTACCTTTGCCTGACATCTCTAATTTTCAATGCAACTTCCTTCTGTACAACTATGCCCTGTTGCTCTCCTATAACTTCTTCGTCATCTGCTGTCTTTCTCCTCAAGGATGTGTTGCTCAAGCAGAGAAGAATATCTTCCACCCATTTGACCACCGGCTGCACAACTACTTCCTTTGCTTCCTCCAATAATCGATTCTCCTCCACAATCTCAAGTTTCAACTCTTCTATACCGGTCTTCTCGGCTACCTCCACAAATTCCTCTCCCTCATTTTTTATATTCCCCTTCATTTTCTTAATCCAGTTCTGCCAACAAAGGCAGCTTTAGCTGCCATATCCTCTGTCGGCTTTGCCAACTCATTGTTTACAACTATCAAGTCATTCCTTACCAAGTTCTCTCTGTTTGGTCCAATGTGCTGTTCAATTTCACACCAATAAATGTCGTACAATGGACGGTCAATATGATATTCTTCTATATGTGTTAAAAAAGTAGACATGATCGATCTATAAAAGACAAAATAGTCATGAAATAACATGATGAGCGGAATCAAATAACATGTCTTATAGCATCTATGATAACAAAACAGATGGAATGTCTTATAACATACGAGATAATGAATGAAGTATGAGATAACGAAGTGGGAGGTACCAGATAGCACATCATATGACATATGATATAACAAAAATGATATGAGTTAATGGAATGGCTGGAACCAAAAAATGTGTTCCATAATGACAAGGATATGAGATAATGAAATGAGTTCTATAGTACCAAAAATAATAATAGGAATATGAGATAATGATACAGGTCCTATAACATCTAAGATAATGACATGGGTATGAGATAACGACAAGGGTCCTATAACATCTGAGATAATGAAACAGGTATGAGATAATGATGCAGGTCCTATAGCATCTAAGTTAACGACACAGGTCCTATAGCGTGTGAGATAACGACATGAGTACTACAACATCTGAGATAACTACATGCCTATGAGATAGAGACACACTCCTACAACATCTGAGATAATGACATGGGTCATATAGTGTATGAGGTAACATTGCAGGCATAAGATAACAACACGGGTTCTATAGCGACTCAGATATTGACATAGGTATGAGATAACGAAGTAGGGAAGACCAAATAACATGTCTTATAGAATCTGGGATTACGAAAGGGGTATGAAATAATGAAACGGATGAGACCAAAAAATGTGTCATATAGAAACTGAGATAACAAAAGGAGTATGAGGTAACGAAAGGGCTATGGCCAAAAAACGTGTCCTATAGCATCTAAGCGAATGAAAAGGATCTAAGATAATGAAAGGGGCAAGACCAAGCTGGATGAAACCGCTAAGCTGTCATCATCAATGTTTTTTCCGGTCAGTGGACTCTGCTCACTTTGCTCCGAGGACGACCCTCTTCCTTGATGAAACCATTCGCTTTGCTCCGACCAATGACTTTATCACCTCTGCTCTCTCTTCCTTGTTGACTCTGCTCACTCTACTCTAACTGAAAACGTCCACTCACTCCAACAGGCAATGTCCACTCGCTCTCACTATGCTTCAATCGACAACATCTACTCTTGCTATTTTCTGATCGACAGGTTTCCTTCATATGTTTGAAAAACGATGATGCTTTTGCTGCCGAGATGGGCATGTTGGCCATAACAACCTGCTTCCTGCCATCCCCATCGAGGCATTCTTGTTTATCAACTACAGTTGCCGATTCGGTTTCCCCATGATGGACCTAGTTTCAAGGGTTGAGTAGACATGTAGAAGATAGATAGCCGACACACATTAAATTTTCATGCATTGAGGGGTGTAGATAACCCGTTTTAGAGAAGTAGTAATCGTCTCGCACAACAAAAGAGAGAGCAACATACGAGGTCCTCAACATTCCACTTAATGTTTCAGTACTAGACCTTTTCTATGCTTCTGCCACTCATAGACAAGGCTATGGAGGATGTGCATGGTAAAATTAAAGTAAATTTCAGTGCAACTACAGAAACTTTAGCATAGATAGTCAATTTTGTGATGGTCAATGGGCCCATCACATTCTCGGATGATGATTTGCCAAAGTCTCATCAGTTCCACATAGTGCACTCTATATAGTGGTGAGACCTTGGGGCATAAACATCTCACCCATCCTAATTGATTGCAGAAATAGCTTAAACATTTGTCTGGCTATGACTGTGAAGGCCCTAGGATTGAAAGAGGAGAAATAGACTCTGGATGACATGACAATATATGGTTTTGGCCAAAGTAGGCGAATAGTCAAATGATGCATCTACCTAGACCTGCACATTAACTACATCGTCCATACACTCTTGAGAAGCTTTTGCCAATAAATTATGGACACTAAAATGAAACCAAGTTTTATTCGACTTCCTGTTGATTTCTAGTAAACTAACCACTCGAAAGTTTCTATACCATTTTCTATGCACAATTGAAACACAAGGCATGAGCTGCATGAACACATATCAAGTTACTTGGTGGTTACCCTCCCAAGGTAAAACATATTTTGAGACCCTTTAATGTCCAACATGTTTGTAAAATCAAGCTGTGTAGACTAGTGGCATTTCATGTTAGCAAGCTTCTCTTTTCACATGTTGCTACTAATAAACGTAAGAGAAAGGTAGCAGTACGACTAGTTGATCAGTTGAATTTCTTCAAAAATCCATCCAAAATTTTCATCAAGCATTTTTACATAAACTACAAGCAATAAAAAGGGAGACAACACATAGGGCTGCACAATGAGCCGAGCCAATTGGGGCTCGACTCAAACTCGCTCAAAAAAGCCTGACTCATGTTCGACTCGTTTATAAACGAGTCGAGTTCGAGCTTACAAAGACACTCAAAACAATAAACAAGTTGAATTCGAGTTTCACGAATTCGCCTCGTTTATACTCGACTCGACTTGTAAGCTGGTATTCTATATAATATTGCCAAAACCGGTTTCACAAGTTACACGAACTAAGCACTTACATAAGTTAAATGAGTTACATGAGTTAAATGAGTTCATGCTTACACAAGTTAAATGGGTTACACTAGTCAAGTTTGAGCTCGATTTTTTGTAGTCGAGCTCGAGCTTGCAACAAGGAGCTTGACTCGAGTTTGAGCCAAGCTCGAGCTCAACTTTGTTGAGCCAAGTCAAGCTCGAGCTGGCCAAGCTTGGGCTCGACTCAACTCTTGTGCAGCCCTAATAACCCACCTATTGGGCAATAAAGAAAAGGACTAACATTACAAGTGGTTCACACCTAGTGCAACCAGTGCTGAAGAGATGCATGCCAAAACGAACACCCACAAAATTTTCAGCTATTTCACATACCTAATAGCTTAGAACGTACTTCTGCACCAAGCTTTAGTCCTCCAGAATCTTCAAGCATTGCAATCAAAATCCAACTTGATTGATAAGCCTTCAAGGTTCTGACTTTGTGTTGGACTAAGGCTTTCCTTCAAATTCAGTTATAACAACTTCCTCTATCTATAAGCCATCATACAGATGCATGTTGATCATCATTTCATATGCCTAGCTAGAAGGCACAATATGCAACCCGATAGAAATAATGAAAAGAGCAGCAAGGAGCAAAAGAACATACGTACTTTGCAAGATCAACTCCATAAAGTTGTCAACTAAGCTCGTCAAGTTTCTTCATAATGACCGCCAAAGTTATCATCTCTGAACTGGTTTCGCCCACAATCAAATTCAAACTATCCAAGTTCCATTTCTACTCCACAAAAAAGTAAATCTCCTACCCTACCATAGCCAACCCCACCACCATGAGCAAAAATTCAGCCAACTTCAACAAGCACTCACAAAACCCTCTCATGCCAAAGCTCCAAAGCCACTGATTGCTTCAAAAGCCACAAAACACCTATCGTTAATTCATGAACTTGTGCTCTCCCAAATCTGCAAAACCTGAATCAGCAAATTCAAATAAAATAAACAAAAGAAGAAAAAGAGGGAGAAAATTTGAATCCAACCTAATCAAATTCAGCTATATGCTAACTATAGACTAAGCAAAATATGTATATTCGAATTTTAAAAGGGACAAGAAATAATGTATAAAGGTTAATGGTTATAAGTTGATGCAACGTGAGCAAAGAAGATGCGATCAACAAAGGCTAGTGGCAAGTTTTTGGGAGTACGAATCGGGCCTGACACTTTTGAGGGAAACAAGAAAGGACAGTCGGCCATAGACCTGACTCAAAGAGATAAGAAAATAGAGTGAGTGCTAAGAGGGAAAGGTGGTCTGCCTCATCAATGCCTTAAAGAAACAATGAAAAACAAAAAAAGAGAAGTTAGCCATGGAGCTGGAGCCGATAGGTCAGCCAAGAAAACCAGACCGTTTAATTTTCTTGCTAAAAAATATTTTAAATAAAATATAAACATCCAAATATATTTATAAAAACTATTTTAATATAAAACATGCTTTGAATCAAATTGTTTTTATGAAAAATGTTGATTTTTTCTATTACTAAAATGTTGCTGCTATGAGAGCCATTCATTTTTGCTTATTATAAAAACAATATTAAAACTTTAAAAAATGATCAACTTAATATATACTTTGCATCAACTATCCTTATGATCCTAGTGGTAAAGTTTTCAAAAAAACACTTTAAAATATATATACATATATATATATATATATATAAGATATTGTATAAACATTCTATGGGTGATTCAAATGTGACGATAGTGGTTCTTTGTAACCAAATATGAATGGGACTAGTCATGCCAATAATTTACTATGATCAATATGATCAAACCCTAAAACAATCAACATTGAAGCCCTAAACACAATATTTACATAACTACCAAACAAAATATCCATGCTAAGACAAACAATATATAGACCACGTACTTCTATGACAAAAAGCGTTTTCGACTATATGTAGGCCTCCAGGTAACCGACGAGCACTCGTGACTCGCCCTGACAAGGACCTGGGTCTGGCTATTATTGCGAACTTGCGGGTTTCAACCTGTCCAGCCGGACAAAATAATGGACCGATATTCGGTAGCGAAACCAGGCTTTGGTGGGGCCCGATTGGCCCGTTAGGTCGACTGGACCTTGACAACTCATCTCGCTACTATTCACTTTCACTTTATCTCTTCAGTCTTCAGGGAAAGGAACTATGGAAACGTCGCCACTATGGGGTCCCTTACCTCAATCTGTCTGCCGTTGGCTCGTCGCTGCCATGGCCACTTGCTGAGGTCGGAGTCCGGACTGCCTGTCGTCACCACCGCCACCACTTGACAATTGTGCTGCCCCTGCTCTCCCTCGATTCCCTACCTTCCCTGACTGCCTACCGGTGTTGTTGCCCCTCGTGGGTGCGCGCCCCCCTATCGGACACTGACGTCTTACTAAAATCCCTGCTGGACACCAGAGTCCCTCCTTAGTCCCTCTAGCTGTCGACTCACACATCTTGTTCGAGTCCCTCATTCCATGTCTGTCTCTCGCCAAATCCTGACTCACCTATGGCCACCTGCTGCCGGACGCAGACCCTCTATCGCAGGATTTTCATGAGCGGCTCAACACAACCTCCCCCACCTCTGGCTACTATTAGGCATCAAGGTCCTCACTCTAGAAATTGGCCTAGAAACCACCACCGGTCCACGAGTGTGAATCTCCCCTTTCGTTGATTTTTAGTTAAATTGATTTGTGGCATAATTCTTTGTTTTGGCACACTTCTATAGACATTGGCCTTGCTTTTTGGTTAAATTGGTTTTCAGTTTAAGTGTATGCACATACATTCAGTCATTCATGATTTATGCATTTTAATTATTTTCATGTGTAGGTTTTATGAAACTAGTTTTCAATCTTCCTACGTAAAAGAACCCAATCATGAATCATCATGATTCATGAGTTATGCGGTCCCCTGATTAAATTTTATTTTGAAGAGTAGGATACGTATACGTGCAATCTCTTGTTAAAAATCATTTTCTTCTTTGGAAATCAGGTTGGGACACGTTTCCAAACTGGTTTTTAAGAAAGGGATCATTTTGTTGATTTTCGTAGTACAAGGCTATGACATCTTTTTCATTTCATTTTAAAATTTACTTAATTTCAGCAATCCATACATAAGGTGTATGCAAGTTGTTGAAATCAGACCATGCTTTACAAGAATTGGCTTAAGAATGTCAAAGTTTACATACTTGAAATGTCAATTTTCAGCTAATAAAGTGGTTATGCTTTGAAGAAAAAAAAAATCTGAACCTATCCAATCGTCAACCTAATACAATTTTTATGGGCTGTTGATCTCATTCATAAATTTTCAGATTTGCATGAGATTAATCATCTTCTAAAATGCTGAAAATTTTTATTTTTTTTTATTTTCCTAAAAGGGGGACCAACTATCCTAAAATCGTCCAAAGAAGTTGACGATTCCATTGGCATGAAATCTGAATTTTGAATAAGTTTGAAAGACTTATCATCTCTATCTAAAAAATGAGTCTCTCTCTTGGAATCAATTTCTACAATTTTCAGTTATTTAAATCAGCCCAAAATCTGATGTCATCCACGTCTTCCATCTAGTTTAAAAGCTGATTTTGGCATCATTTTTCATTATTTCGTTAAGTCTCAAGCTTATGGACTACATCTCTAATTCATGTACTTAATAATAGAATGAGCACATTTAGAGAAAGTCCTACATTTTAATTGAAATGAATCTTTATGTGTAGACTGTATGATATGTGATTGCAATGAATGGACTTTGAGAGATTATGAGAGAGTGAAGAGTGAATGTTTCATATGAATGAATTTTGAGAGATTATGAGAAAGAGAAGGATGAATGTCTCGTGTAGTTTCCCTTCTTATTTCATGCATTCACTTTCACCCAAAGTCAATAGCACCACATGCACATTTTCAAGAAATTAAGTAATTCAAATTTGAGTTGCAAAAAGTGACCAAGTCATATTGCAACAAGAATTTATAAGTTTTACTTAACTTCCAAAGAAAACATAAGCAATGCATTTCATAATCTTAGTTAAAATATGTTTAGAAAACAACATGTTTTCTAACAATTTAGAATCTATGTTTCATCAAAAGAATGAGCTCTACCTAACCAAATCACAAGTTTATAAATATCTTAAACCAAATCACATGATTTGGCAAAAGAAGAATTCAAAATCAGTTTTGATCATAAGATGATCATCATTTCAACTCATGAATCACCTTGAGTTCACAACAAAGAACTCAATTTCAAATCTTCAAAATGTTTAAGAATTGTGGATTTCAAATCAAATGACACCAAAATAAAGGTTTTTAAATCAATTTGAAAACCCTCCAATCTTCAAATCAAAGGAATTCATTTTCAAAACAAGTTCAAATCACTTATTCAAAATGAACTTTGGTTCTTGAATCCAACAAACCACTTTGGTTCTTGAATCCAAAATCTCAATGCATAAACATATAGGATTTGCATCAATAACTTGTACATGATCCAAATGATCCTTAATCTTTGGTTCAATTTCCCCTGTTAAAGGTGGCAGGAATGGTTGGACCTCGTACCGACAGGCAGATCCCTTTCTCTTAAAAATTTTCCTCAAAACCTCAATTTTGAAAAATTTTTGCTGATTCGCATTTCGACGCCCTTTGAGAAAGGAGTGGGTGTGAACATGATTGCAACTTGTGTGAAGTGTAAGATGTTCATCATTCAATCTAATTTGTTGTAGATATTAACATAGTTCTATGCTTACATTGATATGTGTTACAGTTCTCATGATGATGAAAAAAATTCCGATGGGAGAGGCTGACAGAATGCATGATTATCATGGTAAATCCTTTTCAATTTGTAGTGTTTCATATTTATGTAATTTGTGAACTAACTACTGAAACTCTTTTGCATGTCATATCCTTCCTGATGAAGAGGAAGCCTTGGTGTTTGGTGATTTCTTTGTTGATTATAACAACTCATAAAACTATTGAAACTCTTAGATATGCAAAACTATAGAAACTCTTGGTGATTTCTTCGATATAGATAAAGTCTTCGACAAAATCTTCGTATTAATGTTATTATTTTCATGTTGGCATTTGGAATGTTAATATTTTTAGCTGATAGTCTGTGAGCAGCTTATTTTGATGGCATAGAGTAAAGTTTTTGTATGGTTGGATTGAACAAGATTATAAGAATGAAATTGTTTTAGTTTTCCTTAATGTCTTACGTTCTTAAATAGATGTATGAGGCAGGAAGTGGTATCGGGATTCTCCCCATTAGCCATCCATATTCCATAATAGGTAGGTTGTGCTAACTCTGTTCTCTTTTCTTTTTGATATTGTTCAATGAAAGAATTTTTACATCTTTTCCCACCCATCACATAATTGTTAGGCATATTAAATCTAGTGTGATTCGGTAGATGTTTGAGATCTAAGGTGATGTAAGTTATTGTGATTTTAGATTCTAGGTGAAAAGTGCATGAATGGCAATCTCATTTTGTAGTCATTGTATTTCAGATCCATGGATCTGAAGATAGAGATCCTAAATTCACAATTCTCAACCAATGAATTTGAAGTGAGCTTTACGTTAAGTCAGACCTTGGATCTATTATATTTTCTTCAAATTTAACTTTAGCCTATTTCAACGTTGTCTGGAACTCTAGCCTATTTCAAACTCTTATATTAACGTTATACTATATATAGTCAAAGTTAGGCATCCAAAGTTTAGCCCATATGCATCGTCTCTCCTTACAGATTACCTCTAATCCTAACAATCAGAAAATTTCTTACAAAAACGACATAATGCCAAACAAATATTTGCCTTTTGCTATAAAGAAATTGTGATGCACAAAGTTTTTTAGAAATTAAGCCATGCTCTCCTTTCTCGATGCATAATTAAGCTGACCTGCCCCTGCCCGACCCGACCCACTTAACCAGTTACAAATGAACAGGCCAGGTCAGGCAGTTACAAATGAACAGGCCAGGTCAGGCCGGGCCTTGCACTGCATGATATTGGTCTGATACCTGGCCCGGCCCAGCCCATTTAATGGCGGGCTGGCCCAGTGTCTGGGTAAAAACCAGGCAGATTTTTAGTGGGCCGGGCCAGCCCGACGCCCAGGCCAGACTACATTGCTCATCCATGCATCTGCATTTCTACCTCAAAAGCAACCACCACCACTACAATCGAAAAACAAGCTCTCTGGCTGCCACATGGTGACCTTGCCTTCAAACTACAACATGTGAGGTGAGGGACTTGAGTGCAAAGGGCATCTCTCCTGCAAAAGGACACATGGGAAGAAGAAGCGGGAATGGGATTGTAGGAAGGGAGCTAAAGAGGCACCAAAGGGGACTAAAACTGACAGGCACTACGCAGAAGGGACGTTGTACATTTATGAGAATAATGAGTCGCTACCGGTTTGAGAACCTCCCTCACTGTTCTATTAAACAAATTTCTTAAAAGGGGAATATTTTGTAAATTAACCAAACCAGGGCATACGTTCAAAAGTTTTATGAAACAAAAAACTTCCCATTTTTACTTATAGAAGTAAAAGGTCAATCGAAGTGTTGGTTTGAGGTGGTATTGTTTTCCCTTTTTGCTATTTTAGAATTTTTCCTATTTTTCCATTATTTTTTGTTATTTATGACCATAATTTTGATGTGAGCATGCCAGCTTTGTAATATTACATAATATGTTCATTTTCTATCTGTAAAAGAAAAAATAGTTGGCACGGCGTTTTAGCTGATATGTCATATTACCTGACAAACTAATAGGACATTGAACCGATATTTGACAACATTTGAAAAATCTTATATGTCGAAATGAAAAAGTGATCGATTTTGAATTAGAGTAAAAAATTGAGCTTCCTAATTAAAATTTTATAGGTGTAATTTGAGCATAATCTTAACATTTTTCAAAAACATGAGTCCTACTTTTGGCAGCTGATAACATTCAAGCTAAATCACATGGGTACTTTAATAAAACCTCATACCTGTGTCATCATGTCAGAATGGTAAAGTAGGTACTTTTTAGATTGAAACTGATTCAAATTACTTATTTTTACTTGATTTAGTTTGTTTCCAACTCAACTTTCATTCTATTTTCAAGAGTTATTGTTCATTAACATGTAATGTTTTTATTTATATCACTTGCTCATATCTAAATGTTGGTTTCATTTAGAAAATTTTGTAGTATTTTGCGTGCATGCACACACACACCCATTGGACAGAGCTTTCAAGTTTCTCAGTTCGAGTTCGTCTTTTAAAACTTGTTAAAGTTTTTATTCATTCATGTTGCCTAAGTAGAAAAATGTTTACATCCTTTTATGGAGAAGGATATGAATGTCAGTATCCTCTTTATTCATATTTTTAATCACAGTTAAGAAACAGTTATAGGAGGAAGAACTTATGTAGTGACCTTAGTAAAAGTAAGGTCACAGTGAAAGTGGCCGCCTTATCAAAAAGTTTGGTGTTTTTTTTTTATGGGTGAAATGTTTTCCACTATGGTTAAAAATTGGCACAGAACCTTTCAATTTCAAATGCGACAAAATTCTACCACAGATACGTTCATCTTCTCAGTTTTTTACGTGGGGATTCTAAGAGTTCAACTTTCACCAATCCAAGATAAAGAACACCTTGGACAACTTCTCATCATACATACCCTGGTCCAACTCCATTTCAATATCCAAGGTAAAGAACACCCTGGATAGCCATCCAACATGCCCTAAACATGTGCTAAATTTGTGGTGAAGAGTGTCAAATGGGCTGTTTCATGCATCTATCACATGCAATCGAGGCACGAAAAGTGCGACAAGAAACAGAGGCAAATTATGATAAAAATATGTATATGACGCCCTTCATCGTGTTTGAGTGGAAGCGAGTATAGATGCTCGTCTCATACTCTCTCCACCTTTCAAACACGCCAAAAGTGTGACATGTTTTTAACGATTATGGCCAAAAGGCAACCATATGAAGATCCAATATAAATTGTGTTATTAAGAATCTGGCAAGAGTTGAATCCGCGTTTGGTGCCCACCGCATAGATGAATTAGCACAATTGAGAGCGCAAGCCATTAGATGGCTAGACATGACTTCAAACTTCACTGTATCCTCTCTCTCTCTCTCTCTCTCTCTCTCTCTATATATATATATATATATATATATATATATATATATATATATATATATATATATATATATATATATATATATATATATATATATATATATATATATATATATATATATATAGAGAGAGAGAGAGAGAGAGAGAGAGTAAATACAATTCAAGAAGTTCAATTATTCTTTACAGAAGTCGTCCTCATATATATATATATATATAGAGAGAGAGAGAGAGAGAGTAAATACAATTCAAGAAGTTCAATTATTCTTTACAGAAGTCATCCTTTGAAAGCAAGAGAACAACTCTAAACAATTAATTTCATATAATTTAATATGCTTCAATAGTATCTCACCACCTGCAAGAGGAAATGAAAGGAGGGTTTTCGCTGTAAACACTCAAGAACGTCAAGCCAGTTATATTCTAAGCATGTAACAGGAGGCTGAACAACAACAGCATGCGAACATAGAAAATGGTGCTATATGACAAGATTTCTGAGGCATTGCTCGGAGGCTGTGGTGGAGGTGCAGAAGATGGCGCAGTGGTGTTCGGCGGTTTCTGCATGACAGGGGCCAGGGCTTGTTGTGTTACATTTGTAAGAGATGCATATGGAGCTGATGTGGGCGGGGGATTTGAAAAAAGAGAAGACAGAAGTAAGCCTGGGCGTTGGGCTGGGCCGCCGCCGGGCTGGCCTGATCGGACCCGGGTCCGGGCCGGGAAAAACCTGGCCCGGGCGGGGCCCGGGCCCGATAGGCCGGCCCGGCTCCCGCCCTCCGCTCCCCCTCTCCCTCTCCGCTCCCGCTCTCCCTCCCCCTTCCCGTCTCCCTCTCCGCTCCCGCTCTCCCTCCCCCTTCCCGTGTCCCTCTCCGCTCCTGCTCTCCTTCCCCCTTCCCATCTCCCTCTCCGCTCCCGCTCCCCCTCTCCCTCTCTACTCCCCCTCTCTCTCTCCCTCTCTGCTCCCACTCCGATAGGCCGGCCCGGCCCGGCTCCCGCCCTCCTCTCCCCCTCTCCCTCTCCGCTCCCGCTCTCCCTCCCCCTTCCCGTCTCCCTCTCCGCTCCCGCTCTCCCTCCCCCTTCCCGTCTCCCTCTCCGCTCCCGCTCTCCTTCCCCCTTCCCATCTCCCTCTCCGCTCCCGCTCCCCCTCTCCCTCTCCCTCTCCCTCTCTACTCCCCCTCTCTCTCTCCCTCTCTGCTCCCACTCCCCCTCTCCCTCTCCCTCTCTGCTCCCGCTCCCCCTCTCCCTCCTCCTCTGTCTCCCTCGCCGCTCCGCCTCCTCCTCCATCTCCCACGTCGCTCCCCCTCCTTCTACCGGGCGACGGGAGGGCGGGGGGAAAGGGGGTCGGGAGGGCGCCAGGATGGGGGAAAGGTGGTAGAGGAGGGGGAAAGGCGGTCGGGAGGGCGGGCCTGGTCCAGGTCGGGCTGAGTGGCCCGACGGGCCGGGCCGAGACCCAGGCTGAGCGGCCTGACGGGCCGGCCCATCCCGTCCCGATGCCCAGGCCTAGACAGAAGCCCACCAGGTACTAGAGGTCGCTTGTAAGATGGTACATTTTGAAGATCATAACAGGCATTGTTTGCAATGGAGAACAACACCTGTTAGTTATCTGAAACTGGTAAAGAGACCACGTTACGTAACAGGTTTCTTAATAAGTTCGTTGGGATCATGAAAAGAAGTTTTCAGGTCCTGAACATTTCAAAGAAATCATAAGAAAAGCACCACCAGTGGAAGTAGAGAAACTTACTCAAGTATGCCTTTGCAGTAGCTGGAAATCCAGTGCTGAGGCCACCCAAACCTGTTTAAGATATGCACCAGCTTGTGTGTTTGGTTCAGAGAAAAAGTCTTCATAGAGAGAGGTAAACTCATTTCTCAAGTCATATACATATGCAGTCAAGTTTGCAGAAGTGATATTCTTAACGACACTCATTAATCCTGATGTGAAACCATTATTAAGTGTGAACACTGATTGCTTCCTTATGTACACAGCACTTGCAAACTTTTTAATCTCCTGGATAGCAGAAGGTAGGATGCTGCTAATGGAACGAGTAACCTTGTAGACAAGTGTGTAATTGGTTGATTCTTTTAACTTAATCAGCACCGCACTATCCACGGATTGGATCATCACCCTTTGCTTGGTTTGGTTGTTGTAACCAGCACTATCCAGAGCTTTGATTACACTATTCACTATGTCGAGGCCTTGGTTTTGTGCAAGGTAGGCAGCATTCTGCAGAAAAAAAAAAAAACATATTGGTAAGCCTGTTCACTTGTATGGGACAATGATAGCCCTCTTTATGAAAGCACTTTGATTTCCACAATGTAAGCCCATGTGTCCAGCATGTACATCTACTGGGCATTATGTCTCATGCATGACACAAGCGGTGTCTGAGTGATTCAGGCAAAAGCACCAACCAAACACATTTATCATACAACAGGATGGTGTGGATACCAGAAGGAAAAAATAGGCATGAAATACATTAGGCCACATCACACGGGTGTAGGATGTAGGGGTGGATGCAGGTGCACATGCACAGATGTAGGTGCACATGCACATGTGTGTGTGTGTGTGTGTGTACAATTGTCCACCGACAACAAAATTAACAAGTAACAAGCTATGATTCTACCAATAATGCAAGAAAAAAGAAAGTGAACTGGTAATCACCACAACCAAGCCACAACCACACCTGCACCAGAGTCGTATCATCTTGGGCGTAGCAACTTCTGTTTAACAACTTGGATGCAGTGACTTTTTGAAGAGCCCGTGTCCCTCGGCCATAAGAACTATTGCACTACTGCTATTTGGACACTATACAAAAAATTTACAAGGAAAGCCTAGGGCATGCGTTTTCAGCTAGAGAATTAAATCTATGAAAGGAGTGACTCGAAGAAACCATCTACCAACCTCTTATATAGCAAGCAGAGTAACCAAAATCAAGTAAACAATGACAATTTTATGTTTCCATTTGATATACTTTGCCACAATGATAAACATATGGAAAGCAAAATACCAGTCGAAGAAGAGGACAAATCAAAAGTCTGTAAATATTTATGAGGACTGTACAAATTTTCTGTCAGAGCATTTAACTGCTTGCTTTTTCCCAATGTATTTCAATTTCCCCATATAGCAAGCCTCTCGTCCTTTGTTTGAAAATCTTTCTCCTAAAATAAAAAGTTATGGTTTTTTCAGATTCTTCCTTGACTAGTCCCTTTCATCTTTGAAGATAAATATGTTGCTAATTTTCTGCTTATGTATGTGTATGACTATGACATAATCATCACACGAAATTCAGACAGTCATACTCAGAAAATGAAGAAGTTGTTGATGCAAAACTTCAAGATGAAAGATCTTGGAAATATAAGACATTTACTTGGGGCTGAAGTAAGAAAGGTGATCTTCTAACTCTTATGTAGCACAAATACACTCTTGATCCACTGAACAGGACAGTAATGATAGATTGCAATCCCCTAAGCATTCCTAATACTTTACACCAAAGTCTAAGCTCAAAGGATGATTCAACTAGATGTCAATGCACTGTTGGGATGCTTCAATATGTTACCTTCACTAAGCCAGATATTAGTTATTTCATTAGCCTAGTAGTTCAATTTATGGGAGCTAAGAACTTGTCATGTCAATATTGTGAGAGAATTTTAACAATATTTTGGGAGAGATAGCCTGGTTAATGAAAGAACTTAGCCTGACAAAGGAGCATGAAATTGATACTTTCATTGGTATATATTGGATGTGAAATCCCGATGAAAAAAAATTTGTCTATAGATATTGCATATTTCTTAGAAAAATCTGGTCTCATGGAGTAACAAGAAAGGAAGAGTTATTGTGAGATTTAGCGCAGAGATCTAATACACGTCTATGGCAGCTGGAAGAGCTGAAGCTACATGGCAGGCACTTGTTAGCTGGTCTAGGAGTTTCCTACTTTCATTTTGTGACAATGAGAATGTTATCAATGTTGTCTTTAGTCATGTATATAGTCACACACAAAATGGATCGACACTATATCAAACAAAGTTGAAGAAAATGAGATCGAGTCTCATCACATTCTAACTTGTTCAGTGATGAGTATCACAAAGCATCAATTTTAGTCCGTAAATAATATGTTACATGTATTTGAAGACCATGCACAACTTGAGGGACGGTGATAAGAAGTATTAGGATCTGGGTTGGATCCAAATCCATGACATCCACTGTTGTGAACTATAACCAAGAGTATTATATATCATGGCAGGATTTTATTTACCTTTTGTGTTATGTACTCTTAATTCCCTGTTATTTTGTATAACAATACTTAAAAGAAATTAGGTCCTGCCTCATGTTCTGGCTGCCATTTCTTTTGGGAACCTCTTCTCTATTTCTTCTCTTTCAGCCTTCAGGTGATTGAAGGCTGTGGTGGTCAACACAGCATCTGATTTCACAAATTATTTCAGGTACCACTTTCTACATTACGTGAATCACGCGTGCACAGTGCATGAGCCAACATGTACATACATCATATCAATGAGGCAAAAACTGCAAGCAGAATGGATTTAATGGAACCTTAGGAAAAAATTCGGTTGAGATGCATGTAACCATTTGAACTTCTGCAAAGCTTTGTTCACCTTAGATACTATTAGTTATTGGATAACAATACATACAAGTTAAGGATATAAAGCAGAAAGGCTTCATGGGTCTAATGAGTAAATGCAAACAAGTCTTCAATCAACTCATATTTGGATTTAAATGCATAGTGCATTATCTGATCAAAAGGAATTCAGAGTATCAGACTTCACGCACCTGAATGTCAATCAGGACCCCAGTAATAGGCTGATTTTTTGTGAAAGCCAAAAATTCTTGTTAAGGTCATAAAATTCCCAGCATTAGCATAACGTGGATCGAGGAAAAGACCTTGAGAACCATATGGACTTTCTATTACCGCTGCAAGAATTGGGAACTGAAATAAGACATTTAACAAACCACCTACTTTTTCCATCATTTTTACAACATGAAAGCTTTCCCACCAAAGTACAAGGTTAGCAGCTAAGTTTTTAGAAGATAGTTGAGAAATTAAACTGCAACAAGATGGATGTCAAAACTTAAAATTGAGGATATTGTGAGAGAAAAATGACTTGACACTGAGCATGTGATAATTATTGCACTACAAAGAACCAAAAAATAGGTTCTTACTACTTCAGACAATTAGTGAGCCATCTATGTCATTTTTGTGTGTATATGCAAGCACCCACATTCTATATGCAGATGGCTCATCAGAGTTTATAGTTGTTACGTTGCAGTAAATGTATTCAGCTTGAAATAGAGACAGGCTAGGGAATCAAATAACCATGGCATAGAGCAAAATCTACAGTGAGGCCTCTACTTATTGGAAAATGCTTCAGATTCATGAGTGTCAAAGGTTCTTATTCTCAAGTAAAAAGAAAGTGGGTCAATGGCGATTTACTTACTATTACCATTTCTTTTAGTTATGTAGTAAGTAGTAACTCTAGAACTTAAATATTTTTCAACAAGCTATTACTTACGTCTTAAGGTGCATGTGAGGTCGAAGGTAAAGACTCCATCTTGTTGCTGAATCTCTGGAATGGTTTCGAAAGAGAACCAAACTTTGATGTAGAAACTGTTGTGCTAGGCACAAGATCAATAGTATTTAAGCATATAGGAACTCCATCCTTTGTCATTTGAACTGGGCAATCAAGGATATCAGCTCCATCGTATATAGCTTGTTGATATGCAAGATCAGTGCAGCCAGCACATATTCCGCTGGATCCCAGAAAGGACATGACCAAAGGTTTTTCTGAAGTATCAAAAAATATATGAGTAATATGCATAAGACTAAACCATGGGTCCATGAGAAATCACCATGGCGATAAAATTGACACATAATATCTATTATAAACTGTATGGTCATAAAAGATTAAAAATGTTGTTACTTATTATCAAAACAAATTGATGCTTACCTAGGACAGAGGAACGATTTGAAGCCTTACTGAAGCAATCTGAAGCACCAAGTTTGAAATGTTAGGGATGTAACGAGATGACAACTCATAAAAGACAACATAGCCTATCTTAAAACGACAAAAAATATTATCTGCTGGAATTGGATGATGTTCACAAGATTATGCAGCTTGCACAATTAAGCCCTTTTGGCAATATTTATTATGTACCGGTCCGTTGAATCCAACGAGCCTTGAAGATGCTAGTAAGCATAACATGCCTTCAACCAATAATCTAAACTATAAAAAACTGCTTATGAGCGCAACTGCATATTATACTCCAATAGGAACTACTGTCATTTGCTAAGCTGACATCACAAGTATGAGACGCGCACATGCATACGTAAGAATAGTTGCACTAGAGAAGTTTATCTCCTAAGCATGTCCTGTCACCTCAAAGAGTAATATTTTGTTTATTGGTTAAGGCAGTTAAGGCATTTCATCCTTAGATGAGCTTTAGATTGGCCGAAAGATAATGGATCAACTTGCGCCAAGAACTTCATGAAATAGAAGTGAAGATTTATTTATTTATGTATTTTTTTTGTTGATACTTTGATCTAAAGCATGTTTTACTTTACGCATAATGATATAATGAATGGCAGATTGTACAACTGTAGGTATCATTTTGTAGCCTTCTAATTATAGCAGCTGTGTTTTCAAAAGGTTGTAACTCTTCTGTCCCATGAAGTATTCATGTTGAGCTCTTCACAAATTTTTATATAAGATGATAAAAACTCACAGATTCATGCTGTATTAGGTAGAAAATCATTGTTAGTGTCCGGGTTTTGGTTCTAGAATCGGGTCAAGGTCAGGTCTATTAGGCTGACCCAAAAAATGGCTTAAATAATGGAATTGGGAGGGTCTCCCACGACAACCTGATGCCTATGGAGGTCGTTGCAGAGCAATTGGGTTGGATAAATCGATGGAAGGTGAAATTAAAAGATTCTTTTAATAGGATCAATCAACAGATGCTTGACATCGACCAAAAATTTCAGACGATTAGGTCAAGACATTCATTATTAAGGAGCTGTTGCAAGAGTTGCTCCATAAGGTCTCCAAAGCATCTGAGCAGTTACAACCAGGAAAGATGCAACACCCGCTTTTTAGTTTCCTATGAGAACGCTTAACATGGACGATGCATCGATGGTCGTTGTTGCAGAGACCATGCTTGTAGCCAAGGGAGAGGATGCGGTAGCTAATCAGTCATGCAACACAATCCAGATGGTAGAGAAGCTTCATTTCCAGGTCATTTTGTTGCCAACCGTTGGCAGCATAATATTCCTGTTTCACCAATAATTCCAGATGCTATCGTGCAGCATGTTGGATGCAGAAAGGAACAAGTTCATTCAGCATATGACTATTCAAAATTATCTTTTCATTGGCAACAACTGGGTTGCTATGCTAGGTTGTCAATGGATGTGTTGAATCTTGAATGATAGTTATGGTTCTTTATATATGGAAAAGGCGAACCAAGGAGGCGTTAAGCATGGAGTGCCTATCGGAAGGCAGGGAGAGAGGGGGTGTAGCGAGAAGGGTAGTGACGAGAAGAAAATGTGGCCAAACATACTAAGGCAGCCAGAGAAACCCTCCTGGTATGGCAAACATGGTCACTCGATTGACAACAAAAAACCGTGGTTGAACCCTAGCTCTCATCTTCTTATTAAAGGTAATAACGGCTTCACATCAGGAGACGAAGTCCCTGTGCCACTTCACGATGGCTCTAGGATGGTGTCTCAGATAAGCAAGAAACGAAAGTTCATCGCAGATGGAGTCTTCTATGCGGATTTGAACGAGGTGCTGACAGAGTAAGGACTAGCGGCAGAGAACCTCTTGGAGCCGAACCATGGCAGCCAACATCATTGAGGGTGGGATTTGGGCAGGTAGTGCCGAACCGTTCTAGGGTTGACACATAGAAAGGTCGGCCAATGAGCTTGAGGAATAAAAGATATACTCGACTAAGAACAAAATACAGATGCCAAGCCCTCGCCCTCATCCTCTTGTGGAAGGTAACAATGACTTAGCTTCAGAAGATGTTGCCTTGGGCACATGTGGAGCTTTGCAACCCACTAAAAATCAAAGTATACAAGAAGCTCCGAAAGTGATTGTCGACCCTTTGACGATGCCCATCCTTCCAATGAAAGGAGCAAACAAGGATTCTCAGAACAAAGAAGACAATTAGTTGACTTGGCTTTGGGCCGCAGAACTACCGATGATCCAAAAATTGGTCAAAGTAAGGGTCCAACAGCAGATGAAGTTGGCCATCTGAGGTATGTCTATTTTCCCTTCTCATACTTGCTCAGGTTTTATCACCTTCAACCAGACTGGGACTCCTGAGATGGAATGAGAGAGGGTTCTTGAGGAGGGAGCATGACAGTTTAAGCATGATGGACTTGAAGGGGGCAGTTGTAGGCTTTCAAAGAGAGCTGCCTTAGAAATCAAGACCAAGGAGGCAGTTGCGGAGAAATTAGAAATAGAGACGAGGCATACTCTAGTGGGAACGTTGGACATTTGGATTGCAATAAAACAGAGGGGTTTGCCTATCATCAAATCCGTTTTGGGACTTTTGTCAGAATTCCTTCATGGCGACAGTGGTTGTTCGACCATCGAGCATACATTCACTGAGATATGCTCGGATGCTATGCTCTATGCACCACATGATTGCCTTGTAGGATCAACACTTCCTTATAAGTTCTGTCCAGACACCATCTACATGATACTAAAGGATCTCACTCCAAATAATCTCAGGATCTGTTGAGAATCAAAGAAATTTAAAGGCCACATAGATATGGAGTCGTGGTACCAAAATGAATTTTCTGTTGAGAAAATAACTGATGCCATTGTATAGAAATGGATAAATGCATCCTCTAATGAGGAACCTCATTTTTCTGCACCAAATTTATTTGTTCCCACTGATTTAGCAATCAAGGAAGTGCAACACTACAACAAGCCAAATATCCATTTTTGCTAAGAAAAACTTCTTTTCCAAGATTGTGGTACAAACCGGATGCCTTGTTCTGCACTCTGAAGGCTTTTGTCAAGATAGATTTCAGCTGTCCTTGGTCACACCATTCTTCTGATGCAGAAGTTGTCGCTGACATTTTCACACGTTTATTGATGGATTACTTGAATGATTATACTTATGATGCACAAGTTGCTAGTTTGATGTACAAGATATCTCAATCTGATTTTTGGGTTCCAGTTGACTGTGTTTGGATGCAACCAAAAAATTAAGCTATTTCTGGATGCAATAATTGAAAAAGTTGCTCAATTTGAAGTAAAACTAGAAAAAAATTCTGTACTCAAGGAAAGCATGGTAAAGGAGTATGAAAACTTCAAGTTTAGACAGCCATATCAGCAGGCAATGTACTATTCCTCTCTAATATTGGAGGACAATCCATGGCCTGGGAGTGAGAAACTTGAAGCTCTTGTTCATCTTGTAGCTGAAGACCTCTCAAAATTTTCTTATCTCTTGCTCTCCACAACATTTTTTGAGTTTTCTGCTGAAGGTAACATTGGACCTAGTGAAGCAGAGACCTTGGTTATTGATATTGAGAAGTTATCGTTTTATATTCCAGAACAGATATGCAAGACTCTGTTTGCTTCACAGTTCTTGACAAATAGAATTGTCAAACTTCAGACTGCAAGAAGCCATTTCTACCCCGTTCATTACCTTAACCAAGATAATGAGAATTCTGCACTATTATTCTATCTTCAGGTTGATCCAGATGTTTTGGTACTACATACAAAGCCTCAGCTCCATTGTTCTTGTTGCAAAGCAGCCAGCGTTCCATCAGCCCTGTACTGTTGAGCAGCTTGGTTACATTGCGATACTAATGCAGAAGAATGACTCTGGAATTCAAGGACTGCAGTTTATTATTCAGTCCACTGTGGAGGACCCTAGACTGCTTGATGAGAGGCTGGAGGCATTTTTGAAGATATTTGACGACAAACTTCATGCACTATCTATTGAGGAATTTGAGATATCTCAAGGAAAGGAAAAGGTTTATGGCAAAAGGATACCTTCCAATAAAAAGCTACCAGATGGGACCGACCTAAACTGGTACAAGAGTTGCTCAAATCATTTAACCAGACTAAATAATGGAGTTCCTAGACTGACTGCTTCAAAGTACTACCCACTTGTTGTTACCTCGTCTTCTAGAGCTGGCAAATTTTGCATCAAATCCAAATGCAGGCCTCAACAGCAGATTTTCAACTATAGAACAAGAAAGCTAAGGCACACATATTCCAATAACCCAACAGGAGGTTTGCCATTCTTGGGAGTCCTGTCTCATGCCAACTTGGAGGAAGTTTTTGAGCAGGAAGGTTGTAACTCTTCTGTCCCATAAACTATTCATGTTGAGCTCTTCACAAATTTTTATATAAGATGATGAAAACTCACAGATTCATGCTGTATTAGGTAGAAAATAGTTGACAGAAACGATCTCTTATTAAAAAAATAAAGAAACATTATCCTCATCACAACCAGCTGGAAAATTATGATAAGTAAAGATGAACAAGTTACATAAACACATGTATATTGCAGTTATCTTCTTATAAGACTGAATTATTACACAACTGAAGGCAATTACCAACCTTGCGTTGAGGTTTTCGCTTTTATCAAATCTTCTAAGAATAGGGATTTTGCAGATACCGTAGAAACTTTTTTAAGAAAATGTGATGAGGTATCAAAAGATATTCATATCTAGCCATTAGACAAACAAATAAAGGGGGCAATCAAATCTTACCTATTGCTACTTCTGCAGTTACAGGGAAATCTGACAGTACACCATCAACAGAGAAATCTGTACTTTAGACGTAGGACAGGTATTCAACCACAGGATCGTACATGTAATTGTAGCTTAAAGCATTCTCATTTGCAAAACCAGATGCAAAGACTATCAATCCTGCAGCATGAGCATCTAATACAAGAGATGTATGAGGAAATAGATACCGATCTGCACCAGTGGGCATATATAACTTTTTGGCACTAGAATTCCAGAAGCAAATGTCTTAAAAAATGTCAAGTTCTTCAAATAAGTGTTATAGGATAGTTTAGTAGATGATCAATTGATGCTGAATCTCGAAAGGTTAAGATTAGCTTGGTCTTGCTCCCATTAAAACTCAGTGCAATATCCTCAGAGAACCCACTTCAGGAGATGAAACGTAATCAATTGTTATGTTCTTTGATATAGTAAGAATATATGCTGTCATGTTCAATTTTGTTATGTTCTTTGATATAGTAAGAATATATGCTGTCATGTTCAATTTATGCTCTGTAAAGAAGATATCATGCTGAAAGAGAAGAAGAATTGAAACATTATTAACCTTACATAGTCTTAGTTACATGATTGAAAAAAAGAAAAGCACCAATCTACAGAATGAGATATAAACATGGATGCCATCAAAATTATCTACCTAAATTTAAACAATATACTCTTCAAAGGCCTCAAGATAGTTCAACATGTAGCATGACAATTGTTGAGAAAACTTACTGTTTTTGCATTTGAGGTTTTCTGTATTTTGGAATTTTAGTATTAGGTAGCTTTCTGAATTTTAAAGTTTTGTTGAACTCTTTATGCAAAGGGTTAAACATAACCCTAATTATTATTATTTAAAGGAAAGGGAGCAGCCGTAACAGGTCATCAGCTCCTTACTCTTTTTCCTCCTCACGTTTTCTTCTACTCCCTTTTCTCTACCTCTTTAAACAACATGGTATCAGAGCGTGTTCCTTCTTAGGACTGATCTGCTTCCCTTCATCCCCATCTCCACTCCTTTTTCATACCGATCATCTTCCCATTCCTCTACTCTACTTGCTGTTTTGAGCACAACAGTTGGGTCGTGTTTGTTGGGCTTGATCTAGGGTTTTCTCAAAAAAATTTCAAAACCCTAGATCGATGCCTTGTTGAAGTTGATGTGGCTGCAGTATAGTTAAGTGGTCTTCAAGATGGATGGACGTCTAAATACATCACTCAAGCAGTATGGTTTACGTTTCTGTTGAGGCTGCAGTTTACAAGTCTACCAGAGCAGCAAAGATATATTGGTCTGGCATGATTTTTTTTAAGTTGACGTTGTCAGCCAGATCTGGTAATTTTTTTTTTAAGTACTCTGCTGTTGGACCAAATTTCCTTATACCTGCATGATAGTTGGTGCTGATTATTCAAGCCTATTGCAACATTGCAAAATTGTATATCCGTTTTCAGTTAGTTGGTTTCCTAGTATTTGATGTCCATCATTTTTCTTGTCAATCTTTGGTGGCTGCTTGGTAGAAGAAGACTTTATTTGCAATACAACAGAAGCTTAGTCTGTCGTGCAGAGTTTTTCCATCCATTATTCTACAATCTATTGTGTGTTGACAGTCTATGGGTTTGTCATGGGGCTGCAGAAACAACGACTGTAGGGATATTCTTCCTTGTTGGAGATTAATTTGATATTGTATTAGTCAATATTCAGTCTATCATGGACTTTCATATTCTTCTATTTTCAAGGTTTTATGATGGCTGCCAATAAATCTTTACAACATGATAGAACTGAATCTGGAAATCAGCAAATAGAGGCTAGTGTTGAGTACAAAGCCTTCTCAAATCCCTTTTCTTTTGGATATACTATCAAACTTGATTGAGCCAACTACGATGTATGGGCTAGAACCTTCATGTTGTTAGACATTGGACATAGAAAGAAATATATATTGGAAGAAGATGAACTAGTTGAAAAGATTGGTAAATACGCACGGTGGGAGGAAGAAAACAATATAATCAGTGCTGGCTTATGAATATCACTTAGCCCCACATTGCTGCAGGGCTTTGTTATTATAATACAGCTTAAGATATGTCGAATTCTCTTCGGTAGACATCCTCTCAAGACAAGAACATCAACAAAATTTTATAGGTTCAACAAGAATTGTTACAAATGCAGCAAGGTGACATGGATTTAACTGAATACTTTACAAAGCTGAAGTTCACTTATGAAAAGATGAATTCCTTAAAACCGCCTTGTAAACATTGTCTCAAATCTCACATGGAGCAAATGATTGTTGTTAAATTTCTTGTTGGACTATCATCCGATTATTCTGCAGCCAAGGCTCAAATGCTTATAGGACCAGATTTTCCTGATCTTATGAGGACTTTAACAGGCTAAACAGATTGGCTGTTACTTTTCCTCCATCCTCAAACAACTCACAACCATCTGCTCTTGCCTCATTTGGAGGAGGACGAAGTGGACTATACTCTTCCCGTGGTAGAGGAAGATGCTGAGGTCCAGGAGGACGTGGAAGACTCCAATGTACATATTGTGGTCGTCTTGACCACTTAGAGGATAGGTGTTGGAACAAAGTAGGTAAGCCTAACTCATCCACATCCTCTACTGTGACATCCTCATCCACTTTTGCTCCAAACACACAGTCTATTAGTATTGTTCCTAAGGCGAAACACGCAATTGCTTCTGTAGATGTTGCATCTCTTAATCTAAGTCTGGCCGAACTTGATTTAATTATGGAGCATCGATCAAATACTACGCCTTCTACCACATCGACATCCACTTCTATCACAAATTCAGCATATTCTGTAGGTAGAACCTCTTCTAATGGTTGTTGGATAATTGATTCTGGAGCATCTAAACACTTTTGTGGAGATACTAATATTTCAAACATATAGAAATTTAATTCCTTACAGCGTGTTTGATTGGCAGATGAAAGGCTATCTCCGGTAGAAGGGCATGGAGATGTTCATCTCTCTCCATCTTTGCATGTTCATGATGTGCTATATATTCTTGAATTCCCAAAGAACTTGTTATCTGTAAGCAAACTAACTAAAGAGATGAATTGTCGAGTTATTTTTGACCCGGGTACTTGTGTATTTCAGGACCTATCGACTGGGAGGAAGATTGGTGGAGGCCATGAGAGAGATGAAATCTACTTCTTGGGGATAGAAGTAGCAAGAAGTAAAGAAGGTCTAGTCCTTTCCCAAAGAAAATATGTTCTTGATTTGCTACAAGAGACAGGTATGACTGGAACTAAACCGACATCTATTCCTATGAATTCTCGTATTCACTTATATGATGATAAAACTGAACCTGTTGATAGCAAATCATATCGGTCTCTGATTGGAAAGCTACTATATGTAACTAGGGCTGCACAACGAGTCGAGCCAACTCGAGCTCGACTCGAACTCGCCCGATAAAGCTCGACTTGAGCTCGACTCATTTATAAATGAGTCGAGTTGGAGCTCACCCTTCAACTCGAAATGTTAAACAAGTCGAGTTCGAGTTGCAAGAACTCGACTCTTTTAAACTCGACTTGACTCACTATCAACTGAATCAGTGAATCGTATAAACCGGTTCCTGAAACCGGTTCACCGGTTTAGGGTGAAATCTATTCCCATCTTGATTTTCCGTCTTGATAAAAACCTTTAGAAGTCTGCAAGGCAGGCTGCCTTTACCAGAGGGAAGCCAAAGCAACAACTGAGTGAGGTTAGCTACACTTTTTATTTCATATATTTCTGTCTTGATAAAAACCTTTAGAAGTCTGCAAGGCAGGCTGCCTTTACCAGAGGGAAGCCAAAGCAACAACTGAGTGAGGTTAGCTACACTTTCTATTTCATATATGCAATTTTTCTTGCTGTCAACCCATGCTTACCAACCCTTTGTTATCTTGATTGAAGTCATTTCATCATATCATTCTTGAGTTATTTGCTATAGTTTGAGAAATTACCTTGGTAAAGTAGCTAATAATACTTATCTCTTTTCTCCTTTTTGTTTGTTAAACACATACTTGTGCATCAATATGGAGAATGGTTGGTTATGTAGTAGTTGCTTGACTTATTTTGACCAAATATTCATGAAGCTAATTTTTGGACGTCCCATAGTCCCACAAGGGGATTATACTAGTGAGAACTTTGATCACGGTGTTTCTTGTGGCATCAATGGCTTGAAATATATGGATTTATGAATGAAGTGCTAAAAAAAGTCTGTTTGTTTCAAGAATGAGAAATAAAAAAGAAGATCATCCCCATTACAGTTGACAATGCTTCTTCTAATGATATTCTTGTAAGAACATTGGAAGAAATTTTAGAGAAAAGTGCTGTAAATCTATACCAAGGCCATAATTTTTTTCATGTCCGTTGTTGTGCACATATATTAAATCTAATGGTGCAAGATGGTTTGTTTGCTATTAAAGATGAACTTGGTAAGATTAGGGAGGCAGTCAAATATGTAAAATGTTCTCCATCAAGAATTCACAACTTTCAAGTTATAGTAGATGAATTTAAAATTTGTGGTCAAAAGAAGTTGGTTCTAGATGTTGCAACTCGATGGAATTCTACTTATTTGATGTTGAAGGTTGCACTTATGTACATACATGTTTTTGATAGATACGTTATGAAAGATGCTGGTTTTACTTGGTTGTTGGATGCAGATGAATGGGAGAGAGTACAAAAAATATGTACTTTTCTTGAAGCATTTTATAATGTTTCTGTGCTTTTTTCACGGTCCAAGTATCCTACAGCAAACCTATTTTTCTTAGAAATTTGGGGGGTTCAAGAATTATTACAAGAAAAAGTTGTAAATGGTTGCAGCTTTATGAAGAGAATGGCATCCAAAATGAAAGAAAAATTTGATAAGTATTGGAGTTTTTGCAATATGTTGATGGCTATTGCTTCTATATTAGATCCAAGAATAAAGTTTAGTTTAAAAGACTTTGTCTTTTCAAAGACTTTTAGTTAAATAGAAGAAAAGGAATATCAGATGACATTAGTAAGAAATACAATGCAAGAGCTTTATAACAGCTATGTTGCAAAAATTGAAGGTTTAAATAAAGATGTTGAATGTGATGCTACTACTTCTATGAGAGGAATTGACTCATCATGTAGGAACTCCAATAGATCAAGTGTAAGAATTTTTAGGTTTTTAATCAAAGCAGACAATGTTCCTTTTCAAGCTCCAAAGTCTGAGCTTGATATGTATTTAGAAGATAGATTGTTGAAATATGATGCTACCACTTATGATTTGTTTGATGTATTGATTTGGTGGAAAGATAAAGAATTGAAATACCCCATTTTATCACATATGGCACGAGATATATTATGTATTCCTATTACCACAGTTGCCTTTGAATATGCTTTTAGTACTGGAGGTTGAGTTGTGGATGAATGTAGGAGTTCATTGAGTCCAAAGACAGTAGAAGAATTAATTTGTGCAGGTGATTGGATAAAACAGTATGGCGACCCTATGAATTTTGTACCGGTATTGCGAAAGGTACGTCCTAAACAGTATATCAAAGTTTATCATGTTTATTTGTGCTTATATGTCATAGAAGTTGTCTATTGATCAATTATTGTTAGTTTTTTTGTAGGGTGTTGTTGAAGATGAGATAGCATGACATGATTCAACATCATTTCAAACATATTATGCACTAGCAACTAACAAAATATCAGGTATTATTCTAAGTTTAGTAGTTGTTTTGTTCTTAGATGTTTGACTTTACCTTGATGACAACAATATCAGCTGAATTTCTTTGGAACACTGTCAATATTGATTTCTTTTATGCTAACAATTTTATTTTGATATGCAAATACTATAAGTTTCAAGTGGCAGAATATCAGTATATTGCACAAAATATCAGTATATTGCAGAAAATTTTTGGTATTAGGCAATTAGGCTCAATGGCACTATGGGATAACTGTTGATCCTGATGGACATAAACGGGCTCTTATAATTGGAGGTGGCATTGCTAATTTCACTGATGTTGCTAAGGGAGAAGGTTAGGCAGATGTGCAATGATCAAATATCTAGTAGGAATTGGTCTTCTTCTGAGAACTCTCAAATCTAGACATGGTTTGAATCTGGTTTGATATGAATTTGGCAGTGGGATTCTCATACTGATATCATTGTGGGAAATTCAGGCGTAAGGGTGTAGTTGTGCTGGCCAAGAACAAGAAGAGAAACTTTATTTCAGTTTTTCATGTTCCATATAGGTAAATTTCTTTGGCATATTTATCTCCCATTTGTTGTGATCACAGTCTTCAATTTAGACTTGATAATATTTCGTTAATATTACAGTTCATTTACATGTATATGATGTTTTTCACTAAATTTTTTTTACCATATGCAGGAACATCAAGCTGACTCAAGTACTTAAAGATTCACTTGGTATTTTAGTAGGGTTTCATTAGCATGTTTTTTGCTTTCACGAGTTCACCATTCTCACGAAAGTGTTTTGGATGTAGGACTGGATTCAAAGGCTCTCATGGTCATTCATATAAAGCCCATAGGAAGATGACATCAATGAGACCATATGTTCTATGAATTTTGGGCAGAGGGCAAGGAGCATAGATTGCCACAAGGAATACCCTGTGGTGATTATGGGGATAACTTTTCTTTGATTACCATTTTTTCTTTTGTAGGAAGATCAAATAACTCTTGCTTTTTTTGCCATTATATAACTTATGGTCCTTAGACAAATAGGTTTTTGTTTCTCTCAGGAGTTAAAAAATTTGAGGCAAATGAAGATTGCAGAACTTGATCAGGAGATGAGAAGTGCAGAGAAAGATTGCCAAGTGACAAGAGACCATATCCAAAGCATTGAAAGCAAACTGGAAGAAAAGAAAAGGATATTGTCACTGTCAAATGGTAATGAAGATCAAACAGGGTCTCCAACATGTCCCCTATTTGTTCCTAGTGAACTTTTTGAGAGTCCTAAAGCTTTTGCTAAATCCATAACTAGAAATGTTTTTGTTTCTGTCCCTCGATTTATGTCATCAACTGCGTGCAGCAGACAGAGGCAGGTTGCTGAAAATGAAGCCAAAGGAGCAAAAGCTAACAGATCAGGAAGAAAATATGCCAGTGACGCAGATTTTCAGCTATCAGTATCTCGCATTCTTTCCAATCAAATTCTATTATCAAGGCAAGCCCAAGTCATGGACTATCACCAAGGACTAATGCCAAGAAGCTTCATATTGAAGAATTGAGCTCTATGCACCCTGATGCTCCAGTTCATGACAGCAGTGGCTCAAAGTTTTCAAAGATGTGTAAAGCATCTTTGTAATCTTGTTGTTTGGCCTATCAAAATCCATGTCAAAGCCTCCAATAGTGAATGGAGAGTTTTACTTTGCCAACCATTGTCTGAAGCTGTTTGGAGTCTTGGCTATGTCATGTCAAAGCCTCCTCTATTTCCATATGAATGGTACAACCTACTTGCACTTATATTATTAACTCTTAGTTGCTGTATGCATCTCTCAAGTGAATGCATTTACATAAATTACATTGTTTCACCAAGTGTTTACATGTATTGTCTACACTTATTGCCATAAGTTTTGTTAAACAAGTTAACAAGTTAAATTACGCCTAAACGAGTTAAACAAGTTAACACTAAAGAAGTTCACACCTAAACTAAACGAGTTAAGTGAGATAAGCGAGTCCAGCTCGAGCTCGACTTTGTATAATCGAGTCAAGCTCGAGCTTATGTTTGGGAGCTCGACTCGAGTTCAAGTCGAGTTTGAGCTCTTTGAGCTGAGTCGAGCTCGAGCTGGGCAAGCTCGAGCTCGGCTCGGCTTGTGTGCAGCCTTATATGTAACCATTACTAGACCTGATATATCCTTTGTTATGGGAAAACTAAGCCAGTTTATGGATAAGCCAAAAAAAGCCCATTGGGATGCAGCTATGCTATTATTGAAATTTCTAAAAGGTTCTTCTGGAAAGGGTCTATTATTTAGAAGAAGTTCTTCACTTTAGATAGAAACTTATTCTGATGCAGATTATGCCGGCTCTATTGATAACAGAAAGTCCACTTCGAGATTTTGTATCTTTGTTGGTGGTAACTTAGTCTCTTGGAGAAGTAAAAAGCAAGTTGTTGTTGCTCAGTCAAGTGCAGAGTCAGAATACCGAGCCATGGCCCAAACTGCCACTGAAATCACTTGGGTGAGGGCCATGCTAGAATGTCTTGGAATACAGATAGAATTGCCTATAAAAATGCAATGTGATAATAAAGTGACTACTTATATAGCAAATAATCTGGTTTTCCACGAACAAACCAAGCATATCGAAGTTGATTGTCATTACATTAGAGACTTGGTTCAAGCAGGAATTATTTCTACTGAATATATTGTTTCAGAAGATCAAACTGTAGATACATTTACCGAAACTCTTCCTATATCTGATTTCATGAAATGTTGCAACAAGCTGAGCATGATAGACATCTATGCTCCAGCTTGAGGGGGAGCGTTGAGAAAACTTACTGTTTTTGCATTTAAGGTTTTCTGTATTTTGAAATTTTAGTATTAGGTAGCTTTCTGAATTTTAAAGTTTTGTTGAACTCTTTATGTAAAAGGTTAAACATAACCCTAATTATTATTATTTAAAGGAAATGGAGCAGCCTTAATAGGTCATCAGCTCCTTACTCTATTTCCTCCTCACGTTTTCTTCTTCTCCCTCTTCTCTACTTTTTAAACAACAACAACTATTAGCAAGTGAAACACTGTTACACATGGAGAATTGTTAAGACAACCCAAAAGGAAAATTGTAACCAGCTAGAAAGAAACCCATCATAATGTAGACAAAACAGAGTGAAACTTTAGTGCCACAAGTAAAGCCTTACCTCCACGTTCAACCAAACATGTGAACATTCAACTTCGGCAGAACATCAATTGTAAGAATTCCATACATGTGATCAAACATGGGCGATCGTGAATATATTGCCTGAGCCACTGGAAAAAATCACAAGAAAGGAAAAAGAATTTCATGTTTGAGAACTCTTATCAGCTTGAAGGAAACTACTGTAAAGAATACCACAAGTACACCCAACCATTGTACAACTACACCATGCCCTTGCAAAGATTTTTTTAGGCTGCCGTCCCAGTGGGCAGAGCATGACAATGTTTTGTCTAAAGAGCAAAAGAATCTAAATTACTGGTGGATCTATTAAAATAACAAGAGTCTGTGCCATCTCTGGCAGCTATAGCTAATGAGTAAAACTCAAACTGGTATTCTTCTATTCGACAAGTACGCAAAGAACAGAATTTGATTCTCTGTAAATACTATTGGTTCAAAGAGGAAGCGACCACCAAAGAAGTATCTACTTTCTTCTAAGTTGAGTAGTTAGCGTGATTCACAATAGAGAATATAGAGTCGGTGATGACTGAAAGAGTTACAACTGATATTGGTGGTTAGGACTGATGAGTCATAAACAACGGTGAACCCGGTCATGGAAAGGCCATTAACGTCATAAGTCTTGCCCTCCTTTGGGAAGATATTTTGGATGTTGGTGGAATTGGCTAGATTGAGGTTGCGGATGCACGGACCAACTGCGTCCTTCGCCAACTGTACGTCGCACCAGGAAACCCCATTCGGGGAACTCAGCATCTACCCAAGGTGATAGGTGATCCTGCTTGAGTCCGGTACCAGCCCTGAGAACCCGCCTCTCGCCACCACCACCGGTCGGCTTCCTGCCAAACGTAGCCAAATGATGTGGATAGCGAATGGTGGCCAATCATATGAGCAAAATTCAGAAAAGCTTCAACTATTTTATGTCCTTCTGATGGGAAATCCACACGTATTGAATCAACACAAGAAGAGAGCCAAAGACAATGCTATGTGAAAGAATAAAAGGGAAATAAAAACGAATAAAAGGGAAATAAAAACGTGAGTTAAATGTGCTGAAGTTAATCATACTGGGATTGCTTCATGAAAAGCAGAGATTTTTCTGTTTCCTTTTTCATCTTTTCTCCTTTTGGAGGCATTCGAAGTAGCAGACTTGATAAATCATGAAGGAAGGATTTGTGGTCAAATCATCGAATTCAGAAACAATTCGAAACACAATCAGATGAAGTCATGAAGTCTGCGATTGAGAGACAGAGAGATACCGGTGAGAGTCTTCTAGGCACAAGTAGAGTTGGAACCTGCCTTCTGAGCGCTTATACCAGAAGCTCCTCTACTGGTTCACAACCGTATGCTCCAGACTTAGGCTTCAAGTGACTAACAGCAGAGATGGAAGAGACAGAGACAGAGGAGAAAGAAGAAGTAGAAGAGCAAGTTGATACTATCAGATTTAGGGGTTTTCTTCTAAGGGTGTCCTCTCAGGTAATCTTCTAGGGATTAACCAAAACACTAAGTCTTGCTGGGTATAAATAGCCAGCCCCTTAGGTTTTCCCCAAATCCCAGCGGCGGTTAGCGTGAGAGATTTTTTTAGGAAAATGTTTAGATAAAGATGAACTTCATCTCATGAGAAGTTTTGGAGTTAATCTCATAACTGCAAGGCAGTTATGAGATATCTGGATAGGGTTCAATGGCTACTATACAACATCTCCCACTTGGCCATGAGACTGTCAGTTTGCTTCCACTATATGTGGGTTTTCTTTATTTAGTTAGTTACATGGTTTTTCATAACTGGTTTTTTCATCGTAACTTTGTTCAAGATTTACAGCGAGGTTTTTCATTCACTGGTTTTTTCTTCACAACCTTTCAAATATATCTTCACCCCATATGGGCTACATGTTTTGAAAACAATCTTCAGATATTCCTTAGTTAATGAATCAGCTACCATATCATTGGTAGGCAAATATTCAACTGAGATTTCATTTTTCTCGATCATTTCATGAATATAATGGTATTTCACCATTATATATTTACTCTTTGAGCTAACATCTTCATTCTTCATAAGAGATATCGCTGTTTGATTATCACAGTGCAGTTGAATCGGTTTATGATTAAGATCTAATTTCAAGTATTTCAAGAACCGATTTATCCAGACAGCAAAAGTAGTTGCAACATCACATGCTACATATTCTGCTTCCTGAATGTGCTAGGCAACACATCCCGGTTTCTTACAGAACCAGGCTATCGCTCCACCTCCAAAGAGGAATACATATCAAGAAGTAGACTTACTGTCGTCTTTACATCATGCAAAATCTGCATCGAAATAACCAACTAAAGTTAGTTCATCTGCTTGATAGGACAATTTCAGTCCTTTCGTTCCTTTAATGTATCGAAAAATCCTTTTAAGTGTTTACCAGTGAGGCCATCCAGGATTACTTTGATAACGACTCACCAGACTAATAGGATAGCTTATGTTTGGTCTAGTAGCATTAAATACATCAGACTGCCAACTGCTTATGCATATGAAACATTTAATTTTTGTTGTTTTTCACCAGGACAATCCGTCCTGCTTAAGTTTGCTCCTTTAGCTATAAGAGTCCCAATTCATTTGCAGTATAACATACGAAATTTCTTTAAGATATAATCAATATATCGTTCTTGGCTTAAACTCAGGATTCTTGAGTTTCTATCTCGAGTGATCTTTATTCCTAATATATAGGATGCTTCGCCCAAGTCCTTCATTTCGAAGTTCTTGTTCAGCTAAGTCTTTGTTTAGAATATTATGTTGTTATCATTCCTGTTAATAAAATGTCATCAACGTATAATGATAAAATACAGAAAAAGCTCACACTTTTCCAAACATATACACAATGGTCAAGTTGGTTTGTAACAAATCCAAGTTTTGTAATAGCTTTGTGAAAAGCAAAATACCATTGTCTAGGCAACTGCTTCAATCCGTACAACGATTTATTCAGTTTGTACACTTTGTCTTCTTTTTTCTTGATGACATACCGCTGTGGTTGAGTCATATATATAATTTCCTTCAACTCATCATTTAGGAAAGTAGTTTTCACATCCATCTGACAAATATCCAAGTCATAAAATGCTGTGATAGCCAAAATTATTCTAATTGATGCAAACTTTGCAACCGACGAATAGGTTTCTGAGTAATCAATTCCTTCCTTTTGGAAAAAACCTTTCGCCACCAGTCTATCTTTGAATTTCTCGACTGATCCGTCAGCTTTATACTTCTTCCTTAGCACTCATTTACATCCAATGGGTTTTCTATCATTAGGAAGATCTAGTAATTTTCAAACTTTATTATTTTCTATGAAATTTCTTCATCCATAGCATTCATCCAATCTGACGATTCATGTGAGCTTATGGCTTCGTCATATGTCAGATTGTTAGACATTTCGTCAATATCTACTGAATAGTAAAGCTCCTCTGCAAGATATACATAATAATCATTTAAATATGAAGGAGGAGCTCTAGGTTTTTTATGACTTGATAACGTCTGAGATGACGAGGTACTCGGATCAATTGACTCATTACCTAACTGATCTTTAATTAGTTCATTACCAGACTGTTCCTCAGACAATTCCTGCTCAGTTAGTTCATTGCCAAACTGATCTCCAGTCGGTTTATTACCGAACTATTCCTCTAAATATATCAGATAATCCAGTACATCATTTTGATATTCAACTGGATCAATATCTTTATTATTGAGTTCTTCTAGGAACTCTATATTTCTACTTTCTATAAGTGCTATAGACGAATGATATAATCTGTAGCCCTTAGATTCTTTTGGACATCCAATAAATACACATTTTACTGACTTGTTATCTAGTTTATCCAATTTTGGAACTAGAATTTTTACGTGTGCTACAGATCCCCATCTCCTCAGATGTCTCAGATCTGGTTTTACACCAGTCCATCTCTCATAGGGAGTGGTTGGGACTGCTTTACAGGGCACTCGATTTATTGTGTACATAACTGTTAACACAGCTTCACCCCAAAAAACTTTTGGTAATTGTGCACCTGCCAACATGGATTTTACCACGTTCAAGAGAGTTCTGTTACACCTCTCAGCCACACCATTCTGTTGTGGTGTCCTAGACATTGTCTTTTGCCTATTAATTCCAAGATCTTTACTGTATTCGAGGAATTCATTAGACGTGTATTCTCCACTTCGATCAGACCTTACAACTTTGATATATCTTCCAAGTTGTCTCTCGACTTCAGGTTTATATTCCTTGAATTTCTCAAGTGTTTCCGACTTGAACTTAATCAAATAAATATAGTCAAATCTTCATAAGTAGTCAATAAATGTTAAGAAGTATAACTTGCCACTATGAGTTTGGACTCTAAAAGGTCCACAGATATCAGTATGGATTATTTCCAATAATTCAGTGTCCTGAATTACTTCAGACGGAAATGGTTTCCTTGTCATTTTTTCGTATACACACGACTCGCAATTCGCAATTCGCGAAATCATTTATATTGTTGTCAGGTATTAAACCTTATTGTGCTAGAGTCTTCATCTTTTTTATGCTTATATGACTTGATCTTTCATGCCACAAGTTTACATTCACACTTATTGCACAGTCGGAATAAGCATAACTACAAGTTTCATTCATATCATTAAGTTAGAACATACCATGTTCTTTAACAAATTTTTCATCGAACATGGTCCTTTCATGTTTTCCCTCTGTTACTTTCCCTAGAATAAACGAACTTCAAAACCTTTCCGAGTCAGTGCGGGAACAGAAACTAGATTCCTCCTCATAGAAGGGACATACAAAACCTCGTTAAGTACAACATTAGTACCCCCAACATTTAGTCGATATGCCCCAATTCCCATGACATTACAATATGAGTTGTTTTCCATGTAGACCTTGTTTGTTCTTGGACTCAGTTCTTCCATGTGAATCGCACCTTCCTTTGTCTACGCAATGTGATGAGTAGCTCCTAAATCAACCCACCAACTAGTCAAATCTCCATGTGCAAACAAACATTTTGACACGACACAGATGACTTCTCTGTCGGAGTCCCCTTGCGGCTTCCTCCTGTTGTTGTTGTCCCAACCATTGTTATCTTTCTTATTCAGGAATTTTGTCCTCCAGTTCTTCCTGATATGTCCAGGCTTTCCACATCTATAACATTTCACTACAATTCCTTGAGTTTTCTTAGTACCTACAAAATTACCCTTAAACTTGCCATCGTTTTGATTTTTAAATTGTTTGGGTCTTACAGGCACATGACTACTAGCAAGTTTTTAGTAAAAGTGTTGCGGCTTTAATTTTCAATAAATTTGATAGCCTTTTTGAAAAACTAACGAAATAGGTGGATGAATTTCATAATTTCCAAACTTTTGCTTTAAATTCATTCTGTAACCGAGTTTTTCATTTTTTCTGCCCTGTTTTTCTCTCTCCTCACGAGAGCTCCTCTCTCTTCTCATGAAACTCTTTCTTCTTGGGTTTCTTCCCCCTCGCCCTTTCTGTCATCGTTGTGTGAAACACTGCCATCGCAACTACGAGGAAGGCGACCTCCTTTGCTCCCGCCGCCAGGAAGATGCCCAGAGCTGCAACAAACGAGCAGTAGATTTGTGTCTCTGGTTGTCGCTGGAAAAGAGGCAGTGGGGAATCTCCGGTTGCAACAGAAGAGAAAAAAAAAAAAGATGGAGAGGGATCCTGTGAGGACGAGCCTCATCGTTTTGTTCCTCTTTGTTTGTTGCTTAATCTCTCCTTTCTTTTTGACATTTCTCCTCTTTCTCTGCTAGCACTTTGGTGACCGTTGTGCATCCACAAATCAGCAAACAAAGATCTGACCTCAGTTCCCAAAAGCAGCAGGCAATTGGAACGAAGAGAGGTTGATGGCGAACCTCCCATTCTCTGGTTTTCTACCGAGGGATTAAATTCACATAGAGGAAACAAGGAGGTTCACGAGGCTTACAATGTCTATCTATGCCAATCTTGTCTCATTTTTTGTTGCCTTTATTTTCCCTTTTCTATCAAACCTGCTTCTTGCTCCTCCATTTTCAGAGGGTTTTGCAGATGCTGTTTTTCAGCGAGCGCAGGAATACAAGGCTAAAGCCTGAACTATCATGCTTATGCTCTAGATTATGATAGTCTAGCATGCTTGCACAGTCATGAAACATTATCCAAATGACAACATACATACTCAGGCATTCATCATAGGCATCACAGAAGTCTAAAGCGACTTATTGGAACTCGAAGAACTTGATGCTCTGATACCACTGTTGGAGTGAAGGCAGCGGAACGGCGTCTCAAGCTCCTCAACCGGTTCACCACCGGATGCTCGAGACTTAGGCTTCAAGTGACTAACAGCAAAGATGAAAGACACAGAGACGGAGGAGAAAGAAGAAGTAGAAGAGCAAGTGGATACTGTCAGATTTAGGGGTTTCCTTTCAAGGGGCTCCTCTCGAAGATTAACCAAAACACTAAGTATTGCTAGGTATAAATAGCTAGCCCCAGGTTTTCTCCAAATCCCAGTGGTGGTTAGCGTGAGAGATTTTTTAGGAAAAGATTTAGATAAAGATGAACTTCATCTCGTGAGAAGTTTTTGAGTTGCAGTTACGAGATATCCGAATAGGGCTCAATGGTCACTATCCAACAAGGAGCATTGACAAGCAGCAGTAGCAGGAATCCTGTGAGGACGAGCCTCATCGTCGTTGGAAAAGTTGACCTTCTCCAAGCAAAGATTAGAGAATGGGAGAAGTTGATTGTACTCTCAAACAGAAAGACACAGCAAAGGAGGACAGAGAGGCTTGAGGAGACCACCGGCTCTCTATGTATATATGTATATATACCCTCACGACCATGAGGCTTCATTTTGTTTTTTACGCGGCAAATCTTTTATTCAGAATTGCGGGGTGTGTCGGCTCGCGGAGCGAAGTCGTCCGGACGCTCTAAGAATTGACTTCATTAATATGCCTTTTACTTTTTTTTTAATATTTCTAATTTTTTTAATGATAAAACTATCATTTAAGAATTTTTTCCATTTTTCTTAATAATAGAGCTATCGTTTAAGAATTTTTAAAATTTTTGTTTTGGATTTCCTCCAATAGGGAGCTTGCTTTCCTTTATTTTTAAGTTCAGTCCACTTAATTTTTTCATTTTCCCGATTGCGCCGAATAGAGGGCTTGCTTTCCCGTACGATTAAGTTCAATCCGCTGCACAGTTGGATTCAATTTTGTTTAACCGGTTAGTGCCGTTGTTTCATATCATTTCAATAGGAAAATTCACTCTTCCGGTGAGGGCAGAAGCTCCCCCTCTTCCACTATATGTAGGGTTAAGAGCTATTTTATCGTGAATATGTATCCTCATTGCAAGTCAACTAGTGCATACTTGCATCTCTGGTTGTAACAGTTTTGTGTGTTTTATTTTATTTTTTGGCTTACATATAATTGTTATTGCACCTATCTTCTAATCTAAATTGGCTGAAGCTACAAGTATGAAAATATGTTCTTGAGGGTTGATGCAATGTTCAAAGTGGGGGTTAGTAGGTGGCCAATTCTCATTTCAAATATGTGAGCGTTAACTATCTTGTACTACAAAAAGGGAGATCATTGATGCAAATTGAAGTGCAGCTAGAGCAGCATTTTGAGGCATCAAAAACATACTTTATGTGAACAAGGGGTTGAGTGGAAGTTTCGACTCTTTTTTAAACCAGAGTAAGATAAAATACTCTTTCTATTCACTAAATAAAAGCATGAGGATTTGAGAGGGAGTTCAATTGTTTGGAAAGTAGATCTCATAATTAAAGTATTAGGAGATATTAAAAGCACACGAATGGTCCATGTAAGTCGATACAGCCTGATATTAATTAATACGTCAATAAAACAATTAATTTAGTAATAATTTATTCTTAAAAGCCAGCATCGGTAAAGTGAGGCCGAATGCAATTTGACACATTTGTGTCTTGAGTGTTATTTTGTCCAGCTTTCATGTGGTGCGCGTGATAAGCGGGACGCAGCCCACCCTTCCTGGGCCCCTCGCTACTTACTGCGACTAATACAAAGTTCGATTTCGTGCTTGAATTGGCTATATTTATCCGCGACGCTTCCTCTTCGTAGCCTCGTTTCCGTCGCTCGACGCCGCGCTTTTGCTTTCTTGGAACTCTCGCGTTAGCCGTTGCGGGATCTTCCCCGTCTTTTGAAAATTTTCAGTTGCGGGCTTACCACTTAGGTATAATTACCCACAGCTCACATTTGTACTATTAAAAGGATGGCGGTTTGACATTTCTTCTTATCAATTCATATGAATTTATTACCTTATAAAATTCACTTGTCATGTTCAAAAATATATTTATGTCAATTCATATGATTTTATTTACCTTACAAAATTCATTTGACATGTTCAGAAAATATAGTTATGTCAATTCATATGATTTTATAATTACCTTACAAAATTCATTTGACAAGTTCAAAAAATATAGTTATGTCAATTCATATGATTTTTATTACATAACAAAATTCATTTAACATGTTCAGAAAATATAGTTATGTCAATTCATATGATTTTATAAGTACCTTACAAACTTCATTTGACATGTTCAGAAAATATAGTTATGTCAATTCATATGGTTTTATAATTACTTTAAAAATTCATTTGACATGTTCAAAAATATATTTGTGTCAATTCACATGTAGTAATAGAAGAAAAAAAATGCCCAATATGTAAATTAAATTTTATGAGTTGTGAAAGCTTAGAGGGTTAGTTTTAAAAGTCGTAGAAAGTATGAACTATACATCTAGCCTTCTTTTTCTTTTCATTCTATAAGTTACCAACGTTCAACACCTATCCATATAATATATTAAACTCGTTAAAGAAAAATATACATAATATTGAAGCGATAATTAAGAAGCTCTAACAACTTTTAACAAAGTTTACTGCTATTACATTCGATCCTTATAGATATGCCTCTCAAACTTGCATTGGCAGAGTCACGAAATGCCCACACCAGTCAACAAGTAGCCGCTACTGTCTCTTTGTATTTCATTTTTTTAACTGATAACTCTAATCGTACTGTCTAGATAAAAAACAAAATTGGGAGGGTTACTTTTTAAACCTTCATAATATCTTTTAATTACTTAGTGGTCCGGCACAAGAAACAATATGTTAATTTGCAGTTGATCTTCTGGGAAGGTGGTGTTGATGGTCAAAATCTAAATTTATTAATATCTAAATGGTGCGTAAGCAACATGTGATAGAATGCATCAAGAGAGAGAGCGTTCCATTATCACATTATTGAAAAAGCATGGTAACGTAAAGTGCATGTAAGTGCCATTACCATTGGCGAATGTTGGGTGCAATCAGTGTTCAATGGACAGGGATGTCAATAAATCTGATTTGGATTTGAAATTTAGAAAATGACATTAAATTGGATCGGATTGGAAATTTAGAAAATGACATTAAATTGGATTCGGATTTAAATAAATATTCAACCTGATTTGGATTTGCATTTAATTTTAATTAAAAATCCTCTATCTAATGTCCATATAATTTGAAAGTCGGTTCTTAACATATTATAATACGGTTTGGATTCACTTTGAAAATGGGATTGGGATTCTGATTTGGATTTAGACATTGGATTCTATCTGAATTCAAATTGTGATATGGGCTTAATTTTCTTAATTTAAATTAGAAAATGAATTTGTAAACATCTGGAAAAACCGGATATGGTTAAAGGTACATGTTATTCGAACATGATCCAGTGATATCCCTACCGATTTGAAACTAATGGCCTATTCTCTTCGTAATTGGATAACTAAATTAGACAAATAGAATCTGAATCCATTTCAAAGTAGAATTGAAAAAAGTTATAAACAAGATTTAGTTCAGAATTTCCCAGATTCGAATTATTCACCCTTTGTATCACATCCAACAAGTTGACACCTTTCTTGATATCTGATAATGACACAAAATTTTATGGACTGGATACAATTATAATTAGTATCCAGATTCCAGTATAGATTCTCGAATTTATATCCAAAACAGAAGAAAAGAAAAGCTAAATTTGCTGTACCTACACTCACGTTTTCTCTCTCTCTCTCTCTCTCTATATATATATATACACACACACACACACACACACACACACACACACACACACACAATTATGTGCAAATCTATAACATTCAATAGGAATATCTATATAGGTTTCCAAGTCGATTAAAGCTGTTTGTGATGAAATGTACTTGGAACATTCAAAAGTACATGATTAAGAAGAATTTTAAAATTTGATGGGCACATCAGGTTATACGATGAACCAACAAATCTAAAACTACTAAGTGAAATTGTTTTATAAAATCCAGTTCACTCGATGCTGTCTTTTTAAAATGCTGTACTTTTGAACACTTTAAGTACAGATTTACGGTTGGACATCTTTAGAGACTAGTTTTCTCAACTCGTTTTTCTTCTATTACTCTCACTTAATTTTTTTTTTCCTCGTCTCTGATTTTTTTTCTTTCCACAACCATTTTCTTATTGTATGATCCGTGAATTTTGTGAAGGAAAATGAACTTAAAGTTCAATTTCATTTTATAACTAGTCTCACTCATTTGTCACGGGGAGAGAGAGAGAGAGAGAGAGAAAGAGAGAGAGATATGCCTTGAAAACTATTGATCAGAGGTGAGCCACAAATTTCTAGTTAAAAGTAAACATTTTTTGTAAGTCTGTGTGGGCAGTTGCCCGCACATGCATCTGTGTCTCGATCTTTCGCTCATTAAAAAACAAAAAGTAGTAATTTGTGTTAAGAGTGGACAGTCCCATTTGGCTGCAACTTTGAGTTGGACGATGTTGACTCCAGTTTGCAAACCATTGTGAACATCCTGCTAATGATTTTTGAATAATATTTGTGCATCACTCGATGATTGATTTTGTCAATTACGATGTGCAAGGGAACATTTCGTGCTTAAATTGAAGATCTTCAGACTCCTCACCTGAATTAAATTGAAGATCTTCGGACTCCTCTCCTGAATTTTACGCGTCGTGGCCGTCTATGCGATAACTATCCCACCAAGATTGACTTTCTTTACTGACAGACAAGAACCGCCGCAATACAGTACTAACACGTTGTCAGCTGTATCAGCTTTCTGAACATTGCCCTTCTCTTTTTTTTCTATATTTTTTAAAAAATTTACAAACGGTTTTCTCAATTTAAAATTAAAAGTCGTTCTCACCAACCCAAATATTCTTGCAGCTTTATGTTTTCAGCCACAGTTGCTTACCAAATAGGCTAACCAGAGACTTTCGTAAAAAGCATAGATTTTTATTTGTAACGTAAAGTGTATGCCATTTTTATTTGCTATAGTTAAAACGGAGCGACGATGGAGGAGATATCTTAATCGTGGTGTATAATTTAAAAGCATCTCAAATTTACATAATAAACTTATCATGACATGCCACATAGGTTAAACACATAAACTTGGGTTTTTTTAAGATAAATGTCATAATGCCTGTAAAAGTGAGTGAGAATTACCAATAGCAAATAACAGACACAAGAAATATTCACCAAGAGGATTTCCGAGTATTTTGGGCATTTTTGAAAAACAAAAATTCAGATGCTTTTATCAATTTAATTTTGTTTTGTTTTCCATCTTTTTATTGTTTTTATGGGAAGCTTTGTGTAACACTCCGTCCTCTATTGAAAATTATGAGAGTTTTTTAAGGACTTATAAAGGGATTGTTAAAGTGTTTGATTGTCATTGTTATTAACTTTTTTAGAACTAAAACCAAATTGCTATGGTACGGATTTGGATTTGTTGGACTTGGCGCTCGAGATTGGGTCGTTATAGTGGTGGTAGCAGAACAAGGTTCAACATTGGGGCTTGCTGTTTCACTGGCGCAAGCCTGTGTGCTTGAGAGATTAAGGGCATTCTGGTCTTTTTTTTTCAAATTTTTGTTTTTGAATGATGGGATTTGTTTCATTGCCAAGTAAGTAAGGAAAGTATAGTGATAAGTTAAAGAAGAAACGAAACAATGTCCCGTGCGAAAGTCCAACCGAATTGCTGTGACATGACCAAGACATTTGAGTTGTCAAACAAACAGTGTTTTCTTGTCATCAAAATAGACCTTTTCCTTTTCTTTTCTTCCTTGAGTTGGCATGATTGTCATTGTCATTATATATATATATGTATATATATATATAATGAAATTTCAGCTGTCCAGCTTTATGTCTAATTATAATCACTAATGCATTGTATTGTTCGAGTATGATTAAACACACTGGCCCATGTAATGCATCGGACAATATGCTGTGATAGGATAGAAAGAATTCAAGGATCTATGTATATATGTTAAATCCAAGCCAAACAAGGTCGTACTGAAGATTTGGATTCAATTGAATTAGAATTAATCATATTTAAGTAGTACAAGCACAAACTCAGACCTTACTTTTATTATAGAATTGAGATTTAAGTAGTACAAGAACCAAATTCATGTATAATCAGGTCAGATTTCCATAGAGTCCTAGTCATATCTCGGGCTCTGATCCAAATTCAATTATCAAATTGCACACCAATCCAAATCCAATTATATATTGAAATTGGATGACATATCTGATCCATTTATATCCGTAGGTGCAGCCGCAAACCCAAATCCTCAAAACCGTAGCCAACCAGTTTACGCACTAAGTTTGAGTCGATCGGCATGCCATCGTTGTTGAATATATGGGCATTTTGGCTTCATTCGACTTTGGAGAAATGGTCGCTATTGATGAATTCAAGGGGATACACCACGAAACTTCAAGCCCACACAACACTCCCCCTTTTTCTCTTTTAGGTTCACATTAATTTGTCTTCGATCCCTTGTCAATGCCTTGTCCAACCTTCATTCTAAAGGGGCAGCTGACACTCACAAATAAACATATGTAGCTTCCCCAGTCCTCACATGATGAAATAAAACCTTCAACCATGAATTATAATTAGGGAAGAAGCTACAAATTTTTTGTTGCACCAGCTAAACTATAGTTTCAAAATTTTAACAGGAGCTGAAATAAATTTTTTTAATATACATTAAACTAAAAATTTTTATACTTCACATATAAATTTTTGAATTTTTTAAAATATGAGAGGAAGGGAGGGGTGGGGTTGGTGGGGCCAAGCCCCTGCCTCCGCCCCTGCTCGTAACGACAATCGAATTTGGAGATTATTAAACAAAATATATGATAAAGATATTAGGTAAAAAAGACACTTAAAAGGCGTGTTTGGATGCAAGCCCGCATTAATCTTTTCCCGGTTATTCATTTAAAACCAGTTCTTGTCATGCACAACCAAACATTTTTTAAAAAATTATATTTTCAAAACTCATTAAAAGAATTGGTTTTTACAAAATTAGGTTTTCAAAAAAATAATTTGTTTTTTCAAAGTATCATCCAAACACTATCTTAGGCTTGCAAACTCTTTATTTTAATTGGTCAAATGTCACCTTTTTAATTCTAAAATTCCACAATTCCGGCTTCATCAAACACCCCCTTAAAGCAAAGTGACGACCTAAGACGTAAATTCATCAATGTCGTTAGCAGCGGGCCAGCTGGGATAAAAGCTTGATCTAAACAACGGTAACAAGTTCTTGAATTGTTGTTTTCTGGCGCTAAAATTAGACTTGTTCACGATTCAAGTAAACGTCATTAGATAATCTACAGTGGTGGCATTTACTAGCATCAACATATCCTTACAATCGGACTTAGATCGATGAATGACTCATAGTCAGCATCCCCATAAAAGGTAACAATGACCTTCATTCTTTCTCATGTCGATATAGAAAACCTACAATGACAAAAAGAAAAGTTTGCAAAATTTTAGCATCAAAGGAAAGTAACATTGATACAGGAAAAGTATACATCCTTTATTGAAAACAACTTGCCTGCGGGCCTCATTGACGCTCAAAAACAAGAATTTCAGTCGTGGACGCTTCATCGATGCACCTGCTAATGAGGAGTCGTCAATGACTACTTTCAATTATGCCAACTTCCTTTTATTGGCAAAAAAATGTTATTGATAATTCGTTTCCTCACACTTGTACATAACTTTCTGTCATTAATTAATACTCGTAGCTTTTTAAATGCTTTAAAACCATGTGCCTATACAAGTTTGGTGATACGACCCCTGATTCATTTAAAAGTGGGTCATATACGTCACATTTATATATGCAGCCACTAGATCTTATCAAAACAACTTACAACGTTGACATTTCAATAGAACTTGCATACAGTTCTAGATAAAGGTAGGGATGGATCGGAGTTGAATAAGATATATTCTTAAGTATATCCGTTTTTTCGGATATTCACATGTTTACATTTGAATACAAATAAAAAAAAGTCATATCTGAATCCAAATCTGTTTTTACAATTTGAATACGATCTGAATTCGATTTTTACATTCACATCCGAATTCAAATCCTAATTTTTGAACCGATTCTGTCTAATTTTCAAATGTAAGGGTGCGTATTGGATGTAGGATATTGGTTTAAAACTAAATCCAATCTGAATCTGAATATAAGCAGCTTTTCGTGGAATGTCACTATTGTGTAAAGTGAACTAATGCAAGAAATGCATGGGTAAGTACACGATCAGTCTTTCCAAATCAGAATTGAGCAAGTTTATTCAAATTTTTATTAAAAAAATGAGATTGGAGATAGTGTTCCTCATTTTAATAATGTGTATCAGCTAATATGGGATGATATCTAGACAAAGAATGATAATATTGATTATCAAAATAAAAAACCAATTAATTTAAAACAAAAGGGATTCATTGTATATGTATCCTGCCACTACAACAAAAAGGGTTATTAGCTACCATCAAAACCTTAGCCTATAGACCAAAAAACTGTGAATGAAAGTATTTTCAGCCATGATCATTCTTATGGCTGGTAACTAAAGTGGCTGTGGCAATAGCCCTTGTGGATAGTGATCTTTTGCCATGGTTAAGACTGTGGCTGTTGCATTCATCAGCCATGGTTTACCTAGACAATCAGCTATGGTTTTAGCTATGGCTGTTACTTACAAAAGCCACAACCACTTATGCACTAGGAAAAAGTCATGGCTATAATACTATTTTACTGTAGTTGTGTGTTTGTCTGCGTGTGTGTGTGTGTGTGTGTGTGTGTGTATATATATATATATATATATATATATATATATATATATATATATATATATATATATATATATATATATATATATATATATATATATATATATAACGAGAGAGAGAGAGAGAGAGAGAGACACACACACACACACAAATAAGTAATTGTATCATAAAAAAACATTGCTAACACATTTCAAATATATAGAAAAATTGCACAAAAATATTAAATGCAAGGGAGCTCTCCTCCTTTCTCATTAAAATGCTCTGCCAATTACTTCAGAATCATCTGAGGTCCCTAAACTTGTCGCTTCCTTCCCCTTTAATGTAGCAACCTTGGCCATTTTTGTCTCCTTTTCGGTTGGTGCAATTTTCTTTTGAGAGTTTTGCATATTGTGCACAGTATCAAAGTGTCCCCCTTTTTTCTATGTTTCTGCAAGCCCCTCCATACTTTCATAGGGAAGTGATTGCCTGCGCAAAAGATGGTTGCACTGATTAAATAAGAGACCACAATAAACACAGCCCACAAGAGATGTAATGAAGAACATTCTACAATGTGTTGGCATAATACAACAATGGAAAGCACTAGTTCTAGTGGCATTGATGTTGATATGTGATGCCAATAAGCTTGTGTTGTTGATATTCTAGGTTGTTGTGTTCTTATTTGCAGTAACTATTCTCTAGCATGCGAAATCACACAACATACGAGTAGAGAAGCTTGGCAATGACTATGAAGCAGCTAAATGTTTGCATCCCCAAAATTTTTGGTTGGTTTTGGAGTGCTCCAAAAAAATGAGGTTCTTGTTTTGAAATAGGAAAGAAAGGGACTCGCTCGTCGGTACGAGGATTGACCATTTCCGGTGCCTTTACCGGGGGTAATCAACCCAAGGGTTATATTTATCATTGATGCATTTCGTTTTAACTTGAACATCTTTTTTATTCTATATGTGGTGTAAAAAAATATTGAAAGTTTGATGTTTCAAACTTTTGAAAAGATTCTTGAAGAGTCGCTTGAGAATGTGAAATGTTTTAGAGAAAACTAGAATTGGCAAATATCATTTGGAAGGTTTGGGAAAACATTTTGAAATCACTTTAGATTTCTCTTAAGACTTTAAGTAGGTTTGAGGTTTTGCTCTAATTCGGTTACTACCTAGTTAGAGCTTCATTTCATCTTGCTTAAGTTCTTTTACAGATGTGATTGTACTCATTTGTGATATTAAGTGAATGTGAATGCATGAATGCATTGACTCTATATAATTAAAAAATATTAAGGCATTCCTACCATGATATACATCCAAGATTTTGTTTTGATAAATAGCATATATAAGAAGGAAAAGTTTTTGAAAATAGATTAGAGTTGTAGACCATGAAGAATGAATCCAATATTGGGTCATTATATGGTTTGTGGTGTTAATGAAGTTGGTAAATAAAAAGATCATGAGAGGAGAATGTTAAAAAAATACAAGAGATAAAACACTCTCATGAAAAGAAAGAGAGAGATAGAGAAAGACATGCATATATGTGTACATACCATCACATATACACATATATGAAAGCTTAAGAGGAAAAGATGTATTGGTTTAAAGAGAAAGAGATGTTTTAGAGGAAAAGAAAAATATACACACGTATACATGAGTATGTATAAGAAATTCTGTAAGGGGAGATATTTGTCTTGAAAAGAGGAATAAATTATTTGAAAGAGAGGAAATAGAGCACATATGCATACGCATTCGTGCGCATATGAAGATTTGTAAAATGGAAAGTAAAAGCATAGAGAGAGAAAGATGGAGGGATTATCATGGGTGCATAGATGTATATAACATGTATATACATATGTGTCTTCACAAGATTAGAAATCGATGAATAGCTTAAAATTACCAACTTCAAGTTTAATGTGGGCCGGATGGGAGTTTGGACTCATGCAAGAGTCTAAGCATAGTCCCTAAAGCCGTATTAAAAATTTCTTTTGAAAATGTTTTGGAAAATATATTTTATAAACATAGAATGTTATTGTTTAGTTTGTTAAAAGGGATATATTTCTTCCACCGTTCGGTATGAAAGAAAAACAAACAATATAACGAGGCACTCGTTAGAGTTCCTAATTGGGTGATTAGGAAGAAAACTAACGCAAAATGACAGGCAAATGTATATTAACATGTACAAATTCGGGAAGGTTCTTCCCAGGTTGGACAAGTCTCAACCTCAAAAATTAATATGAAAATAGAAATAAAGAACCTCTAACCACACTCTCATTCCTACCATACATTTATATATAATTGAAAAACCAAACAACTATGCATGAATAATATATAAACAATATTCAAGGAAAGAAATATATAGAGAGAGAGAGAGAGAGCATGATGGAGAGAGGGAGAGAGAAAGAGCATAATGGAGAGAGTGAGAGAAAAAACATGATGTAGAGAGAGAGAGAGAGAACATGAGGTAACTATGAAATGATGTACCATCTCATCTTTCTATGCTCCCAGTGTACTTGAGCATAGCCTCTTGTCTTTAAAAAAAGATTGAATGTTTATCTCTTTTGGCCATGGAGAGATGAAAATGAGAAGAGAATGAAGAAAGAAAAACAATGATATATTCAATAAAAGAGAAAAAATCATTAAAATTAAATGAAAGATCATCTCATCTTTCCATGCTCCTGGTGCACTTGAGCATAGTCTCTTGTCTCTAAAAAGTGATTTAGTGTTATCTCCTTTGGCCAAGGGGAGATGAAGATGAAAAGATAATGAAGAAAGAAAAGCAATGATGTATTCAATAAAAAAGAAAAAAATCATTAAATGAAAGATCGTCTCAACTTTCCATGCTCCCAGTGCACTTAGCATAGCCTCTTGTCTCTAAAAAGAGATTGAGTGTTATCTCCTTTGGCCATGGGGAGATAAAGATGAAAAGATAATGAAGAAAGAAAAGCAATGATATATTCAATAAAAACATGATTCAATCATGAAATGGAAGATCATCTCATCTTTCCATGCTCCCGGTGCACTTGAGCATAGTCTCTTGTCTCTCAAAAAAGATTGAGTGCTATCTCCTTTGGCCATGTAGAGATGAAGATGAGAAGAAAATAAATAAAGAAAAGAGAGGGATGATGATTACGTACCTTTAATGAGAAATGACTTAAGAAAATGAACAACAATGCTTCAAATGATCTTGGACTTACCTTGAAAAAATCTCCAAGATGATGAAGAGGATGTCTCCAAGAGAGTTGTAGTTTGCTCCAAGTTGGAGAAGAAGATGAGAAATGGAAAGAGGAAGAGGGAGAGAGAGAGAGCTCAAGAGAAACCATAAATCTTCAAGTGAGAATATTCTAGGGTTTCTCCCAAGGGCCACTCTTACCCAAGAATTTATAGAGGATTTTGGAGCCAAAACCTAAATTTTGAATTTTTTGAATTTTATAACATTTTCATCTGAATTTCACATAATTTTGAATTATTTTGAACAAGAAACGATTTGAAATTGGTATGATTAGCCATTAGGCCTGTAAAAAATATTTTCTAATGTGGGAAGGGCTGTTGCCCACCCAAAAAGACCAACACCGCCCTCCAAGGGGCGGTTTTTTTTGTCAAAAAAAAGGGGGGCTGCAACAAGCAGGCCCCGGCTGGGTGCCAGGCGCAACAGCGCCTGGCGCTCTGTCGAGGGGCACACAGCAGCGCGCTCGCGCTGTCGCGCGGTTCCACGTGACCACGGCACGAGCGGTCGTGCTGCGTCACGCAACCGGGCACTCATACGCGTGGTTGCGGGATGTTGTGTGATCGTGCGGTCGCGCGTTGCAATCATGCGCAATCACGATGTGCGATCGCGCGCCCGCACACACGGTGGCGTGTGCGGCTGCAGATTTTTTTTTTTTTAATTTTAAATCAAATCAAATGTAATATTCTAAAAATGTTATTTATATAGAAATCATAAATATTTTTTATTTAAAATGTAAAAGAAAGGTTTTTTTGTCGAAAATGGGCAGCCGATTCTGTTTCGAGTCAATCCGGACTTGTCTTAAATCCAATTTTGGTTTAGTCGATTGTCGACTTGTTCGAGCATGCAACTTGGGTTTAAAAACATATTTTGGCGTGAGAAATGAGTTTTTAAAACAAAGGGAAGGTCCATGCACGCGCGACGCTCAAATTTTGTCGTTTCGAACGCGATTCGAAATTTGGATCTGAACTTGGATCTATTTTGGATCTTCAAAAATTTTGAAAAAAATTGGGGTGATTACACTAGAGAAAGATACAAGACAAACATTACGCCAAACAACTGAAATAAGAAGTAACTTTATGCTGAATATGGCAACGAAATCAACACCCACCTGCCATGAAACTGGAAATATGGATCCTTGTCCTTGTTGGTGGTTTCAAATTGATTTTTATTTCTTTGCTAGATATTATAAAGATGCTGATGCAACTTGCTATAGATATTATCCTCTAGAAGTTGCGGGTTGAAAAAATACATTGGAAACCAATAGTAAATGCAACAGACAGTTTGCAAAAAGTGATTGCAAAAAATGATTACAGTATACAATGTACGATTCACATATCACATAGTTGTAAATTTAGCTAGCTTGCTCTAAGTGAAATAAAGAAAGGGGAAGCAATATAATTAGCTTTTAAAGACAGGGTTGTACTCACACTACAAGTGCACTTGTAATCTTCATATAGACAAAAAAGGAAAGAATAAAAAATGCCATGCTTTTTCTCTTAGACCAATGAGGGTACACTTCAAGAAATACATGTGTAAGGAACACTATGGATAAATTAAGAACTTGTATTTGACAAAGAGAAAAAGGAAAAAGAAAGCAAACTATCTATCTACTTAATACAGAGTATCATAGAATGAGAAGTTGTATCTGGTGAAAATTGATGATCAACACATCCAAGATATAGCAAGAATTATTAAAAACATATAATAGCTAAAATCCATCAAACTTGCAACTCATAGAGCATGATCTACGTGAAAGTAACCATCTATCTATCTATCTATCAATCTACAAACTATGAAAGTGTTCACGTAGGGACCGTATGCCAATGCAACAAGCTAGAAATCAATTCAGTGCACCAACACAAGTTGGTCATAAATGGTTGGAAAAAAAACACACGCATACATGCATGAAGAAACAGATAAGGCTACTACAGATAACCTGTTCAAAATTGCAAGATGAACCCGTTGTAGGCCTTAGTTTTTGAACTCACACTTTTTGAGCTCAGCAAATGAGAAGTCAACAACTCCTAAATATCTTCTCAAGTAGTTTTTCACTACATTAAACAAAAAGGCTTAATTGTAAGAGGTAATATAAAACTCAAGAAGTAGAAGTTATGGTCAAGAAGCAATTGATTGAGAACAAAAACTGTGTCGGATAAACACTATGATACTGTTTGCATCCAAAAATTTTCATTGGTTTTGGAGTGCTTCAGAAAAATGAGGTTTAGTTTTGAAATAGGAAAGAAAGAGACTCGCCCGTCCGTACGAGGATCGACCATTTCCAGCGCCTTTACCGGGGGTAATCAACCCAAGGACTATGTTTATCATTGATGCATTTCATTTTGACTTAAACATCTTTTTTATTTTATATGTGGTGTTGAAAAATATTGAAAGTTTGATGTTTCAAACTTTTGAAAAGACTCTTGAAGAGTTGCTTGAGAATGTGGAGTGTTTGAGGAAAGCTAGAATTAGTAAATATCATTTGAAAAACTTGAGAAATCATTTTGAAATCATTTTAGTGTTCTCTTAAGACTTTAAGTAGGCTTGAGATTTTGCTCTAATTCGGTTACCACCTAGTTAGAGTTACATCTCATGTTGCTTAAGTTCTTTTAGAGATGTAATTGTGCTCATTTGTGATATTGAGTGGAAGTGAAAACGAATGGATGCATTGATCATATATGATTGAAAGAGAATGAAGCATTCCTACCACAACATTCATCAAAGGCATTCCTACCATAACATGCATCTAAGTTTTTTGTTTTTGTAAATATCATATATATGAAGGAAAAGTTTTTGAAAATGGATTGAGGTTGTAGACCTATCAAGCATGAATCCAATATTTGGTCATTACTTGGTTTGTGGTCTTAATGAAGTCGGTAAAAAATTAAAATCTTAAATGGTAAGATATTGAAAGAACAGAAAAGATGAAAGACTACCTTTCAAGAGAGATATAGAAAATGAAAGAGAGAAAAAGATATTGAAAATCATAAAATCATATGTTTTTAAAGGAAGAGAGATACGTATTCATACACATATTTATATATACATACGTCAATTTTTGATATAGGCCAGAGGGGAACTTAGGCTCATGCAAGAACCTAAGTTAAGTCTCCAAGGCCGCATTAGAGGGGTTTCTTTTGAAAATATTTTGGAAAATATGATTTATATAAAAATATTATGTCATGATTTTGTTGGTTGCAAGAGAATATGTTTCTTCCACCATTGGGTATGGAAGAAAAACTAGCAACACATCGAGGCACTCTTTAGGGTTTCTAATAGGGTGATTAAAAGGAAACTAGCGTAAAATGAGATGCAAATGCATATTAACATGTACATATTTCGTGAAGGTTTTCCTCGGGTTGGACAAGTCTCAACCTCAAAAATCACAAGAAGAAATCCCAACCTCAAACACTCACTCTCATCGTGCATTTGGTCATATAAATGAAATATTAGAATATCATGCATGAGCATCATTTCAAGCATAAATGATGAATGAAGACAAGATATCAAGCATATTTTTGGAGATAAATGAAGATATGGATTTTGTTCCGTCTTGCTCATACTCCTGGTGCACTCAAGAGTAGCTCTTGATTCAGGATCATTTGAGCTATCTTGCACGGCCAAGGGGGCCAGCAAGAGGGAAAAAGAGGAAATGAAAATAGAGGTTTACATACCTCAGATATGAATGATATTGGAAATTCCATGGAGAGAAGAGAAAATGAAAATAGAAATAGACGAAGATTAAATACCTCGAATGTGATTGATATTAGAAATGATCCCTCATTTGAATGATCTTGGACTTACCTTAAATGAAGCTCCTAAGATGTTGAAGATGAAGAGAAATGGAAAGAAGAAGAGGGAGAGAGAAAGAACTCAAGAGAAACCCTAAGTATTCAAGTGAGAATACTCTAAAATTTCTATGAAGGCTAACTCTTGCCCAAGAGGGGGGAAGTATGGGGTATTTATAGAGGATTTTGGAGTCAAAATTCGAAATTCGAATTCAAGATTTGAATTCAAGAGAGAAAACTTTTAAGAGTCAAAATTCGAAATTCAAATTCACGATTTGAATTCAAGATGGAAGAGTTTTAGAGCCAAAATTCAAAATTCGAATTTAGGATTTGAATTCAAGAGGGAAGAATTTTAGAGCTAAAATTTGAAATTTGAATTCAAGATTTGAATCCAAGAGGAAGTAGTTTTGGAGCTAAAATTTAAAATTTGAATTCGGCTTTGGAATTTGAGTTTAGAATTCTTGATTTGGATCTAAATTTAGATTTTGAATATAAACTTGGATTTTAAATTTATTTTAAAAATAATAGACCCAAAATTTTAATAGCCCCCTTTTTTGAAAAATTTGGGGTGATTACAGATGCTCCTCTTTGTTAATAAGCCGATGTTAGCCGTGCTTAGTGACAAAGATAAGCGCCACAAATTTTTCAAACAAAACATGTTGGGGGAGATGTTTCAGGCTTAACCCCTTGCCTGAATGGGTTGTTTGACCCCTTGCCTGCGTAGGTTTGCCGATATGAAATTCAGGTTTACCCCCCTGAATAGGTTGCCTTGACATGCATCGCAAGTTTATATCCTTACCTGTGTGGGTGGCATTTGCTTGCAGTGCAGGTTTAACCCCTTACCTGCGTGGGTTGCTTTGGCTTGCAGTGCAGGTTTAACCCCTTACCTGCGGGGTTGCTTTGGCTTTCATTGCAGGTTTAACCCCTTGCCTGCATGGGTTGCTCTTTTGCTCATAATTTCAGGTTTTACCCATTGCCTGAATGGGTTGCTCGAAAACAAATGGCAATGCCGGGAAAGAACCCTCCTCCCCTCGAATGCCTTTGTTGAAACGGGGGATAAGACCCCATTGCTCCAACATTGGTTGTGACAAGAAGTCTTCTTATCACTCCGAGTGACTTTTGGTGAAATTTTGTTTTCACCCAAGGCTGGATTTTGAATTTGTTAAAATTCTCCAAACTAATGTTTGGGTTGAGCTTGCTTCAAAAAAGCTCCTAGCCAAACGGCCAAGTTATGCTCGCTCCATAAAATTCCCTTGTCTAGCGACATGGTTGAGCTAGCTTTAGAAAGTTCTGAGCCTAACGGCCGGATTGCGCTTGATCAAATCTTTAGCTTAATAGCTGAATTGATTTGATTGGGATATGATCTCTTTTCTATGGACAATGATGATTGTTTATGAAAAATATTTGTCGCAAAAACATTTTGAAAATGTCTCGAAATAATAAAAATGCCCCAGTATTAGGAATTTACCATGATTGATAAATGAGAGAATGCTAGGTAGAAGATTGAGACTGAGGCGAAGAAAGTAATGGAAATTGCCTCAATCAAATAAGGTATGAGCAAAATTATATAAAGGAAATTGATATAGCTTCCACTAACAGAAAAATGAGGGTGCAAGGTAATGACATATATATGAACTTTGGTATGCAAGAATTTATGTTTTGTCTCTGAGGTAAAGAAATTGAGACAAAGCTTGTAGGAGAAAAATTTGTTATAAGAATATGATAGGTAGATGGTAATTGTCATGGCGAGATATCTAGTTGATAATGTAGCAAAACAGAGAATCTTAGTTTTGCAATGATTAAATCTCGAGTAGAGTATGAATATATGAGGTTTGACTCAGGAAGATATACATTGAACTAGGGTGAATGAATGAGTAAAAAATTAGATGTCCAACAATTGAAAATATAATATATCGGAGCATTAGCAATCTTGGAATAAATGATGACCAATAAAATCATAGAAGTAGTAAAATGGAAAGAAATACATTCCATATGTATTAAAGTTAAAAAATTATTGGGCTAAATGTAAGTGAGAAAACAAGGAATGTATGGCCCGAGTCAAGCACGTGTTGATCTCAGATTGAGCTTGAGGCAGAGAAAATAATGGAAATTGGCTCAAATGTATAAAAAAATTGATATGTAAGGGTGAAAGGTAATATCACGTGTCTACACTTGGATATGAAAGAATTTTGACACGTAATTGGGACAAAGCTAGTATGAAAAGAATTTGTTGTAGAAATATGTTTGGTAAATAGTGATTTTCATAGCAAGATAGGAAGTTGATAATATGGGAAAATAGAGAGAATTATGAGCAATTTATCACTTGTGAAGAGAATCTTAACTTTGAAACGATTAAACCTCCAATAGAGTATAATTAATACATGATGTTTGATTCATATGGATCCAATAAATAGAAACCACGTGTCTGACGATTGAAGATGGAGTATAATTGAGTAAAATAAATATTGATATTTAATTTGGAATAAATGATAGCTCAATGAAATAAGGAGAAAGATATGCGTGTTGAGACCAAAATAATTATGTATGACTTGAGTCAAATAAAGTTAGTAATTGAACTAATAGATGAGTCACATACTTGATAATAGGAGATTAAACAAATAAGGGATTGACAAAATATAGATTTTGAAGCAATTCTAAAAAAAGATTTGCCAAGGAATAATTGACGATCCAATGAAATTGTGGAAGAAGTAAAATATGAGGAAAGATATCCCATGTATTGAAGCTTGGAAAAATGTTTGGCTAAAATGATGGCAAAAGACTGCCTGACTTAAGTCCAGTAAAGATTGGTAATTGAGCCAATAACTGGCCATCATGTTTAAGAATATGAGGTTGGACCAATGAAGAAATGAGTGATTGAAAATGTAGATCTTGAAATGATTCTTGAAAAATGGATGACAATATTTGAAAAATCAATGTCATGTAGATAATAGGGTCCAAACATGATTTCATAGCGTGATCATGTTGAAGATTATATAGAAATGATTGAAAAAGACATTGATTTAAATAAGGAAAGGAGATGCAAGATTATTAAATTGATCAAAGATTGCATGAAGACACACATGTATTCATCATATAATGATAAACATCTAGTATTTTTGAAAGTTACCTTTATCATGCATATATTTGAAAATGAGCTTAGGACCATAATTGAATTTGGTTTGATCAAATTGTTCCATATAAGATATGCCAATATACCTTAGCCAAAAGGCTTAGTACGAGCATAGAATTCTCCATTAGGCAACTAAGGGTAAGGTTTATCCACTTCTTCTTGATCACTCGTCGATATACCATAAATTACCACTCATGGTACTAACGAGTGGGCTTTCCCACCCAAGGTGTGGTCTAGTTGTAAGACTTAGTCTTGTGCTACCGCCTAAGACCAAGTCCGGCAACATGATGACCGAGACAAATAGGTATTGAAATTTTGAAATATGAGAAATCATGAAAAATCAATTATCTCTAATGCAATGTTGCCTAAGATAGTGATTAAAATAAATAGAAGTGCAAACATTGTTTTCAAACCAGTCCTAAATTGATGAGGGTTGTATTTGACCCTAGATCTAGGTGAACATGAATGATCCTCCTCAATTAGTCTTATATGCAAGAGAGCAAGCACAATCAACAAGCAATGAAATGAAATGCCGATGTGGTCAATGCCAAAGTTGGGGACATGCTTTATCATCGGCAACATATGAGATGTTCAAGTTTTTGAAAAATGCATCAATTATAATCATAGCCAAACGATGACGGGTTCCATCACGGTCGCCATCTGTTTGCATCCAAAAATTTTCATTAGTTTTGGAGTGTTCCAGAAAAATGAGGTTTAGTTTTGAAATAGGAAAGAAAGAGACTCACCCGTCGGTACGAGGATCGACCGTTCCCGGCACCTTTACTAGGAGTAATCAACCCAAGGGCTATGTTTATCATTGATGCATTTCATTTTGACTTAAACATCTTTTTTATTCTATATGCGGTGTTGAAAAATATTGAAAGTTTGATGTTTCAAACTTTTGAAAAGACTCTTGAAGAGTTGCTTGAGAATGTGGAGTGTTTGAGGAAAGCTAGAATTAGTAAATATCATTTGAAAAACTTGAGAAATCATTTTAAAATCATTTTAGTGTTCTCTTAAGACCTTAAGTAGGCTTGAGATTTTGCTCTAATTCGGTTACCACCTAGTTAGAGTTCCATCTCATGTTGCTTAAGTTCTTTTAGAGATGTGATTGTGCTCATTTGTGATATTGAGTGGAAGTGAAAACGAATGGATGCATTGATCCTATATGATTGAAAGAGAATGAAGCATTCCTACCACAACATTCATCTAAGGCATTCCTACCATAACATGCATCTAAGTTTTTTGTTTTTGTAAATATCATATATATGAAGGAAAAGTTTTTGAAAATGGATTGAGGTTGTAGACCTATCAAGCATGAATCCAATATTTGGTCATTACTTGGTTTGTAGTCTTAATGAAGTCGGTAAAAAATTAAAATCTTAAATGGTAAGATATTGAAAGAACGGAAAAGATGAAAGACTACCTTTCAAGAGAGATATAGAAAATGAAAGAGAGAAAAAGATCTTGAAAATCATAAAATCATATGTTTTTAAAGGAAGAGAGATACGTATTCATACACATATTTATATATACATATGTATATATATATATATATACGTATATGAAATCTTGTAAAAATGAGGTTTAAAACAAATAGAGAAGAGAAGATCGTTTTAGAAAGAGAGAGATTTAAAATGGAATACATGTACATATATTCATATATACATATACGAGAGTTTGTAAAAGTATGATAAATCATCAAGAAAGAATAATAAAGAAAGATATTCATGTGCACACATACGTATATAACATGTATATACGCATATGTCTTCATGAGTATTAAAATCAAGAAATGAATTGAAAATAGCCGACTTCAATTTTTGATATAGGCCAGAGGGGAACTTAGGCTCATGCAAGAACCTAAGTTAAGTCTCCAAGGCCGCATTAGAGGGGTTTTTTTTGAAAATATTTTGGAAAATATGATTTATATAAAAATATTATGTTATGATTTTGTTGGTTGCAAGAGAATATGTTTCTTCCACCATTGGGTATGGAAGAAAAACTAGCAACACATCGAGGCACTCTTTAGGGTTTTTAATAGGGTGATTAAAAGGAAACTAGCGTAAAATGACATGCAAATGCATATTAACATGTACATATTTCGTGAAAGTTTTCCTCGGGTTGGACAAGTCTCAACCTCAAAAATCACAAGAAGAAATCCCAACCCCAAACACTCACTCTCATCGTGCATTTGGTCATATAAATGAAATATTAGAATATCATGCATGAGCATCATTTCAAGCATATTTTTGGAGATAAATGAAGATATGGATTTTGTTCCGTCTTGTTCATACTCCCGGTGCACTCAAGAGTAGCTCTTGATTCAGGATCATTTGAGCAAGAGGGAAAAGGAGGAAATAAAAATAGAGGTTTACATACCTCGGATATGAATGATATTGGAAATTCCATGGAGAGAAGAGAAAATGAAAATAGAAATAGAGGAAGATTAAATACCTCGAATGTGATTGATATTAGAAATGATCCCTCTTTTGAATGATCTTGGACTTACCTTGAATGAAGCTCCTAAGATGTTGAAGATGAAGAGAAATGGAATGAAAAAGAGGGAGAGAGAAAGAACTCAAGAGAAACCCTAAGTCTTCAAGTGAGAATACTCTAAAATTTATCTCAACGCTAACTCTTGCCCAAGAGGGGGGAAGTATGGGGTATTTATAGAGGATTTTGGAGCCAAAATTCGAAATTCGAATTCAAGATTTGAATTCAAGAGAGAAAACTTTTAACATCCAAAATTCGAAATTAAAATTCAAGATTTGAATTCAAGAGGGAAGAGTTTTAGAGCCAAAATTCAAAATTTGAATTTAGGATTTGAATTCAAGATGGAAGAATTTTAGAGCTAAAATTTGAAATTTGAATTCAAGATTTGAATCCGAGAGGAAGTAGTTTTGGAGCCAAAATTCAAAATTTGAATTCGGCTTTTGAATTTGAGTTTGGAATTCTCGATTTGGATCTAAACTCAGATTTTGAATCTAAACTTGGATTTTAAATTTATTTTAAAAATAATAGACCCAAAATTTTAATAGCCCCCTTTTTTGAAAAATTTGGGGTGATTACAGATACACATAAAAAGGGCACAACCCACTGTCATGTTCGTCTATCAAATATTCAAGAAAAGAATGACTGATTTTGAAGATTGGGTATGTCAATACAAGTTGATGGCACATTTACTTGCTAGAAAGTGGGAGATGTCACTGCATATAAGTTGAGATTTCCAAAGTATATTGCTTTTAGTTTTTTATCACATGTTGACCTCATTTCTTATTCATCCCTGCTTGTCTTGTATTTAACATGATTTTTTTTTTGCAGATTTATTATAATTACTATATCAGAGATAACTTGGCTAGCAGGCTCTTAAAAAAACCAAATAGATTGAGAAGCTACCAAATAGATTGAGAAGTTTGTTGGTGATTTACTCTCCACAATTAGTTTAATGGCATAACTTTCACTTAGAAGTTGACTCTGTTATGAAAAATAGTGAAGCTTACAAGTCAAATAGAACATGAAGGAGCAGGTGCAACATCACATTTGCTATCTCCCCATTGATTCCACTCCTTGTATTCATCAATGTTACGGAGCCAAAAAATATTTCGTTGCATCTTACTACATAAACATGGAACTTCTAACAGGCAGAAAAGCTCATGTGCAAAAAGAAAAGCTCAGTCAGATTTGGAGGTGCACAGGGATGGTGTACAAGTTGAATTCGCCGTATTTTGAATTCAAATGTCCCATTGAATGATTTCTAGTTCCTTGCCTTTTGACTAGAAGCAAATAATAGACATGCAAAGCTTAACAAGCACAAAACACAGAAAAAAATAGATGACAGAAAGTGCCTGGTATAGAATCCTAATGATAAAAAGGAAGATACTTTGTACTTGTCAAGTATATCTTCCCTACTCTCAAACAAGATGAGAGAAATACCAACGTCTGGTATATGTGCTGGAATTTAAAATACATGTGTACAACAACAAAAAGCCATAGATAGCCATGACAGTAACATCTAGTTGAGCGTAAAAGCGAAAGGAAATAAACAAAGTTGTAATAAGCAATGGTGAAGATAGCTAAAGAAAAGAAAGTAAATAGTGATACAACAAATGCAATTACAGGATTAAATATATACCCAACTGAAGAACGTCATTGAGTCTTTTGTGCTTTGCACCAAGCTGCATGCTTCGATAGCATGACTTAGTCAAATAACAGCCACCTGCAACTACTTTCATTGCTCTTCTAAACTAAGATATAGATTGAGACCCCACAATGGAGCGTAAGCCATAGGGAGTGATGGAATTACTTTTGGTTTAGCTAGAGGTGGTGCACGTTCATGTGACTACTCAGTGGAAATGGGAGGTTCATGTTCAGTGTCAGCAGCATGGTGATCTTCATGTTTAGTTGTGTCTCCAACACGTCAGCATTATGCATTTGCGTGACTAGGGATAGCATCATGGAAGTTGACTACTACACATTTTCTCCTTGCTCTTTACATTTAAGAAAGAAATTTTTATATTTTAATGAGGAATTTGATGTAGATGATGGCCCTGTTTTTCCAAAAAGAAAATATTTTTCAACAAACATACAATACTTGAAATATATATTCTACCTATGGTGACATGTAGGCACTGGTATCCTTTATGTGAGTGTTCGCATCCCCAAAAATTTTTGGTTTTTAGAGTGCTTTAGAAAAATGAGTTTTTATTTTGAAAATGAGAGAGAAAGGGACTCGCCCGTCAGTACGAGGATCAACCGTTACCGACGCTTTTATTGAGGGTAATTAATCTAAGGGATATGTTTATCCTTAATGCATTTAATTTTGGTTTAAACATCTTTTTCATTCTATATGCGGTGTAGTGTTTGAGAAAATATTGAAGATTCGATGTTTCAAATTTTCGAGAAAGTTTTGAAGAATCTTTTGAGAGGGTAAAACATTTTGATTTAAGAAATTTTGAATTGAGAAGTCTATAAATATTTAAAAAACTTGAGAGATTATTTTTTAAGACACTCTAGTATTCTCTGAAAACTTTAAGTAGCTTTGAAATTTTGCTCTTATTCGATTACAACCTTGTTAGAGCTTCATCTTATTTTGCTTAAGTTCTTTGGAGAAGTGCTTGTGATCATAAGTAATATTAAGTGAGTGTGAATGCATGAATGCATTGATACTATATGATTAGAAGAGAATAATTCATTCCTATCATAACATTCATCTAAAAGCATTCCTACCACAACATACACCTAAGATTTTTGTTTTTATAATTATCATAAATATTTTTATAAAAAAAGAAAAGTTTTTGCAAATGGATTGAGGTTATAGACCATCAAACATGATTTTAATATTTAGTCATTACTTGAATTTCGGTCTTGATGAAGTCGACAAATAAAATGATATTGAGAGAAAAATGTCCAAAAGAATGAAAAAGAAAAGATCCTCCCAAAGAAAGAAAGAGAGAGAGAAAGTGATTTCAAAGATCACTAAATGAAAGATTTTAAAAGAGGAGGAAATATGTAGCTTTATGTCTTATATATATATATATATATATATATATATATATATATATATATCTGTAAAAACTTTTGAAAATGAAGTCTTAATTTAAATAGAGAGGAAAAATAAGTTTTTAAAAGAAAGAGAGAAAGAAAGTGAGAAAGATAGAAAAAGATGTACATATATACATATATGAAAGTTTATAAAAAAAATATTGATTTGAAGAAAAATAGAGAAATATATATATATATATATATATATATAAGAAATTTATAGGGAAAAATATTTGACTTGAAAAGTGAATTAAAATAAAATGTAGAAACATAAAGAGAGAATGATAAAGAACATCATCATGTGCACATATAAATATATAACATGTATATACATATGTGTCTTCATGAGATTAAACATCAAGAAATAAATTAACACATCCGACTTCAAGTTTTATGTAGTCCTGAGAGGAGCTTGGGCTCATACAAGAGCCTAAGCTAAGTCTTCAAAACCTCATTAGAAAGGGTTCTTGTTTTCGAAAAACTTTTGAAAAGCATGATTTTAAATAATTAACATAAAACACTATAATTTTGTTTATTATAAGAGAGTATATTTTTTTCACCATTGGGTATGAAAAAAAATCAAACCACATAATAAGACACTCATTAGAGTTTCTAATTAGATTATTAAAAGGAAAACTAAATGCAAGAATAACATGAGAATGCATATTAACATGTACAAATTCGTGATAGTTTTTTTGGGTTGGACAAATCCCAACCTCAAAATTTAACATAAGAATAAAAAGAAGAATCTCAAACCACACCCACATTCTCACCATGCATCACATATAAAAAGAAAAAATTAATCAACTGTGCATGAACAATACATCAAAACAAATCTACATTCAACAAAAGAAAGATCATGTTTCAATCATAGAATGAACTGTCATCTCATTTTCTCATGTTTCTCATGCACTCAAGAATAACTTCTTGTCTTCAAAAAAGAAGATTTGAGAGCTATCTCATATGGCTATGGGAAGATGAAGAAGAGAAAAAATAAGAAAAAAAAATGAAACGAGATATTGGTCACATACCTCTAATGAGAATGATTTAGAAGAGAAATTTGTATTCAGAAGATCTTAGAGTAGTCACCAATTACTAAAGATATTGCCGAAAATGCAGCGCCTCTCATCCGTTGGTCTACCTGAGACGCGGAGGAGAGACAGCAACAGGGTCGGGCAAAGCAGGGGGCGTTGTTGCAGCCGAGACAACAAGTTCTACGTTTTGAGCTTGCTGGAAGATAGAGGCAGATTCACAGCCCTACAGAATTCTGCTCCCAGCTCGAACTTGCTCGTTCTATAGGTTGTTGGAATCACGAGGAAGCGAGGAAGACAGAGAGCCCACTCTTACAATTACCCACTAAAGGAATCCGAAGTTATGGCCCTGTGAACAGTAGTATGTTTTGTTGTAACAAGGACATCAACACAGGAATAGGGGAACAGGTGGCCGGAAAACTGGTGATTCCGGCCGACTCTGATCACCTCTCCTGTCAAGCTTGAGCTCCTTGGAATGGTCACACGCCGGTGGTTCTACCTGAGGATTTTCACAGTGAACGACCAGTAAAACAGCGGTGATGGTTTGAACAGGTTTATCAGGGTATTCTGTTTCAAAACAGAGGAATGTCGCATAGGGTCAAGTGGCTGGAAAACTCACCACTCTGGCCGACTCTGGTGGAGCTCTGGTCTGTTGGATCCGCAACACGCCCAAGGTCACGCCTGCGCAATATCTCGGCGAATGATCGCCGGTACAGACAGCGCCGTACATAGGACCAACCGTTGTTTCCTCCTTTGTGCGAGCGAGCAGGGGAAGGATACTGCAGGGATCAAGCCGACGGCAGGAGATCTATCGATTTTGGCATACGGGAGCCACGGCACCAGCTGTGCTTGGGCTCATCGGAACTATAGGAGACCGGGGAGCCAGTCTAAGCACTTGAAGGGCGAGGAATCGCCAGAGTAAAGAACGGTGGAAGGATAAACGGATCTGTCGGAAAGACACTTTGCTTGGAAACAGGGAGCTGATACAAGCTGAAGTGCAGAGGCGATTATCGTGCTCAAATCGACTAGGGATTGCTGTAAATTTTAGAAGACGATCGAAAGGTACCCTAGTTCTTCGTCGATGAAGGTTTAAATAGAAGAGGCGAGACTTGCTCGCATGTTGCCCATCATTGGAGAGGGACAAGGTGCCGCTTGACAGAATTGTTGGAGATAAAAGAGGAAAGATAGAATCGTTGACAGCAGGAAATCAGTCAGCAACTATTATGGAGAAGCTAAGGATAGAAGATCGTATAAGTGCAACAGAAAAATCTGTGATAAAATCAGATAAAGATCTACATCTTCCTGTAACAGATTTCCAGCACAAATTGAGGAGATTAAAGATAGAAGATAAATCTCCTATTTTTGTAAATGGATAAATATGGTGATTAATATATATATTCACACGATCTCTCTCAACATATTCATTGAGAAAGAGATCTGAGTGAGTCGTGGATGTAGGCTGACATTATAGCCGAACCACGTACCTGTCCTGTTTTTTGTTCTGTTTTCCTGATACTCTTTCATGGTATCAGAGCCAGGTTGCTAAGCAAGAAGAAAGGGCTCTATTCTCTGTTACATCTTGAGATGGCGTCAGCCGGTGGTAGCTCGTCTTATGCTTCTGCAAGCCTAAATCCTGCATCCTCCATACAGTGGAATGCTTTTGCTAGTTTGGTTTCTGTCAAACTAGATCGGACGAATTTCCTGATGTGGAGATCTCAGATCAAGGCTGTTATGATAAGTCAGGACCTGATCAAATATGTGGATGGCACATGTGAAGCACCTGCAAAAACCACAATCGGTGAAGGTAACACTATTACTGAAAATCCAGCCTATGTTATGTGGAAAAGATCTGACCAACTTGCGTTAAGTTGGATTCTTGCTACTGTCTCAGAACCTGTACTGGGACAGGTTCTTCATTTTGAAACTGCTAGAGAAGCTTGGCTTGCTCTTGAAAAGACATATGCATCTCATTCTCATTTACGTATTCTGCATCTGAAAAATGAACTACAAAATGTCAAAAAGGGTGAAAAGCCTATGTCTGAATATCTTGATAGTGTGAAAAATCTGAATGATATGCTATGTGTTGGAGGAGTCAAAGTTAATGATGATGACCTGGTTCAATTCACTCTCAATGGTCTACCATCTTCTTATGAAAGTTTTGTAACTGCCATTGCCACTATGAAGCAGTTACCACCTTTTGTTGAAATATTTGATATGCTCATAAATCAAGAAAAACGTCTTCAAATGATGGTGCCTAAACCCAACGTTGTTGAACAACATACAAATACAAGTACTGCCTTCTATACTCAAAAAGGTACAGGAAGAGGATCTTTTAACAATTTCAGAGGATTTAGAGGAGGAAACCGTGTTAATTATGGAAATCGGACTAGAGGCCGTGGCAGAGGCTTCAATCAAAATCAGGGAGATAAAAGGGAAGGTGTTATTTGTCAATTTTGTGGAAGGAAGAATCACACAGCAAAAACATGTTACGATATCCCAAAGGCTTTTGCTGCGATGGCGATCCAATCCATGAATGATAACAGTTGGTACGCTGACAGTGGTGCGTCACACCATATTGCTGCAGATGACACCAATCTGAATAAGACAAATGAGTACACAGGGATAGATGGAGTAGTCGTCGGAAACGGTTCGCAGCTTGCTATAGCAGGTATGGGATTCTTAAACTTACCCACCAAAGAAAAGAACTTTACTCTCAAATCTGTTTTACATGTGCCACAAATGAAGAAAAACCTGATCTCAATCTCTAAGTTCACAAGAGATAATGACTGCATTTTTCAATTTGGGGCTAATCAATTTTATGTGAAGGACTGCAAGACCGGGAAGACATTGGTGATCGGGAAAGCTAAAGACGGACTCTATGAATGGCCAAGAAATGGGATCTACAATAAGGCTGGAGTTTCTTTCAATGCTTTTAGTTCTACTTTGAATAAGGCATCCAAGTGGACCTGGCATTTGCGTCTAGCACATGCTAGAACCAAAACTGTTTCTTTTAGGAAATCAAAACAATATATTGGTTACGATGATAATGATATGCCATCATGTTCTACCTGTTCTGTGGGAAAAATGCACCAATTACCTTTCTCTATATCTGAAAATTCTGCTTCCTGCCCTCTTGAAATTGTTCATGCAGACCTTTGGGGACCTGCCCCAACGACGTCTAGAGAAGGATATGTCTACTATCTACTCATTGTGGATGACTTTAGTCGCTTTAGTTGGCTGTTTCCGTTAAAGAAGAAATCAGAAGCACTCTTTTTCTTCAAAATATTCAAAAGTTGTGTGGAAAAGCAGGTAGGCAAAGAAATTAAAATTTTTCATAGTGATGGAGGCAAAGAATTTTTGAATCATGACTTTGATATTTTTCTCCATGAACATGGAATTAAGAGATGGATCTCTTGTCCATATACTCATCAGCAAAATGGGATCGTTGAACGGAAGCATCGACATGTAACAGAAAGTGCCTTGTGCATGCTTATTCATGCATCTTTAGGCGCTCGGTTTTGGGTAGATGCTTTCAGACATGCTGTTTACATTATCAATAGACTTCCTAGTGCTAATACAACATATAAGACTCCTTTTGAGTTGCTTCTCCAGCGAAAACCATCTTTGGAATTTATCAAAATTTTTGGCAGTACATGTTACCCATATTTGGTGCCTTACAATCACAATAAACTTGAACCCAAATCATGCGCCTGTGTTTATCTTGGAGTTGGGACTAACTATAAAGGCGTTTTATGCTATGATCCTGTAACTAAAAGGCTTTACATTTCCAGGCATGTTCAGTTTGATGAAACCTCCTTCCTCTTTGCTCAAAGTTCTCGACCCGTTACTACTGATCAAGTCAGGGCATGGTTGACTAAGGAACAAGATGGTGCCTTTCCAAGTTGCTCACCAACTCTAGAAAGTCAGAGGGAGACATCAGCTAATGGTGGCGCTACTAATAATGAAAGCAGATTCATCATTCTCCCACCAGCTCCTACGACTGTACCAAATGAACAGTAGGGTCTACCAGCTCCTACTGGACAGCAAGGCATACCAGCTCCTGCTGAACAGCAGGGTACACCAGCTTCTACTGCTGTTACACGATCTCATCCTATGATCACTCGATCACAAGATGGAACCCGACGTCCCAAGGTCTATTTCTCGTCTCCTCATGCTTTGAGTACTTCTACAGTACGTCTTCTTACTCATGATGAACAAGAACCTACAAATTTAGTTCATGCTCTTACTCACCCAACATGGTGCAACGCCATGAAAGAAGAACTTGCAGCGCTGAATCGTAATGAGACTTGGGAACTCATTCCTCCACATCAAACTCAAAATGTTGTCGGGTGTCGATGGGTTTTTAAAATTAAAAGACATGCTGATGGCACTATTGCTAGACATAAAGCTCGTTTGGTAGCTAAGGGGTATAGTCAACAAGAAGGAGTTGACTACTTTGAAACCTATAGTCCTGTAATAAAACCAGCATCCATTAGAATGATTTTATCAGTTGCCGTCAGCAAAGGATGGGTCATACATCAGTTAGATGTAAATAATGCTTTTCTCCATGGACATCTTCATGAAGAAGTTTTTATGCACCAACCGCCAGGGTTTGAAGATCAAAGGTATCCTAACCATATATGTAAACTGAAAAGAGCCTTGTATGGTCTAAAACAAGCTCCAAGAGCTTGGTTTGAATGCTTGAAACACTACCTTGAACAACAAGATTTCGTTGAGTCCAAGGGAGATACATCGCTATTTTTCAAGGTGAAAAATGATGATCAAATTTTCGTGCTTATATATGTAGATGACATAGTGGTAACAGGAAGCTCGGAAAAGGCAGTCCAGTTCCTCGTTAATGACTTTGGAAAAAGGTTCTCTATCAAGGATCTGGGTCACTTGAACTACTTTCTCGGAATTGAGGTAGAAAGGTTTGATAATGGTTTCTTCCTAAGTCAAAAGAAATACATATATGATCTCTTGAATAAAACCAAGATGCAGGACTGTAAACCACTGGATACACCAGCAGCCCTCAATGAAAAATTATCAAAGGACGATGGTAAAGCCCTTGACGACGCTACAAAATATAGACAAATAGTGGGAGCCTTACAATATCTCAGCTTTACCAGACCTGACATTGCATATTCAGTCAACAAGGCATGCCAGTTCATGCAAAGACCCACGGATCGACATATGGCCTATGCTAAACGAATCCTAAGGTATTTAAAGGGTACTCTTACCATGGGTCTCCAAATTAAGAGTTCTTGTAGCTTTGACTTGCAGGTTTACACAGACGCGGATTGGGCCGGAAGCCCAGACGATAGACGGTCCACGGGAGGTTATCTGGTTTATGTTGGATCAAACCTGGTCTCCTGGAGAACTAACAAACAACAAACCGTAGCACGATCCAGCACAGAAGCTGAGTACAAAGCAGTGGCAGATGGAGTCTCTGAATGTTTATGGATTCAACACATGGTAGAAGAACTCGGTATTAAGACAACAAGATGCCCCGTCCTTTGGTGTGACAACATGGGTGCAACATACTTGGCTGCAAATCCAAAGTTCCATGCAAGAACCAAGCACATTGAAATAGATTATCACTTTATACGAGAGAAAGTGGCAAGCAACAAAATAGAAGTGAAATTTGTATCTTCAAAATTCCAAGTTGCTGACATATTGACCAAGCCATTAGCACGAAGCAGGTTTGATGAATTGAGAACCAATCTAAATCTTGGAGAGATAAGATTGAGAGGGAGTGTTGGAGATAAAAGAGGAAAGATAGAATCGTTGACAGCAGGAAATCAGTCAGCAACGATTATGGAGAAGCTAAGGATAGAAGTTCGTATAAGTGCAACAGAAAAATCTGTGATAAAATCAGATAAAGATCTACATCTTCCTGTAACAGATTTCCAGCACAAATTGAGGAGATTAAAGATAGAAGATAAATCTCCTATTTTTGTAAATGGATAAATATGGTGATTAATATATATATTCACACGATCTCTCTCAACATATTCATTGAGAAAGAGATCTGAGTGAGTCGTGGATGTAGGCTGACATTATAGCCGAACCACGTACCTGTCCTGTTTTTTGTTCTGTTTTCCTGATACTCTTTCAAGAATGATAACTGCAGCTCACTGGTCGTTCACGCCCTCCATCGGGAACCTCCAAACTGCCTGGTGGTCACCCTGCTGCTGCACGCTTGCCCTACTTGCTCGACTATCGCCGGTGGCATGCTGCCATCACGCCTGACTGTGTTTCATTGAACTCTGCCCCCTCTTGAAGATATTGTGCTGCAACTCGTCGGTCGACTGAATCCTCCATCGGGAACCCACAGTGTTGCCCCGTGCCTACCTGATTTCTTGTGCAGTCTGCTGGTCGACTGAGCCCTACCCACAACGCTGCCTGGTGCCTGCCCATTTTCTCGTGCAGTCCGTCGGAACCTGCAGCAGTGGTGGCCGAAAGCTGCAGCACGCCTTCCTACCTCTCGTGCGTGGGAGCCGATCGACCATGTTTGGTTCTCACCCGAGTTACACACAGAAACCAGGTGAGACAAGTTTAGTGAGTCGGGTCTTGGTTGAGACCAGACCCGTTAACACAAATCTAATAAAAAAAATGTGGGTCCAGGTTTTGGATTTAAATCCCACGTCTAAGGTTGACTTTCAAATTTGTGTTTTGGGTAAAAAGACATGGGTTTAAAGGTTTATTTTGGATCAAACAATTACAAATTTGTTTTGGGTCTAAAATTTAAATCCAAATAATAGTCTTTTTTAAAAAATTTGAGGTGATAACAAATGCCCATCTTTGTTACTAAGCCGACACTAGCCACGCTTACTGACAAGATTATCACCCTGGATTTTTCAAACGAAACATTTTTGAAAAGATGTTTTAGGCTTAACCCCTTACCTGAATGGTTTGTTTGAGCTTGTATTGCAGATTGAACCCCTTGGCTTGCGTTGCAGGTTTAACTCTTTACCTGCGTAGGTTGCTTTTACGTTGTAGGTTTAACTCTTTGCCTGCGTGGGTTGCTATTATGTTGCAAGTTTTAACCCTTTACCTGTGTGGGTTCTTCCTTGTTGACTCTACTCACTCTACTCTAACTAACAACGTCCACTTATTTTGCTCCAACCGACGATGTCCGCTCGCTCTTGCTATGCTCCAATTGACAATGTGTGCTCACTCTTGCCATTCTCCAATCGATGTGTTTCCTTTATCTGTTTGAAAAATGAAGATGCTTTTGCCACTTAGGTGGGTATGTTGGCCATAACAACCTGCATATACGTCCTGATACAATGATTCTTGCCTTCCCCATCAAGGCATTTTTGTCTATCAACTAAAGCGGCCGATTCGGCTTCCCCATGATGGACCTAGATTCAAGTGCTAATTAGACACACATTAAATTATTGTACACTAAGGGGTGTACATAACCCGCTTCGGAGGAATAGTAGGAATCATCTCGTACAGCAAACGAGAGAGCAACATACTAGGTCCTCAAGATTCGACGTTATGTTTTAGTACTAAACGGCTGAACCTTATCTATGCTCCTTCCACTAATAGACAAGGCTATGAGCATGTGCACGTTAAAATTAAAGTAAAATCCATTACAACTACAGAACCTTTGGCACAGACGGTCAATTTTGTGATGGTCAATGGGCCCATCGCATTCTCTAATGATGATTCGCCAAAGTCCTAATTGATTGTGGAAATAGGTTAAACGTTCGTCTGGATATGACTGTGAAGGCCCTAAGATTGAAAGAGGTGAAATAGACTCTGGTTGATATGATAATATATGGTTTTGGCCAGAGTAGGCGAATAGTTATATGATGCGTCTACCGTGACCTGCACATCAACTACATCGTCCATACACTCTTGAGAAGCTTTTGCCAATAAATTATGGACATCTGGTAAACACTAATGAAGTTCAATTTTGTTTTAGTATATGCAATGTTATTTCTTGAAGCATTTTGGTAACGAACAACTATAGGAGTAGTTGACTGCCCATAACTGTGAAGAATGGTAGTATCGGCCCCACCTAAAATGACAAAACAAGTTTTCCTTTGCAACCATATGATTAAACAAGGTGCGATCTTGGAACCATAATCTTATGCACACGTTGTTGAGTTAAAGAGTCATGGGATTGCAACCAATAGGCATATCATGGAATTTGTTTCTCTTCGTAAAGTCATTTGGGCATGTTAAGATATGGCCTTGAATTAGCTTTTGTTTTTTGACCTGAAGCAATTAGTCTCTTATTTATTCCTAATGCATTATGTAGGTAATTAATGATGTGGGCTTCTTGAACAATATCATATCATTGGACAAGGTAAATATTACACCTTTAACTTGTCAATATTTTTCTTTTGTAATCCCCTTGACATATTTTCTCTATTTACTTGAACGCTTGTTTTGGGGTGTGATTGACATCCGTTAAGCTGCCGAAATGTCAATAAGGTAAGCAAGGGAAAATCCCATGTTACAAAAGAAAATGGAATGCCAAACATGATTCCCTTTTATCAGCATTTTCAAATATTTGAATTTACTATCGTGAGAAAGGCCATTGGAATATTTGGCAAATAAATGCAATTTGTCTGGTAAGCTTAAATTTGCTCCCAATAATCTTTATAAAATATTCAAATACCTATATTTCAAATTAGGTGGACCATTAGGTGGCGGGCGGGCGTTTGATCCCTTACAAATTTGCTGTGGACAAGAAATAACATCCCTTATAAATTTTTGAAATCCATCCCGGCTTCATTAAACTGGGGATGGAAGGGAAAAATGCTCGTTGAAAACGATTCCAGAAATTTATTTTCGGAATTCTTGTCGCACCCCAAGGGTTGGGATGAGAATCCTTTGACCAAAAAACGAACCGTTGATTCCCGCTGCTCATCACCCCCAAGACGAAGGCCAATCATCACCCACCGAACGACTGGAAAAACCTGCGCATGTGAACAAATAGAAGGCGCCGAGAAGAAGGTCCTTAGACGAGAAAGGCAGATAGTTGAAACCCTCTGCAACGCCACAGAGGGCTTCATAATCGCAAGCCTTCTGCATAGACGTAGAGGGTTTCTGCCGTCAATCGCAAACCCTCTGCCGTCGACGTAGAGGGCTTCACACCGTCAATGAAACCCTTTGCCATTGACGGAGAGGGCTTCACAGTCGCAGGCCCTCTGCGTCAATGTAGAGGGCTTCATAAGTGCAAGCCGACGCAGAAGGCTTCACAGTTGCAAGCCCTCCGCATCAGCGCAGACGGTTTCAAAGGAAGAAACCCTCTCTATCGATGTGTGTGTGTGTGTGTGTGTGTGAGAGAGAGAGAGAGAGAGAGACTCTTACCAGGTTTCGTCTGCTGGCATATCGGTGGTCACCAGAGCTCCTTGAGTCAACACCTCTCTCGAAGGACTGAGACAAGGAAGAGAAATGGACATTTTTCTTTCATTGGCCATGATTCCGGCTTTAGGACCCTACAGGTTTGGTTGGTCTGGTTGTCCCCCCGGCGGTGGCCGGGCGGGCCCCGGTTCCATCTTTCCGATTCCACCGTTACATGGATCAGGACACCCCAAATGCAAAAGTATGCCGCTGAACCAGCTTTTATGCTCATTGCATATCAATTTCATACTAACCCCCGTATGCTGTCATATATTTTATCAATAACTTAGCATGTTTTGAAAAGATTACTTCAATGCCCATGTATTTTGTAAAATTTCAAACCACTACAAAATTTCCAACGGTTCAAACTTTCACTTTCCATGCCCATCACACTTAGAAACTTATTTCTAGACAAAGACATTCCCAAAATGCAAACACGAAAGAATTTTGGAAAAGGAGGTTTTGGTTTCCATTTCTCCAATTTCTGAAATTAGTTTCTGGAACCTTCTTTCCCCATATTTTCAAGGGATCAAACGCCCCTAAAGCATTTGGTTTCATCTATCATCTCTTTGATTTTTTTTTGTCTGCTTTTGATGGACTGCTCTAAGAACTGTTATCTTGGAGGTATTTTGCCTCTTTCAAATTTAGTGGTTCATCTTCTCAATTGATGGGCTGCAACTATCTATTCCTCGTGTATTTTGGCATCCAGTCATAATTGTTGTCTTCATGCAGAATTCTTCATTGTTGAAAGGAGCATTTGTCAATACTTCATTGGAAGGGTGAGACCATGCTTCTTTCCTGCTGCCCAAATGGACTTAACCAGGACAAAATGGTTTTGTCGACACTGAAAACTAGGTTAAGGTCTAAACCAAAAAGAGCAGGATAGTGGATGCAGACAATAGTTCGCAATGCTTGCGTTAAGTAAGCTTCTTGATAAAATTGGCAAGGTTCTACGATTAAAAATATGTAAATAGATGAAATTGTCGTTTTTTACTTAGAAGTGGAAGCCTTGTGGTTCTTATGAGTATGGCTTCCATGGGATGCATCAATTGTATGCTTGAAGTGTTATTACTTTTTTGTTATATGTTTATAGTTTGAGATCCAATTGCTTTCCTACCTGTTTCGTTCTCTCTCTCTCTCTCATGTATGCAAGCTCGGCTGATCACTTCACCAGTTCAGGTCACTCTTGCAGGTGTATTTGCTTAACAAAAGATATTTATATCGAAGAATAGAGGAAGCAAGGATGCTCTAAATTTACTTTAAAGCAACATGTTTTCTATTTTTTTAAAGCTGATTTACTAATTAATAATAGTCAATTTTTTTAACACTCAAAAGTTTCTATACCATTTTCTATACACAATTGAAACTCAAGGCATAAACTGCATGAACTGCATGAACACAGATCAAGTTACTTGGTGGTTACCCTCCCAAGGTAAAACATATTTTGAGACCCTTTAATGTCCAACATGTTTGTAAAATCAAGCTGTGTACGTCTAGTGGCATTTCATGTCAGCAAGCTTCTCTTTTCACGTGTTGCTACTAATAAACTAAGAGAAAGATAGCAGTATGACTAATTGATCAGTTGAATTTCTTCAAAAATCCATCCAACGTTTTCGTCAAGCATTTTTACATAAACTACAAGCAATAAAAAGGGAGACAACCCATAGGACTGCACAACGAGCCGAGCCAACTCGGGCTCAACTCGAACTCACTCGAAAAAACTTGGCTCGTGCTTGACTCGTTTATAAATGAGCTGAGTTTGAGCTTACAAAGACACTCGAAACAATAAACGAGTCGAATTCGATTTTCACGAACTAGACTCGTTTATACTCGACTCAACTCGCAAGCCGGTATTCTATATAATATTGCCAAAACTGGTTTCACAAGTTACATGAGCTAAGCGCTTACACAAGTTAAACGAGTTAAATGAGTTACACGAGCTGATGATTACATGAGTTAAACGAGTTAATGCTTACATAAGTTAACGCTAAACAAGTAAACACCTAAGCGAGTTAAATGGATTAAACGAATCAAGTTCGAGCTCGATTTTGTGTAGTCGAGTTGAGCTCAAGCTTGCTATAAGGAGCTCGACTCGAGTTCGAGCCAAGCTCGAGCTGGCCAAGCTCGGCCTCGACTCGACTCATGTGCAGCCCTAGTAACCCACGTAGTGGACAATAAAGATGAGGACTAACATTACACGTGGTTCACACCTAGTGCAACCAGTGCTGAAGAGATGCATGCCCAAACGAGCACCCACAAATTTTTCACCTATTTCACTTGCCTAATAGCTTAGAACTTACTTCTGCACCAATCTCTAGCCCTCCAGAATCTTCAAGCATTGCAATCAAAATCCAACTTGATTGATAAGCCATCAAGGTCCGGACTTTTTCTTGGACTAAGGCTTTCCTTCAAATGCAGTTATAACTGCTTCCTCTATCTATAAGCCATCATAAGCATGTTGATCATCACTTCATATGAAATGATAGTGGTTCTCTGTAACTCAGTATGAATTGGACTAATCATGCCAATAATTTACTATGATCAGTATGATCAAATCCTCAAACAATTAACATTGAAGCCCTAGACACAATCTTTTCACAGCTACCAAACAAAATATCCATGCTAAGACACAAAAATGTATAGATCACTTACTTCAAAGCCTTTCCGACTACATGCAGGCCTGTGTATCGGGCCAGGCCGCCAACGAGTACACGTCACTCAACCCGACAAGGACCCGGATCTAGGTACTATCATGGACTTGGTGGGTTTCAACCAGTCGAGCCCGGCCCAGCTTGACAATGTAACGGGTCGAGCCTCGGTAGCGAAACCGGGCTTTCGGGACCCTGATCGTTAGGTCAAATCGCCCTTGACAACTTGTCTCGCTACTCTTCACTTTCACTTTATCTCTTTAGTCTTCAAAGAAAGAAACTAAGGAAGCACCACCACTATGGACTCCCCCACTTCAATTTGTTTGACGTTGGCCCGTCAATGCCATAGGCATGTCGCTGTCGTGGCCACTTACCGACCCGCTCCTGTGGCTGTTGGCTATTGTCGCCGTTGTCATTGCCGCCCTGCCGGATGTCAACCATCCTGCCAAACTCCCTGCCAGACGCCGAAGTCCCTCTAGCCGTTGACTCAACCCTCTCGCTTGAGTCCCTCAGTTCCTGTCTGGATATCACCAAGTCCTGACTCACCTACGGCCACCCGCAGCTGGACATAGACCCTCTGTTGCAGGATTTGCACGAGCAACTCAACACAACCTCCTCCACCTCTAGCTACCATTAGGCATCACGGTCCTCTCTCTAGAAATTGGCCTAACCACCAATGGTCCATTGATGCCAAACTTTTAGTTAAATTGATTTTTGGCATAATTCTTTGTTTTGGCATACTTCTCTAGAGATTGGCCTTGTTTTTTAGTTAAATTGATTTTCAGTTTAGTTGTATGTACCTACTTTCAATCATTCAAGATTTATGCATTTGAATTATTTTCATGTGTTTACGTGTTTAGGTTTCATTTCATTCTATTCAAATAGTAAATTGTGCATTTTAGTTGTACAAATGAAGAATATCATTTGATTACATATATGAAAGAAAATGAATTGTATTCATCTATTGAGGGAAATTGCTTTCAAGAGAAAAAGAATTTCAATAGTGTACAAGGATTTTATATTGGTCAAATTTAAGGAAAAAGAGTATGCAAAATGCAAACATTGTGGTGAACTATTAGGTGGGCAAAGTGCTAATGAAACTAGTCACTTAAAATGGCACAAAGATTCATGTTTTAAAAAACAAGTTAGTGATAGAACGAACTTTGTCATTTGGAGTTAATGAATCTAGTGCAACTTCTTTTTGCCCACAAAAGTTTGATATGGAGAATATAAGGAAATGTATGGCTACTTGCACAATAATGCATGTCCTTCCTTTTAGTTTCATAGATTATGAATATCATAATGAGCTTCTAAAGACATGCAATTCAATGTTTATTCAATTTTCTATAAAATGCATACAAAAGAGATTCAGACAATGTTCAAGACTGAAAAAAAAAAAAGATATCAAATGCAAGTTGTATCATGTGCAGCAATTTCATTGGCATTTGATAGTAGTCTTCACAACAGACATTAGGATACTCATATTTGACAACACATACTTAATTTTATACATGTGCCTCTATCACACAATGCAAGTTGTATATGTGACGTTTTATTAGATTGTATTACTACTAAGTGAGAAATTCAATTGAAGTTCTTTTTTATTACTGTTGATAATTGTTCAACAAATGACAGTAGAATTGGTTTACTGAAAAGGACCACATAAAGAAAGAACAATATTTCATTACTATTAAGGAAGGAACATTTTCATATTCATAAAATATGTAAGGAATCACCAAAACAGGTACACGCTTTCAAGCAATGTAAAAAGGCAATCAGTTTGAATGAGAAAAAAAAAGTTTAACAACGAATGTTCCTATCCAAAGGAACTCTACATTTATCATTTTGAGAGATACATTGTTATTCAAAGTTGTCTTTCAACATTTGGCTTCATGTCATCCTAATTATATATCTTTGCCTTTTGATGATGAGTGGTTTCATGCATCTGATTATGTAAGTTTTTAAAGATATTATCAGCTACAACAAATGTTAAGTGATAGCTAATCTTGTTTTTGAAGAAATTACATCAATTTGCCAGCATTTGTGTAATCATCGCGTGACAACGAATGAACATATATGTGCATTAACATAAAAATACAAGAAAAATTTGACAAATGCTTTAAGAATTATAATATTTTTTTTGGAATTGCATTTGTTTTGGATCCTATGTTTAAATTGTTGTATTTAAAGCTTTGGCTTGACAGTTTGAGTAACTTGATACAATGGTTAAATATGAGATCATAGAAAGCACCTTTCGTAAATTGTATGCATTTATTGTCATAATTATAATTAAAGAATAGAATAAGTTTAGCGGGATATGAGTTCAAAACATACTTCAACATTGTATCTCTTATAGTCGCTCGTACTGATCTGCAAAAATATTTGACTGATCCAATGGAAGAAATTGCACATACTAAAGAGTTCAACATATTATCTTGATGGAAGGTGAATGAAAACAAATATAAAATTTTAGCCAAAAAGCGAGATGTATTAGCAATCTTTGTATCTACAGTTGCTTTAGAGTCGACATTTAGTATATTCAGAAGAATTCCTAATGATTATTGATATTCAACTAGTACTCCTGAAAATGTTGAAACACTATCTTGCACATAGAGTTGGATTCATATGAACGCTACCTATGTGAAGTGTAAGATGTTCATCATTCAATCTAATTTATTTTATATATTAACACAGTACTATGCTTACATTGATATGTGTTATAATTCTCATGATGATGAGAAAAACTCTAACGAAGAATGTTGATACAATGCATTATTATCATGGTAAATCTTGTTCAATTGGTAGTGTTTCATATTTATGTAATTTGTGAACTAACTATTGAAACTCTTTTGCTTGCAATATCTTTCGTGATGATGAGAAAGACTTGGTGTTTGGTGATTCCTTTGTTGATTATAACAACTTGTAAAACTATTGAAACTCTTAGATATGCAAAACTATTGAAACTCTTGGTGATTTCTTTGATATATATATATATATATATATATATATATATATATATATATATATATATATATATATATATATATATATATATATATATATATATATATATATATAAAATTTTCATGTTGGCATTTGGATACGTAGTATTTTTGGCTGATAGTCTGTGCACAGCTTATTTTGATGGCATAGGGTAATGTTTTTATATGGTTGGATCACACAAGATTATAAGAATGAAATTGCTTTAGTTTTTCTTTAATGTCTTGTGTTTATAAATAGATCTATGGGGCAGGAAGTGGTATCGGACTCTTGGCCATCCCTATTCCATAATAGGTAGGTTATGCTAACTGTGCTCCCTTTTCTGCTTGACACTGTTGAATGAAAGAATTTTTACATCTCAAATGTAAAAATTCAGTAGATGTTTGAGATGGAAGGTGATGTAAGATCTTGTGATTTTAAGTTCATATGTGAAAAGTGCATGAATGACAATCTCATTTTGTAGTCATTGTATTTCAGATCCATGGACTGAAGATAGAGAACCTAAATTCACAATTCTCGACCAATGAATTTAAAGTGAGCTTTACTTTAAGTAACACCTTGGATCTCTTCTATATTCTTCAAAATTTAAGTTTAGCCTATTTCAACGTTGTCCAGAACTCTAGCCTATTTCCAACTCTTATATTAATGTATACTATATATTGTCAAAGTTATGCATCAAGATCTTAGCCCATATGCATCGTCTCTCCTTATAGATTACCTCTAATCCTAACAGTCAGAAAATTTCTTACAAAAACGATATAATGTCAAACAGATATTTGCCTTTTGCTATAAAGAAATTGTGATGCACAAGTTTTTTTAGGAATTAAACCATGCTCTCCTTTCTGGATGCATAATTAAGCTGACCTGCCCCTGCCCGACCCGGCCCACTTAATCAGTTACAAACTGAACAGGCCAGGCCAGGCCTTGGGCTGCATGATATTGGTCTGATACCAGGCCTGGCCGGGGCCGGCCCTTTTAAAGGCAGGCCGGCCCAGTAAATGCCCGGGTTAAAACTAGGCAGACTTGTAGCGGATGCACATGCCTAACTACATGGCTCATCCATGCGTCTGCACTTCTACCTCAAATGCAACCACCACCACAACAATCGGAAAACAAGCTCTCTAGCCGCCGCATGGTGACCTTGCCTTCAAACTAAGGTCAGGGACTTGAATGCAAAGGGCATCTCTCCTGCAAAACGACATTCAAACTACAGCATGGGAAGAAGAAGCGGGAACGGGATTGTAGGAAGGGAGTTGAAAGGGCACAAAGGGGACTAAAACTGACATGCACTACGCAGAAGGGAAGTTGTTAGACCTAGGCAACAGGTCGGCCAGGTCCGGTCGGGGTCGTGTGGGCTTGATGCCCGAAACACAAGCTCGGCCCAACCCGATACCCGATAATCGAGCTCAGGCTCGGCATGGCTTGGCCCGATTAAAATTAAAATATTTTTTAAATATAAATAATAAATTTTTAAATATAAAATATATTTTTAATAATAAAAACATATATTATTATTAAATAAAAATAATAAAAAATTTAATCTTGACTGTATCGGGGACCGACACAGGTCCGGGCTCGAGCCAACGCCCAGACTTAGTCGTTGTACTTTTATGAGAATGAGTCGAGAGGCACTCGAGAAGGGTGGGTACTAGCTTGCCCTCACTGTTCTATTAAACATATTTCTTAAAAGGAGGGAATATTTTGTAAATTAACCAGCGAGGCATAAGTTCAAAAGTTTTATGGAACAAAAAACTTCCCATTTTTTTGATAGAAGTAAAAGATCAATCGAAGTATTGGTTTGAGCTTGTATCGTTTTCCCTTTTTGCTATTTTAGAATTTTTCCTATTTTTCCATTATTTTTTGTTGTTTATGATCATCACTTTGATGTGAGCATGCCAGCTTTGTAATATTATATAATATGTTTATTTTCTATCTGTAAAAAAAAAAAAGTTGGTGTGGCGTTTTAGCTGATTATGTCATATTACCTGACAAACTAATAGGACATTGAACAGATATTTGACAACATTTGAAAAATCTTACATGTCGAAATGAAAAAGTGGCCGTTTTTTAATTACAGTAAAAAATTGAGCTTCCTAATTAAAAATTTTATAGGTGTAATTTGAGAATAATCTTAGCATTTTTCAAAAACATGAGTCCTACTTTTGGCAGCTGATCACTTTCAAGCTAAGTCATGGGTACTTTAATAAAACCTCATACCCGTGTCATCATGTCAGCATGGTAAAGTAGATACTTTTTAGATCGAAACTTATTCAAATTATTTATTTTTACTTGATTTAATTTGTTTCGAGCTCAATTTTCATTTTATTTTCAAGAATTATTGTTCATTAACATGTAATCTTTTTATTTATATGACTTGTTTATATCCAAATGTTGGTTTCATTTAGAAGATTTTGTAGTATTTTGCACACACACACACACACACACACACATATATATATATATATTAAGTCTCTGGTTCGAGTTTGTCTTTTGAAATTTTCATGTTGCCTAAGTAGAAAAGTGTTTACATCCTTTTATGGAAAAGGATATGAATGTTAGTATCCACTTTATTCATATTTTTAATCACAGTTAAGAAACAGTTATAGGAGGAAGAACTTATTTAGTGACCTTAGTGAAAGTAAGGTCACAGTGAAAGTGGCCGCCTTATCAAAAAGTTTGGTGGTTTTTTTTATGGGTAACACGTTTTCTACTATGGTTAAAAATTGGCACAGAACCTTTCAATTTCAAATGCGACAAAATTCTATCACAGATACATTCATCTTCTCACTTTTTTACATGTGGGGATTCTAAGAGTCCAACTTTCACCAATCCAAGATAAAGAACACCTTGGACAACTTCTCATCATACATTCCCTGGTCCAACTCCATTTCAATATCCAAGGTAAAGAACACCTTGGATAGTCATCAAACATGCCCTAAACGTGTGCTAAATTTGTGGTCAAGAGTGTCAAATGGGCTGTTTCATGCATCTATCACACGTGATCGAGGCACGAAAAGTGCGACAAGAAACAGAGGCAAATGATGATAAAAAAATGCATATGACGTCCTTCATCGTGTTTGAGTGGAAGAGAGTATAGATGCTCGTCTCATAGTCTCTCCACCATTCGAACACACCAAAAGTGTGACTTGTTTTTAACGATTATGGCCAAAAGGCAAACCATATGAAGATTCAATATATAAATTGTCTTATTAAGAATCTGGCAAGAGTTGAATCCGCGTTTGCTGCCCACCACGTAGATGAATTAGCACAACTGAGAGCGCAAGCCATTAGGCGGCTAGACATGATTTCAAACTTGACTGTAACCTCTGTTTTATATATATATATATATATATATATATATATATATATATATATATATAGAGAGAGAGAGAGAGAGAGAGAGAGAGAGAATACGAAGTCGCTCTCTGAAAGCAAGAGAACAACTCTAAACAATTAATTTCATAAAATTTAACATGATTCAATAGTATCTCACCAGCCGCAAGAGGAAGTGAAAAGAGGGTTTTCGCTGTAAACAATGCAGAACGTCAAGCCAGTTATATTCTAAGCTTGTAATAGGAGGCTTAACAACAACAGCATGTGAACATAGAAAATGGTACTATATGACAAGATTCCTGAGGCACTGCTCGGAGGCTGTGGTGGAGGTGCAGAAGATGGCACAGTAGTGTTCGGCGGTCTCTGCATGACAGGGGGCAGGGCTTGTTGTGTTACATTTGTAAGAGATGCATATGGAGCTGGTGCGGGCGGGGGATTTGAAAGAAGATAAGACAGAAGTGAACCAGCTACTGGAATTTGCTTGTAAAGTGGTGCATTTTCAAGATCATAACATGCATTGTCTGCAATGTAGAACAACCACTGTTAATTATCTGAAACTGTTAAAGAAACCATGTTACATAAACAGGTTTCTTTATAAGTTTGTTGGGATCATGAAAAGTAGTTTTCAGGTCCCGAATTCAAAGAAATCATAAGAAAAGCACCACCAGTGGAACCAGAGAAACTTACTCAAGTATGCCTTTGCAGTAGCTGGAAATCCAGTGCTGAGGCCACCCAAACCTGTCTTAAGATATGCACCAGCTTGTGTGTTTGGATCAGAGAAAAAGTCTGAATAGACAGAGGTAAACTCATTTCTCAAATCATATACATATGCAGTCAAGTTTGCAGAAGTGATATTCTGAACGACACTCGTTAATCCTGAAGTGAAATAATTATTAAGTGTGAACACTGATTCCTTCCTTATGGACACAGCACTTGCAAACTTTTTAATCTCCTGGATAGCAGAAGGTAGGATGCTGCTAATGGAACTAGTAACCTTGTAGACAAGTGTGTAATTGGTTAATTCTTTTAACTTAATCAGCACCGCACTGTCCACAGACTGGATCATCACCCTTTGCTTGGTTTGGTTGTAACCAACACTATCCAGAGCTTTGATTACACTATTCACTATGTCGAGACCTTGGTTTTGTGCAAGGTAGGCAGCATTCTGCAGAAAAAAGAATACATACTGGTAAGCCTGTTCACCTGTATGGGATGATGATAAGCCTCCTTATGAAAGCACTTTGATTTCCACAATGTCAGCCCAGTCCAGCATGTACATCTACAGAAACTGGGCATTGTGTCTCATGCATGACACAAGCGGAGTTTGAGTGATTCAGGCAATAGCACCAACCAAACACATTTATACAACAGGATGGTGTGGATACCAGAAGGAACAAATAGGCATAAAATACACTAGGCCACATCACACGGGTGTAGGATGCAGCTGCACATGTGTGTGTGTGTGTGTGTGTGCACGTGTGTGTAATTGTCCACCGTCAACAAAATTAACAAGTAAAAAGTTATGATTCTACCAATAATGCAAGAAAAAAGAAAGTAAACTGTTAATCACCACAACCAAGCCACAACCACACCTGCACCAGAGTCGTATCACCTTGGGGTAGCAACTTATATTTAACGACTTGGGTGCAGCAACTTTTTGAAGAGCCCGTCTCACTCAGCCATAAGAACTATTGCACCATGATATTTGGACAGTATAAAAATTTACAAGGAAAGCCTAGGGCATGCGTTTTCAGCTAGAGAATTAAATCTATGAAAGGAGTGACTCAAAGAAGAAACCATCTAGCAACCTCTTATATAGCAAGCAGCTTTCAAAGTAACCAAAATCAAGTAAACAATGACAATTTTCTGTTTCCATTTGACATACTTTGCCACAATGAAGAGGACAACTCAGAAGTCCATAAATATTAACATGTAAGTTATAAAAAAGCAGCCATCTTATCAATCATTTATGAGGACTGCACAAATTTTCTGTCAAAGCATTTAACTGCTTGCTTTTTCCCAGTGCATTTCAATTTCCCCAGATAGCAAGCCTCTTGTCCTTTGTTTGAAAATCTTTCTCCTAAAATTTAAAAGTCCGTAAATATTAAGTTATGAACATGTAAGTTATAAAAAAGCAGCCATCTTATCAATCATTTATGAGGACTGCACAAATTTTCTGTCAAAGCATTTAACTGCTTGCTTTTTCCCAATGCATTTCAATTTCCCCAGATAGCAAGCCTCTTGTCCTTTGTTTGAAAATCTTTCTCCTAAAATTTAAAGTTATGGTTTTTGCATATGCTTCCTTGACTAGTCCCTTTCATCTTTGAAGATAAAGATGTTGCTAATTTGCTGCTTATGTATGTGTATGACTATGATATAATCATCACAGGAAATTCAGACTGTCATACTCAGAAAATGAAGAAGTTGTTGGTGCAAAACTTCAAGATGAAAGATCTTGGAAATATAAGACATTTGCCTGGGGCTGAACCAAGAAAGGTGATCTTCTAACTCTTATGTAGCAATAAATACCCTCTTGATCCACTGAACAGCATGGTAATGATAGATTGTAATCCCCTAAGCACTCCTAGTACTTTACACCAAAGTCTAAGCTCAAAGGATCAAGACCCATATGATGATTCAACTAGATGTCGAAGCACTGTTGGGATGCTTCAATATGTTACCTTCATAAGCCAGATATTAGTTATTTCATTAACCTAGTATTTCAATTTATGGGAGCTAAGAACTTGTCATGTCAATGTTGTGAAAGGATTTTAACAATATTTTGGGAACTATTAGAGATAGCCTGGTTAATCGAAGAACCTAGACTGACAAAAGAGGGCATGAAATTGTTACTTACACTGGTATAGATTGGACGTGAGATCCCGATGAAAGAAAATTTGTCTCTAGATATTGAATATTTCTTAGAAAAATCTGGTCTCATGGAGTAACAAGAAAGGAAGAGTTATTGTGAGATTTAGCACTGAGGTCTAATACAAGTCTATGTCAGCTGGAAGAGCTGAAGCTACATGGTAGGCACTTATTAGCTGATCTAGGAGGAGCTTCCTACTTTCATTGTGTGACAATGAGAACGTTATCAATGTTGTCATTAATCATGTATATAGTCACACAAAAAATGGATCGACACTATATCAAACAAAAGTTGAAGAGGAAGAGATCGAACCTCATCACATTCTAACTTGCTCACTGAAGAGTTTCACAAAGCATCAACTTTAGTCCGTAAAGAATATGTTACATGTATTTGAAGACCATGCACAACTTCAGGGAGGGTGATAAGAAGTATTAGGATCTGGGTTGGATCCAAATCCACGACGTCCACTGTTGTGGATTATACCAAGTGTATATCATGGCAGGATTTTATTTACCTTTTGTGTTGTGTACTCTTAATTCCCTGTTACTTTGTATAACAATACTTAAATGAAATTAGGGCCTGCCTCATGTTCTGGCTGCCATTTCTTTTGGGAACCTCATCTCTATTCCTTCTTTTTCAGGTGATTGAAGGCTGTGGTGGTTAACACAGCATCTGATTTCACAAATTATTTCAGGTACCACTGTCTACATTACGTGAATCACGCGCACAGTGCATGAGCCAACATGTACATACATCATATCAACGATGCAAAAACTGCAAGCAGAATGGATTTAATGGAACCTTAGGAAAAAAATTTGTTGAGATGCATCTAACTCTTTGCACTTCTGCAAAGTTTTGTTCAGCTTAGCAACTATTAGTTATTGGAGAACAATATATACAAGTTAAGGATATAAAGCAGAAAGACTTCATGGGTCTAATGAGTAAATGCAAACAAGTATTCAATCAACTCATATTTGGATTTAAATGCATACTGCATTATCAGATCAAAAGCAATTCAAAGTATCAGACTTCACGCACCTGAATGTCAATCAGGACCCCAGTGATAGGGTGATTTTTTGTGAAAGCCAAAAATTCTTGTAAGGTCGTAAAATTCCCAGCATTAGCATAACGTGGATTGCGGAAAAGACCTTGAAAACCATATGGACTTTCTATTACCGCTGCAAGAATTGGGAACTGAAATAAGACATTTAACAAACCACCTACTTTCTCCATCATTTTTACAACATGAAAGCTTTCCCACCACAGTACAAGGTTAGCAGCTAAGTTTTTATAAGATAGTTGAGAAATTAAACTGCAACGAGATGGATGTCAAAACTTAAAATTGAGGATATTGTGAGAGAAAAATGACTTGACACTGAGCATGTGATAATTATTGCACTACATGGAACCAAAAAACAGGTGCTATAGGCTGATTTATAAGTTAAAGTTAAAGTGTTAAACTAGTTGAAGTGGAACATCTATATAAGTTTTTCAAAATAATCGTATAAAGCAAATCAACTTAGAAAATGATAATTGCTTACGACTTCAGACAATTAATGAGCCATCTATGTCATTTTTTAGTGTATGTGCAAGCACCCACATTCTATACGCAGATGGCTCATCAGCAGTTTATAGTTGTTACATTGAAGTAAACGTATTCAGCTTGAAATAGAGACAGGCTAAGGAATCAAATAGCCATGGCATAGAGCAAATATCTACAGTGAGGCCTCTACTCATTGGAACATGCTTCAGATTCATGAGTGTCAAAGGTTCTTATTCTCATGTAAAAGAAAGTTGGTCAGTGGCGATTTACTTACTATTACCATTTCTTTTAGTTATGTAGTAACTCTAGAACTTAAATATTTTTCAACAAGCTATTACTTACGTCTTAAGGTTTGAATTTCCTCCCATGTGAGGTCGAAGGTAAAGACTCCGCCTTGTTGCTGAATCTCTGGAATGGTTTTCAAAAGAGAAGAAAAATTTGATGTAGAAACTGTTGTGCTAGGCACAAGATCTGTAGTATTTAAGCATATAGGAACTCCATCCTTTGTCATTTGAACTGGGCAATCAAGGATATCAGCTCCATCGTATATAGCTTGTTGATATGCAAGATCAGTGCAGCCAGCATATATTCCGCTGGATCCCAGAAAGGAGATGACCAAAGGTTTTTCTGAAGTATCAAAAAATACATAAGTAATATACATAAAACAAAACATGGGTCCATGAGAAATCACCATGGCAATAAAATTGACACATAATATCTATAAGGAACTGTATGGTCATAACAGATTAAAAATGTAGTTACTTATTATCAGAACAAATTGATGCTTACCTAGAACAGAGGAACGATTTGAGGCCTTACTGAAGCAATCTGAAGCACCAAGTTTGAAATGTTAGGGATGTAACGAGATGACAACTCATAAAAGACAACATACCCTATCTTAAAATGACAAAAAATATTATCTGCTGGAATTAGATGATGTTCACAAGTTTAGGTAGCTTGCATAATTCAGCCCCTTTGGCAATATTTATTATGTACCCGTCTATTGAATCCAATAAGCCTTGAAGATGCTAGTAAGTAAACATAACATGCCTTCAACCAATAATCTAAACTATCAAAAACTGCTTATGAGCACAACTGCATATTATACACCAATAGGAACTGCTGTCATTTGCTAAGCCAACATCACAAGTATTAGCTGACACTGTCCATGACATGTATACCAAAAGGTAAGCATAGACACATGCACATGCATACGCAAGATGAGTTGCACTTGAGAAGTTTATCTCCTAAGCATGTCCTGTCACCTCAAAGAGTAATATTTTGTTTATTGATTAAGACATTTCATCCTTAGATGAGCTTTAGATTGGCCGAAAGATAATGGATCAACTTGCACCAAGAACTTCATGAAATAGAAGTAAAGATTTTTTTTTTTTTGTTGATACTTTGATCTTAAGCATGTTTTACTTTACGCATAATGATATAATGAATGGCAGATTGTACAAGTGTAGGTAGCATGTTGTAGCCTTGTAATTATAGCAGCTGTGTTTTCAAAGGGTTGTAACTCTTCTGTCCCATGAACTATTCATGTTGATCTCTTCACAAATTTTTATATAAGATGATAAAAACTCACAGATTCATGCTGTATAAGGTAGAAAATCATTGTTAGTGTCCAGGTTTCGGTTCTAGAATCGGGTCTCCTCGACTGACCTAGAAAATGGCTTAAATAATGGAATTGGGAGGACTCAAGGGGGTTATCGATATAAGAGGGAATTTCCTCTGGTGAGGGTCGCTCTGAGTATTTCTAGTAGCAGGTGGAAGTTAGCAGGCGGTGGCTAACAATGGTATCAGAGCTAGTCTCTGACCGCAACTTGATGGAGGTCGTTGCAGAGCAATTGGGTTGGATAGATCGATGGAAGGTGAAATTAAAAGATTCTTTCGATAGGATCGATCAACAGATACTCGACATCGACTAAAAATTTCAAAGGATTAGCTCAAGACAATTCATTATTAAGGAGCTGTTGCAGGAGTTGCTCCACAAGGTCTCCAAAGCCTCTGAGCAGTTACAACCAGGAAAGATGCAACACCCGCCTTTGGAGTTTCCTACGAGAACGCTCAACATGGACGATGCGTCGATGGTCGTTGTTGCAGAGACCATGCTTGTAGCCAAGGGAGAGGATGCGGTAGCTAATCAGACCATCGTGTAGCACAATCCAGATGGTAGAGAAGCTTCACTTCCAGATCATTTTGTTGCCAACAGTCGGCGGCATAATATTCCTGTTTCACCAATAATTCCAGATGCTATCGTGGAGCATGTCGGATGCAGAAAGGAACAAGATCATTCAGCGTATGACTATTCAAAATTATCTTTTCATTGCCAATAACTTGGTTGCTATGCTAGGTTGTCAATGGATGTGTTGAATCTTGAATGATAGTTATGGTTCTTTATATACAAAAAAGGCGAACCAAGGAGGCGTTAAGCGTGGAGTGCCTATCGGAAGGCAGGGAGAGAGGGGTTGTAGCGAGAAGGGTGGTGACGAGGAGAAAATGTAGCAAAACTTACTAAGGCAGCCGGAGAAACCCCCCTGGTATGGCGAACGTGGTCACGCGATTGACAACAAAAACTGTGGTTGAACCCTAGCTCTCATCTTCTTATTAAAGGTAATAACGGCTTCACATCAGGAGACGAGGTCCTTGTACCACTCCATGATGGCTCTAGGATGGTGTCTTAGATAAGCAAGAAATGAAATTCATCGCAGATGAGTCTTCTATGCGGAGTTGAACGAGGTGCTGACAGAGGAAGGACTAGCAGCAGAGAATCCCTTCATCCCTGGAATAGGACGCAAAGATGGCAACACCAGAAAGTGGAAGAGGGGCTCAATAAGGCAGCCTGAGAAAACCTCTTGGAGCCGAACCATGGGAACCAAATTGAGGGGTGGATTTGGGCAGGTAGTGCGGAACCATTCTAGGATGGAGATATTGAAAGGTCGGCCAGTTAGCTTGAGGAACAAAAGAGATACTCGACTAAAAACAAAATACAGATGCCGAGCCCTTGCCCTCATCCTCGTGGAAGGTAACAACAACTTAGCTTTAGGAGACGATGCCTTGGGCACATGTGGAGTTTTGCAACCCACTGAAAATCGAAGTATACAAGAAGCACCAAAAGTGATTGTCGACTCTTTGACGATGCCCATCCTACCAATGAAAGGAGCAAACAAGGATTCTCAGAACAAAGAACGAGAATTAGTCGACTTGGCTTTAGGCAGCAGCATAACTACCGATGATCCAAAAATTGGTGAAAGTCAAAAATTGGTGAAAGTGAGGGTCCAGCAGCAGATGAAGTTGGCCATCTGAGGTATGTATATTTTCCCTTACCTCATACTTGCTCAGGTTCTATTGCCTTCAACCAGACAGGGACTCCTGAGATGGAATGAGAGAGGGTTCACAGTGTGCACAACAGTTAAGCATGATGGACTGGAAGGGAACAGCTGTAGGCTCTCAAAGAAAGCCTTAGAAATCGAGACCAAGGAGGCAGTTGAGGATAAATTAGAAATAGAGACGAGGCATACTCTAGTGGGAACGTTAGGCGTTTGGATTGCAGTAAAATAAAGGGGTTCGCCTGTCATGAAATCCGTTTTGGGAATTTTGTCGGAATTCCTTCATGGTGACGGTGATTGTTCGACCATTGAGCATACATTCACTAAGATATGCTCGGATGCTATGCTCTATCCACCACATGATTGCCTTGTAGGATCGTCACTTCCTTCTAAGTTTTGTCCAGACACCATCTACATGATACTAAAGGATCTCACTCCAAATAATCTCAGGATCTTTTGGGAATCAAAGAATTTTAAAGGCCACACAGATATGGAGGAGTCGTGGTACCAAAATGAATTTTCTGTTGAGAAAATAACTGATGCCATTTTACAGAAATGGATAAATGCATCCCCTAATGATGAACCTCATTTGCCTGTACCAAATTTATTTGTTCCCACTGATTTAGCAATCAAAGAAGTGCAACAAACCAAATATCCATTTTTGCTAAGAAAAACTTCTTTTTCAAGATTGTGGTACAAGCCGGATGCCTTGTTCTGCACTCTGAAGGCTTTTGTCAAGATAGATTTCAGCTGTCCTAAGTCGCGCCATTCTTCTGATGCAGAAGCCGTCACTGACATTTTCACACGTTTATTGATGGATTACTTGAATGATTATGCTTATGATGCACAGGTTGCTGGTTTGATGTACAAGATATCTCAATCTGATTTTAGGTTCCAGTTGAATGTGTTTGGATGCAACCACAAAATGAAGCTATTTCTGGATGCCATAATTGAAAAAATTGCTCAATTTGAAATAAAACTTGAAAAATTTTCTGTACTCAAGGAAAGCATGGTAACGTATGACTACTTCAAGTTTAGACAGCCATATCAGCAGGCAATGTATTATTCCTCTCTAATATTGGAGGACAATCCATGGCTTGGGAGTGAGAAACTTGAGGCTCTTGTTCATCTTGTACCTGAAGACCTCTCAAAATTTTCTCATCTCTTGCACTCCACGACATTTTTTGAGTGTCATGCTGCAGGTAACATTGGACCTAGTGAAGCAAAGACCTTGGTTATTGATATTGAGAAGTTATTGTTTTATATTCCAGAATAGATATGCAAGACTTTGTTTGCTGCACAGTTCTTGACAAATAGAATTGTCAAACTTCAGACTGCAAGAAGCCATTTCTACCCCGTTCAATACCTTAACCAAGATAATGAGAATTCTGCACGATTATTCTATCTTCAGATTGATCAAGATGTTTTGGTACTACATACAAAGCCTCAGCTCATTGTTCTTGTTGCAAAGCAGCCAGTGTTCCATCAGCCCCGTACAGTTGAGCAGCTTGGTTACATTGCGATACTAATGCAGAGGAATCACTCTGGAATTCAGGGACTGCAGTTTATTATTCAGTCCACTGTGAAGGACCCTGGACGGCTTGATGAGAGGCCGGAGGCATTTTTGAAGATGTTTGATGACAAACGTTATGCACTGCCTATTGAGGAATTTGAGATATCTCAAGGAAAGGAAAAAGTTTAAGGCAGAAAGATACCTTCTAGGAAAAAGCTACCAGATGGGACCAACCTAAACTGGTACGAGAGTTGCTCAAATCATTTCACCAGACTAAATAGTGGAGAAGTTCCTAGACCGACTGCTTCAGAGTACTACCCACTTGTCGTTACCTCATCTTCTAGAGCTGGCAAATTTTGCATCAAATCCAAATGCATTTGCATCAAATCCAAATGCAGGCCTCAACCACAGCTTTTCAAATATAGAACAAGAAAGCTAAGGAACACATATTCCAATAACCCAACAGCTGATTTGGCATTATTGGGAGTACTGTCTCATGCCAACTTGGAGGAAGTTTTTGAGCAGGAGAAGCTGACTTTCAAATGTATCTTTACGCTATCATGGCTACTGTCAAGCCATGTTTTTATTATTATCTACAGCCCTAGTTGGCTGCAGTCATGAGAGGACTCTGGTCTGTCAACATTTGATTTGGTTCATCACACCATGAGGACAAGGTGTTTTTAGAAGGGGGGAGTAATGTTAGTGTCTAGGTTTCGGTTCTAGAATCGGGTCTGGATCAGGTCTACTGGGCTGACCCAGAAAAATGGCTTTAAATAACGGAATTGGGAGGGGGGAAGGGGGTTATCGATGTAAGAGATACTTTCCTCTGGTGAGGGTCGCTCTAACTAGGTTAGGGCGGTGTGTTTGGGTGAGTATTTCTGGTAGCAGGTGGAAGTTAGCAGGCGGCGGCTAACAGTATCATTTTGTAGCCTTGTAAGTACAGCATCTGTGTTTTAAAAAGTTGTAAATCTTCTGTCCCATGAACTATTCATGTTGATCTCTTCACAATTTTTATATAAGATGATGAAAACTCACAGATTCATGCTGTATTAGGTAGAAAATAGTTGACAGGAACGATCTCTTATTAAAAAAATAAAGAAACATTATCTTCATCACAACCAGCTGGAAAATTATGATAAGTAAAGATGAACAAGTTACATAAACACACATATATTGCAGTTATCCTTCTTATAAGACTGAATTATTACACAACTGAAGGCAATTACCAACCTTGTGTTGAGGGTTTCGATTTTATCAAACATTCTAAGAATAGGGATTTTGCAGATACCGTAAAAACTTTTTAAGAAAATGTGATAAGGTATCAAAATACGTTCATATCTAGCCATTAGACAAACAAATAAAGGGGACAATCAAATCTTACCTGTTGCTACTTCTGCAGTTACAGGGAAGTCTGACAGTACACCATCAACAGAGAAATCTGTACTCTTGAGGTAGGACAGGTATTCAGCCACAGGATCGTACGCGTAATTGTAGCTTAAGGCATTATCATTTGCAAAACCAGATGCAAAGACTACCAATCCTGCAGCATGAGCATCTAGTACAAGAGATGTATGAGGAAGTAGATACCGATCTGCACCAGTGGGCCATATATAACTTTTTGGCACTAGAATTCCAGAAGCGAATGTCTTAACAAATGTCAAGTTCTTCAAATAAGAGTTATAGGATAGTTTAGTAGATGGATCAATTGATGCTGAATCTGGAAAGGTTAAGATTAGCTTGGTCTTGCTCCCATTAAAACTTGGTGCAATGCTCCTCAGAAAACCCACTTCAGGAGATGAAACGTAATCAACTGTTATGTTCTTTGATATAGTAAGAATATATGCTGTCATGTTCAATTTATGCTCTGTAAAGAAGACATCATGCTGAAAGAGAAGAAGAATTGAAACATTATTAACCTTAGATAGTCTTAGTTACATGATTGGAAAAAAGAAAAGCACCGGTATACAGAATGAGATATCAACATGGATACCATCAAAATTATCTACCTAAATTTAAACAACATACTCTTCAAAGGCCTCAAGATAATTCAAGATGTAGCATGGACAACTATTAGCAAGTGAAACACTGTTACGGATGGAGAACTGTTAAGACAACCCAAAAGGAAAATTGTAACCAGCTATAAAGAAACCCATCATAACGCAGACAAAACAAAGTGAAACTTTAGTGCCACAAGTAAAGCCTTACCTCCACGTTCAACCAAACATGTGAAACATTCAACTTCGGCAGAACGTCAACTGTGAGAATTCCGTACATTAGATCAAACATGGACGATCGAGAATATAGTGCCTGAACCACTGGAAAGAATAGCAAAAAAGGAAAAAGAATTTCATGTTTGAGAACTCTTATCAGCTTGAAGGAAACTACCGTGCTTTACAAAGTAAGTAAAGAATACCACAAGTACACCCAACCATTGTACAACTGCACCATGCCCTTACAAAGATTAAGTTCGTAGGCTGCCCTCTCAGTGGACAGAGCATGCCAATGTTTTGTCTAAAGTGCAAAAGAATCTAAATTACTGGTGGATCTATTAAAATAACAAGAGTCTGTGACATCTCTGGCGGCTACAGCTAATGAGTAAAACTCAAACTGGTATTCTTCTATTCGACAAGTATGCAAAGAACAGAATTTGATTCTCTGTAAATACTATTTGTTCAAAGAGGAAGCGACCACCAAAGAAGTATCTGCTTTCTTCTAAGTCGAGTAGTTAGCGTGATTCACAACAGAGAATCTAGAATCGGTGATGACTGAAAGACTTACAACTGATATTGGTGGTTAGGACTGATGAGTCATAATCAACGGTGAACCACCCGGTCATGGAAACGCCATTAACGTCATAAGTCTTGGCCCCCTTTGGGAAGATACTTCGGATGTTGGTGGAATTGGCAAGATTGAGGTCGCGGACGCACAGACCGACTGCGTCCTTCGCCAACTGTACGTCGCACCAGGAAACCCCATCCGGGGAGCTCAGCATCTGCCCAAGTTGATAGGCGACCCCGCTTGAGTCCGGTAACAGCCCTGAGAACCCGCCTCTCCCCACCACCACCGGCCGGCTTCCTGCAGAACGCAGCCAAATGAGGTGGATAGCAAATGGCGGCCAATCATATGAGCAAAATTCAGAAAAGCTTCAACTATTTTATGTCCTTCCGATGGGAAATCCACACGTAATTGAATCAACACAAGAAGAGAGCCAGAGACAATGCTAACTTGGAAATAAAAACGAATAAAAGGGAAATAAAAACGTGACTTAAATGCGCTGAAGTTAACCATAGTTGGATTGCTTCATGAAAAGCGGAGATTTTTCTATTTCATTTTTCTCCTTTTGGAGGCATTCGAAGTAGAACACTTGTTAAATCACGAAGGAAGGATGCGTGGTCAAATAATCGAAATCTGAAACAATTCGAAACAGAATCAGATGAAGTCATGGAGTCTGCGATTGAGAGACAGAGAGATACCAGTGAGAGTCTTCCAGGCACGAGTAGAGTTGGAACCCGCCTTCTGAGCGCCTACAAAGAGAGGAGCGCTGACAAGCAGTAGTAGCAGGAATCCTGTGAGGACGAGCCTCATCGTCGCCGGAAAAACTGACCTTCTCCGAGCGAAGATTAGAGAATGGGAGAAGTTGATTGTACTCTCAGACAGAAAGACACAGCAAAGGAGGACAGAGGCTGGAGAAGACCACCGGCTCTCTCTCTCTCTCTCTCTCTCTATACCCTCTTGCATGATGACTCTGCTCAGTATTTGAATAAAGTGATGCATGTTCCTGCGCCTCTCTTCCACGACCATGAGGCTTCTTTTTCTTTTTCTTTTTTACGCGGCAAATCTTTTAATCAGAATGGCGGGGTGTGCAGCTCAGCGTCACCCACCCGTTGGCAGTGCGAAGGCGTCCGGAGGCCCTAAGAATTGACTTTTTTTTTTGGTATTTCTCATTTTTTTAATGATAAAACTATCATTTAAGAATTTTTTTTTCATTTTTTAAAACTATCATTTAAGAATTTTTTCCGGATTTCTTCCAATAGGGGCTTGCTTTCCTTTATTTTTAAGTTTACCACACTTTCTTTTTCATTTTCCCGATTGCGTCCAATAGAGGGCTTGCTTTTTCCCCTTACGATTAATTCAATCCGCTGCACAGTTGGATTCAATTTGGTTTAACCGGTTAGTGCCGTTGTTTCATATCATTTGAGTATTTTATTTGTGGGTAAGCGAGGAAAACTCACCCTTCCGGTGAGGGCAAAAGCTCTCCCTCTTCCACTGGTTTTGAGCTATTTTAGTCTGAATATGTGTCCTCATTGCACGTCAACTAGTGGCACACTTGCATATCTGGTTATGACATGTTTGTGTGTTTTATTTTATTTTTTTGGCTTACATATAATTGTTGTTGCACCTATCTTCTAATATGAAGTATGAAAATCTGTTCCTGAAGGGGTTGATGCAATGATCAAAGTAGGTGGCCATCTTTCATTTCAAATATCTCTGATTCTTGTACTATAAAAAGGGAGATCATTGATGCAAATTGAGCAGCTTTGAAGCACCAGGTCCAAAAGCATACTTTGTGTGAACAAGAGGTTGAGTAGATGTTTTCTTAGTTAGAACACCTAATAAAAAAGCATCAAGATTTGAGATGGAGTTTATTTTTTTGGTAAGTACATCTCAAATTAAAGGATTGGTAGATATTAAAAGCACACGAATAGTTGGCCCATATAAGTCGATACAGGCTGATATTAATTGATACGTCAATAATTTAATAATAATTTAGTCTTAAAAGCCAACATCAGCCAAGCGAGGCCGAATGCAATTTGACACATTTGTGTCTTGAGACTGTCATTTTGACCAGCTTTCATGTTGTGCGCGTGATAAAGCGGGACGCAGCCCACCCTTCCTGGGCCCCTGGCTACTTACTGTGACTAATACAAAGTTCGATTTCGTGCTCGGATTGGCTATATTTATCCGCGACGCTTCCTCTTCGTGCCTCGTTTCCGTCGCTCGACGCCGCGGTTTTGGCTTCTTCGAAGTCTCGCGTTAGCCGTTGCGGGATCTTCCCCGTCTTTTGAAAATTATCAGTTGCGGCCTTACCACTTCGGTATAATTACGTGCAGAGCTCACATTTGTACTATTAAAAGGAAGGCGGTTTGACATTTTTTCTTTACATCATCTCACTTTTTTCTGACGATTGTGGCACGTACGTAATGACCTTTGCAACGGTCGAATGTCTCCGCACATCTGACGCTGGGAGCATATTCTCCAAAGAAAGATCGATCTTGGGGTTAAGATGTACACAATCGATGTGAAAATTGATTTTGTTTTTTTTATTTATTTACGTTTTTAGGTCATGTTGGATAGCCTCCGATTTGAGATGTGATGATATCATAAATTTACGGGCATCTTAAAATTGTGAGCTATCGAACTATGCATCTATGGTTTTTAATTTGCAACTTGTCAAATTTATTATTTATCTACTTACTGGATTTTGCATAGCAAATTTGAGTTAAGTGTCTGATATCAAATCCAAAGCTACCAAACATGGCCTTAAAGTGAAAAAAAAAAAAAAAGTTTGCTTCGTTTAATATAAAAAGAAAATAATATGATCCACAAGTTGCGAAATATCATAATCTGTGTTGTAAGTATGATCCCAGGAAAATGTGGTTCGGTAAAATGTCAGCTCGCTTATACGTGGACAGACGCTGATCTCATAGCACACCTTTATAGCACTAGTTTTAATAATTTATTTTTTTATCTTTTTCTACAAACCACTTACCATAATGCTCTTTACATGATAAATATTTTTAAATTATATAATATTCAAATTTGTAGATAAGATTTTGGTAAATACTTTTAAAATGAATAGCCTAAACCTTTTTCTTTTACCTTATAGAATTCATTTGACTTGTTAAAAACGTATGTTGGTGTCAATTCATATGAGTTGGTTACCTTATAAAATTCATTTGACATGTTCAAAAAATATATTTATGTCAATTCATATGATTTTTAATTACCTTACAAATTCATTTGACATGTTCAGAAAATATAGTTATGTCAATTCATATGATTCTATAATTACCTTACAAAATTCATTTGACATGTTCAGAAAATATAGTTATGTCAATTCATATGATTTTTAATTACCTTACACAATTCATTTGACATGTTCAGAAAATATAGTTATGTCAATTCATATGATTCTATAATTACCTTACAAAATTCATTTGACATGTTCAGAAAATATAGTTATGTCAATTCATATGATTTTTAATTACCTTACAAAATTCATTTGACATGTTCAGAAAATATAGTTATATCAACTCATATGATTTTGTAATTTCCTTACAAAATTCATTTGACATGTTCAAAAATATATTTGTGTCAATTCACATGTAGTAATAGAAGAAGAAAAAAATGCCCATTATGTAAATTAAATTTTATGAGTTGTGAAAGCTTGGCGGTTAGTTTTCATAGTCGTACAAGGTATGAACTATACATCTAGCCTTCTTTTTCTTTTCATTCTATAAGTTCCAACGTTCAACACCTACCCATATAATATATTAAACTTGTAAAAGAAAAATATACGTAATATTGAAGAGATAATTAAGAAGCTCTAAAAACTTTTAACAATGTTTACTGTTATTACATATGATCGTTATAGATATGCCTCTCAAACATATCTTTGCAGTGGCAAAGTCAGGATTTTTTTTTTGCTGAGCGACACTTAAGTTGGCGAAACAAGTTTGATATAAGCACCACATGTAATTTTTGAATCCTGACAACGTGATCTTGAAACATTATAAGAAGATTTTTGTTGGGCTGATGTGGGCAATTGCCCAAACCAGCCAACAAGTAGCTCCACTAATGTCTGTTTGCATTATTTTTTTTTTAATTGATAGATCTAACCGTACTGTCTAGATAAAAAAACAAAATTGGAATAAATATTCAACCAGATTTGGATTTGCATTTCATTTTAATTAAATATCCTATATCTAATGTCCATAAAATTTTGAAAGTCGGTTCTTAACATATTAAAATAAGGTTTGGATTCACTTTGAAATGGGATTGGGATTCTGATTTGGATTTAGACATTGGATTCTATCTGAATTCAAATTGTGATATGGGCTTAATTTCTTAATTTAGATTAGAATATGAATATATAAACATACTGAAAAACCGGATATGGTTAAAGGTACATGCTATTCGAATATGATCGAGTGATATCCCTACCACTTGTTTTGATGAGATGTCCGATTTGAAACTAGTGGCCTATTCTCTTCGTAATTGGATAACTAAATTAGACCAATAGAATCTGAATCCATTTCAAAGTAGATTTGGAAAAAGTTATAAACAAGATTTAGTTCAGAATTTCGCAGTTTCGAATTATTCACCCTTTCTATCACAACCAACAAGTTGCCACTTTTCATAATATCTGATAATGACACAAAAATTTTATGAACTGGATACAATTATAATTAGCATCTAGATTCCAGTATAGATTCTCGAATTTATATCCAAAACAGAAGAAAAGAAAAACTAAATTTGCTCCACCTGCACTCACGTTTACTCTCTCTCTCTCTCTCTTATATATATATATATATATATATATATATATTCACACACACACACACACACACACAATTATTTGCAAATCTATAACATTCAATAGGAATATCTATTTGGGTTTCCAAGTCGATTAAAGCTGTTTGTGATGAAATGTACTTGGAACATTCAAAAGTACATGATTAAGAAGAATTTAAAATTTGGTGGGCACATCAGATTATATGAACCAACAAATCTAAAACTACTAAGTGAAATTGTTTCATAAAATCCAGTTTTCTTGATGCTCTTTTTTTAAAATGTTGTACTTTTGAACACTTCAAGTACAGATTTACGGTTGGACATATTTAGAGACTGGTTTACTCTCACTTATTTTTTTTTCCCTCGTCTTTCATTTTTTTTTTCTTTCCACAAACATTTTCTTCTTGTATGATCCCTAAATTTTGTGAAGGAAAATGAACTTAAAGTTCAATTTCATTTTATAACTAGTCTCACTCATTTGTCACGGGGGGAGAGAGAGAGAGAGATGCCTTGAAAACTATTGATCAGAGGTGAGCCACAAATTTCTAGTTAAAAGTAAACATTTTTTGTAAGTCTGTGTGGGCAGTTGCCCGCACAGCTGAAATCAACTTCGATCTTTCGCTCATTAAAAAAAAAGTAGCAATTTGTGTTAAGAGTGGACAGTCCCATTTGGCTGCAACTTTGAGTTGGACGATGTTGACTCCAGTTTGCAAACCATTGTGAACATCCTGCTAATGGTTTTTGAATAATATTTGTGCATCACTCGATGATTGATTTTGTCAATTACGATGTGCAAGGGAACATTTCGTGCTTAAATTGAAGATCTTCAGACTCCTCACCTGAATTTTATTCGTCGTGGCCGTCTATGCGATGGCTCTCCCATCAAGAATGACTTCCTTTTACTGACAAACAAAAACCGTCACAATACAATATGCACACGTTGTCGGCTGTATCAGCTTTTTCAACATTGCACTTCTTTTTTTTCTATATTTTTAAAAATTTACAAAACGGATTTCTCAATTTACAATTAAAAGTCGTTCTCACCAACCCAAATATTCTTGCAGCTTTATGTTTTCAGCCACAGTTGCTTACCAAATAGGCTAACCAGAGACTTTCGTAAAAAGCATAGATTTTTATTTGTGACGTAAAGTGTATGCCATTTTTATTTGCTATAGTTAAAACGGAGCGACGATCGAGGAGATATCTTAATCGTGGTGTATAATTTAAAAGCATCTCAAATTTACATAATAAACTTATCATGACATGCCACATAGGTTAAACTTTTTTAGATAAATGTCATAATGCCTGTAAAGTGAGTGAGAATTACCAATAGCAAATAACAGACACAAGAAATATTCACCAAGAGGATTTCCGAGTATTTTGAGCATTTTTGAAAAACAAAAATTCAGATGCTTTTATCAATTTACGTTTTTTTGGTTTTGTTTTCCATCTTTTATCCTTTTTATGGGAAGCTTTGTGGAACACTTCGTTCGTCCCCCTCATTAAAAATTAAAAATTATGAGAGTTTCTTAAGGACTTATAAAAAGGTTGTTAAAGTGTTTGATTGTCTTGATTCTTAACCTTTTTTTTAATACTAAAACCAAATTACTATGGTGCGGGTTTAGATTTTTTGGACCTAAGACTCGGGACCAAATCGTTATAGTGGTAGCAGAACACAATTCAACATTCAGGCTTGTTGGCTCACAGGCGCAAGCCTTTATGTATGGCCTGAGAGATTAAGGGCATTCTGGTCATTTCTTTTTTTTAATTTTGTTTTTTTATGATGAGATTTATTACATTGCCAAGCAAGTAAGTGAGGAAAGTAGAGTGATAAGTTAAAGAAAAAACGAAACAATGTCGAGGCCTCGTGGGCGTTCCATCTAATTTAGATGGCATGACTTGGTGAGTCTGAGTTGGTATTCCCGTGCGAACGTCTCACCGAATGCATGTTTATCCACGTAATGGCAAATAAAGGGAAGAAATTGGGCCATTCAAATTCTATATCATATGGCTAGATTGATGATGTCCTTAGATGTCTACGCAAATCATTCATATATATATATATATATAATGAAATTTCATCTATCCTTCATGTATTGTGTTGTTTGATTAAACACACTGGCCCATGTAATGCATCGGACAATATGCTGTGATAGGATAGAAATAATTCAAGGATCTATGTATATATGTTAAATCCAAGCCAAACAAGGTCGTACTGAAGGTTTGGATTCAATTGAATTAGACTTGATCATATTTGGGTTCAAGCACAAATTCAGACCTTAATTTTTATTAGAGAATTGAGATTTATTCAGACCTGTTTATTATTCATGTATAATAAACAGGTCAGATTTCCATACAGTCCTAGTCATATCTCGGGCTCTGGAATTATCAAATTGCACATCAATCCAAATCCAATTATATATTGAAATTGGATGATATATCTGATCCATTTATATCAGTAGACGCAGCTGCAAACGCAAATCCTCAGAACCAGTTTACGCCGCAGGTTTCGGTCGATCGGCATGCCATCGTTCTGACACATGGATTGAATTCGTCTGTGGAGAAATGGTCGCTATTGATGAATTCAAGGGGATACACCACGAAACTTCAAGCCCACACAACACTCCCCCTTTTTCTCTTTTAGGTTCACATTAATTTGTCTTCGATCCCTTATCAAGTGCCTTGTCCAACTTTCATTCTAAAGGGACAGCTGACACGCACATATACACATCCCTAGTCCTCACTTCACAAAATAAAACCTTCCATATGAGTTATAATCAAGAGTTGAACTATAGTTTCAAGATTTTAATTGGAGCTGAAATAATTTTTTTTAGTATACGTTAAACTAAAATTTTTAAACTTTACATATACATTTTTGAATTTTTTAAAATATGAAAGGGAGGGAAGGGTGGGGGTGGTGGGGGCAAGCCCCCCTGCTTCCGCCCCTGATCGCAACGACAATCGAATTTGGATATTATTAAACGAAATATATGATAAGGACAGAAGGTAGAAAAGACACTTAAGTTGCGTTTGGATGCAAGCCCGCATTAACATTTTCCAGGTTATTCATTTAAAACCAGTTCTTGTCATGGCACAACCAAGCATTTTTTTAAAAATGATGTCATTCAAAAAAATTGGTTTTGACAAAATTAGGTTTTCAAAAAAAATCTTTTTTTTTTTTTTCAAAGTATCATCCAAACATTACCTTAGGTTTGCAAACTCTTTATTTAATTGGTCAGACGTCACCTTTTAATTCTAAAATTCCACAATTCCGGCTTCATCAAGCAAAGTGACGACCTAAGACGTAAATTCATCAATGTCGTTAGCAGCGAGCCAGCTGGGATAAAAGCTTGTTCTAAATAACGGTAACAAGTTCTTAAATTGTTGTTTCTGGTGCTAAAATTAAACTTGTTCACGATTCAAGTAAATGTCATTAGATAATCTACATATCCTTACAATCAGGCTTACATTGATGAATGACTCATAGTCAGCATCCCCATAAAAGGTAACAATGACCTTCATTCTTTCTCATGTCGATATAGAAAACCTACAATCGTAAACAGAGAAGTTTACAAAATTTTAGCATCCAAAGAAAGTAAAATTGATACAGGAAAAGTATACATCCTTTATGGAAAACAACTTGCCTGCGGGCCTCATTGACGCGCAAAAACAAGAATTTCAGTCTTGGACGCTTCATCGATGCACCTGCTAATGAGGAGTCGGCTGTCGATCACAACTTTCAATTATGCCAACCTCCTTTTACTGGCAAAAAATTGTTATTGATAATTCATTTCCTTACACTTGTCCATAATTTTCTATCATTAATTAATACTCGTAGCTTTTTAGATCCTTTAAAACCATGTGCCTATACAAGTTTGGTGGTACGAGCCCTGATTCATTTAAAAGTGGGTCATATACGTCACATTTAGATATGCAGCCACTAGATCTTATTAAAACAACTTACAATGTTGACATTTCAATAGCACTTGCATACTGTCCTAGACAAAGGTAGGGATGAATCAGAGTCGAATAAGATATATTCTTAAGTATATCTGCTTTCGGATATTCACATGTTTAGATTCAAATATGAATAAAGAAAAGTCATATCTAAATCCGAAATCTGGTTTTACAATTTGAATACCATCTGAATCAAATTTTTACATTCACATCCGAATTTGAATCATAACTTTGAATCAATTCTGGCTAATTTTCAAATGTAAGGGTGCACGTTGGATGTAGGATATTGGTTTAAAACTAAATCCAATCTGAATCTGAATATAAGCAGCTTTTCGTGGAATGTTACTATTGTGTAAAATGAATTGATGTAAGAAATGCATGGATAAGTACGTGATCAGTCTTGCCAAATCAGAATTGAGCGACTTTATTCCAATTTTTATTAAAAAATGACATTGGAGATAGCGTTCCTCATTTTAATAATGTGTATCAGCTAATATGGGATGATATATAGACAAAGGATGATAATATTGATTATCATAATAAAAAACCAATTAATTGAAAACGAAAGGGATTGATTGTATATGTATCCTGTCACTACAATAAAAAGGGTTATTAGTCACCATCAAAGCCTTAGGAAAAAGCCATTACTATTATACTATTTTACCGTAGTTGTGTGTGTGTCTCTCTCTCTCTCTCTCTCTCTATATATATATATATATATAAAGAAAGAGAGAGAGAGAGACACACACACAAACACACACACACACACACAAAAATAAGTAATTGTATTATAAAAAATATTGTTTACACATTTCAAATCTACAGAAAAATTGCATAAAATATTAAAAACAAGGGAGCTCTCCTCCTTTCTCATAAAAAAGCTCTGCCAATTACTTCAGAATCGTATGAGATCTCTAAACTTGTCGCTCCCTTCACCTTTTGAGATGTAGCAACCTTGGCCATTTTTGTCTCCTTTTCGGTTGGTGCAATTTTCTTTTGAGAGTTTTGCATATTGTGCATAGTATCAACTTGTCCCCCTTTTTCTATGTTACTGGAAGCCCTCCATACTTTGACAGGGAAGTGATTGCCTGCAGAATTGAATATTAGTATTAAAAGATGGTTGCACTGATTAAATAAGAGACCACATCAAACACAGCCCACAAGAGATGTAATGAAGAACATTCTACAACGAGTTGGCACAATACAACACTAGAAAGCACTAGTTCTAGTGGCATTGATGTTGATCTGTGATGCCAATAAGCTTGTGTTGTTGATATTCCAGGTTGGTACGTTCCTATTTGTAGTAACTATGCTCAATCATGTGAAATCACACAACATATGAATAGAGAAGCTTGACAATGACAATCAAGTAGCTAGAGAAAGATACTAGACAAACATTAGGCCAGGCAACTGAAATAAGAAGTAATTTTATGCTGAATATGGCAAAGAAATCAACCCCCACCTACCGTGAAACTGGAAATGTGGATCCTTGTATGCTTAATTCCATGGTTGGCCATTATTTCTTCTGTCCTCTTTTTGACAAACTAAATTCTACAATCACAATGGAAAATTAAATGACAAACATAGATTTTTACTTCAAAGGGAAAATCTAGCAGAAACATATGCAATCATTAATGAAAGTACTATAGTATCTCATTCCTTGATTGGACGTGATTGATAAAGCCCCCCATAAATCACAATGGATTTTATCAAATGGCTTAGAGGCTTCTTTATTCAAATTTTGGAAAGTAAGTGACATGAGTTTTGCTAAAGCACATCATAACATAGTCCATCAATCTATTTGAAAAAGAAGAAATCTGCCTATTTGTACTTAAGAACTTCAAACATCAACATTAATATGAGCAAGCCTCTAGTGCCAACTCTCCAAGCTCACAACCTTCTATTGATTTGAATTTTTTTTTTCTTTCATTGTGTGCTTCAACATATAGAGGTTGTATTGCCATCTCCCTTCAGGTATCCTTTGGAAAGTCTTCATGGTTTGAATTTTAAATCCACCACAAGAGAAATGTAAGTCAAATAATGGAGCCATAGAACATAAGTTAACTAATAAATCCATAGGTGACAAAAACCATTTTCTTCTTTATTTAAGGGACTATTAAGACGCCATTTAAGATAAGGAACCATTCTAAACTATTAACTTAGCATTCCTAGCATGAATTATATTTAAAAACTTTTCATTTCCAACCATCAAATGGTTTCTTTCCTTTATATTCAAAAAAAAAAAAAGAGAAAGCTTGCTCATGTCTACCATCACATGGAATGTTGTGCCTGTATCTAGAAACCAAGTGTTATCTTGATTGTTAGAAACCCTTATTGCGGCCAAAGTCTTCATTGAGTTTTCAACTTGGTATGAATTGTCAAATCTTTGCCAATATTTTGGAGTTGTATGATTGAATTTAAAATAGATTTGATAAATAATACCTTTGTCTTGGTTGCCTACTTTCCCTTTGTCTTAGGTTTGATTTGATTATTGTTTTGATTTTTCTACTTCTTCCCTTGATTCTGGTTTGAATATGGATTGAAGCCATGTCCCTATGACATGAACTAATAACCTCCTTGGCTTTGTCTATTGCCTCCATTGTCACAACAACAAGTGCATGATATACAAATAGGCTCCTGGGAACAGTTGGGGCGTATTCATAGATCTATCCTCGAAAGACCCAATGTTCTTATTAAATAAAGTCCCATCATTTTACAACATCATGACCATTCCTTTGTATTAAGGTTCGGGTTGTATTTGGTGTTCCTTTTTTTAGACTGAAAACCATGTGCCCAACAATGAGGTCCAGACAGATCTACCTACAAGGAGCCACTCCTCCCATGATGGTGACGAGGAGTGAGGATTCACTGAGGGCAAGACCAGGTTTGACTTCTATGTTTGTATTCAGGCAGCCAATGGTGGCTTCCATACGATCAGCACTAATGCATCCTTTGACAGCTTGTGAGCCATTAGATTGTGGAATTGAGTGTCTTAGAGGGACCATGTCCATCTGAAGAGTGAAACTAGTTTGGTAAGCATTGACAATTGAGAAAAGAAAGTGGGATCCTACTTCTCATTCTACAACAATGATTTCCTCAGCTGCATTTTCCCTGTTAATCTATCAATGGTTTGGCTTCTTCTGTTTCCTCTCCAAACTGTTACTTGTAAGTCTTTTCCTTAAGTCCAAACACATTGCCATTATGAACTTGTGATTGATAAGTGTCTTCACATGCTCAAGTCTCTCGGTGATGTTAAGGGTTTGGGTCATCTCTATTTTCATCCAATGACTGGATTCAAGGGAGAAAGAAGCTTTGTTTTGGTTCTTCATTTTTGCTCATTTTTCAATCTCATCATTCATATTTATCTTCTTCTTTTGGATAATCTATTTGTCCATTTTCATTCAGCAGGGAAGATGTCATCTATCTGTAGCAATCACTTGATGACTTTTGAGGACATTGAGAAGGAGGAAGAGTATGGATATGTTCACAAGGTTTGGATGTAAAGCATAGATTTAGTTTTATTGATTTTATTTTTCCATCCATTGCTATTCTGAATTTTCATTCTTTGCATGTTGATCTCTTGGAAAGAATAATGTTTTTAGTGCTTTTAGTGGATATGCAAATATGTTCTAAAATCATGGCTTCTTCTTTTAGTTCTAGTTTTTCCTTGGTTTAGTTTCAGTAAATTGATTATAATTTGATTTTATGCTTTGTTATTTTATATTTGTCGATGTATCTGATATAGCTCTAACGTCTAACTGAATCTTATAATTGTTATGTCTAAAAAGGAATAGGATGATCGAGTCTTCTAGTAGTTCCTTATGAACTCCTTTTTCCAATTGACTATGAGTTTGAAATTTATTCCACAGCTCAAATATGTTGTTCAACTACTCCTACTTAATTGCATTTCAGATGCATTTGTCAAACACATATATTAAAGACAACTACAGCTAGCCTAAGAGCTAGACTCATTGCTACTTCAATGGTAGTAGGATGGAGGGTATGTGAGCCAAACTACTTTCCCTATGAAAGTTTAGGTCTATGCTCCTATATAACTTAGAAGTAACTATTCACTCACCATTTCTTTCCTTTTTTTGTTTGATGATGGGAGAGATTTTTGTCATAAAAAACTTATATAACTTGAGATCATGATAGAATGCACTTGTCCTATAGTCACCAGCTTCACTAATTTGATTAGGTTCCCACCTTATGAATGTACACATAGTTTAAAATTCATTCTAGAAAGGATAGAACAACGTACTAATAATATTACATGACAATGTTTAATAAGTATACATGTTAAGCTCATGAACTTTGCAACAATATTATGATGCATGTTGGTTGACAAACTTGTCTTTAGATCAATGCTCCTGCCCAATAGTAGTTGTTAAGTGCATTATATTTTTATCAAATTGCTATAAAATAAAAACAGGATAACATATAAGTTCTTGTCTATTAATGTCTTCAAAGTCTAATTCTATCATTTGTAGATTAAAAATGGCATTTGGCTACCACTCAAGGCATATAGCTTCATTAACAAATTAAATGTTGTTATTATACACCTGTTAGATGTTTATGCTCAAAAAATTCAGCCAAGAAATTCCACTGGCTTGCAATGTATATGTAAATTAAGGACTTTTTGTGCATCTTTATAATATTGAATTGCTATATGCATTTGACGCACAACTACAACCATAAAAAATGACTCATATTTTCCCATCATAAGACCATTATAATGTCCTGAAATTATTAAGTATGTTAGATAGAATCTCACCAAATCTTATTTGAAATTTGATACTCCCAGACGTCATGTTGTGTGCTAATATATCACTGATTGGCTTCTTTAATATACTTTCAAATTAGTGCTTCAGTGGTGTACTTTGGTTGTAGTGGGATCTCAACTAAGGGTATCTATAACATGGTCATGAGTGTTGGTTGGAATTCTTACTTTCCTATTGCTGAAAAATTCTCTTTGTTCATCAAAGCTTAAGTTTCTTGTCAATGTTTTTTTTCCCCAATTACAAATAAATGGAGGAAAATTGCTGGATATGGTATGAAAATGAAGCTGTTAATAGTTTTGAAAATTAATCTTAGGTAGTTTTCTTTCTATTCAATTTTAAGAACATCATGTTATGATTTGTTGAATAACAAAAATAAATGATTCACTTAACAATAGATATAACTTTCTTCCTTGTTCTTTTTTTCTTTGCTATTTCTTGGACACACTTCTATAACCGCCTATAGTTTAGAAGCAAAAGCCATATTGTGGTTCATGTTCCATGCATATTCCCCTTTTCATTGTGACCTGGCTTACTTGCCATCTGTCCAATTTTGTAGTCAATTATTTATATATAGTTACAAGCATTAGAATGTGTGTGTGTATAGGCTACTAAAATGGACTTTGCAGGCATACTTTTGCATTTATTTGGTCTGTTTTTTCATTTTTTTATGATAGTGAAGAATCCATATTTGTAAATTTAAGCATAAGAATTGTGCATCAACCATCTTCCAAATTCATCTTTTCACATTTGCTGGTAGTCCTTTATTCAGAATATGCTGAAAATTACGTGAAAGCATTTGAACTATGTTGTAAAATCTGTAACATTTTCCAATGACTATACTTATTTGATTTCCAAGGGATGGATGACAAACTCAAGTTATCTTAACAAATCTTAGTTTCTTATTTAATTTGGGAGTTATATACAATGTTTAATTGCCAAGAAGGAAGAATAAAATTTTTGTAATTCTTTATTCATTCTCTCTTTGTAGTGAATGTTGAGACGCAACATTGTTTCATCTAGTGACAAAAACATTACCCTGATGTTGTTGAAAAACTTTTTATGTTATTATGGTATCGTACTACATGGACTTTCTTTATATGTTCATTAATGTCCCCTTCATAATAGAACTTTTTTCTTTTCTTATGCACGAATTAGGTCACATTTCTATTAGTTAAGAGTTTTTGGTGCTGGTGCCCCTTATGATAAATATTGGAGTTATTGGAATAAAAAAAATTAATGAACTTGGGTGTTTGAAGGACTTTGCAATTGCCTATTAAGATGTTCCTATGTGTGTTTTGACTTATTATGTATTAACTAGAAGGTCCATTTTCTCATGGTATTGTTATTGACATTATGTGATGGTTCAACTTATAGAGGTTGATCACCTTGATAAGGATGACTCTTTGTCTCCTTGAAACTAAAATAATATGTGGTTTCATATAGAGCTCATGTGGCTATGTGTTGCTTCCAATGAACTGCATCTTTGGCCTGTAAATGGTTATAGTGACTTTGACTTTTACTTGTTTATTTCATTTTAACATGTCAAAGGATGTGACATGATGCTTTGTTGAGGCATGAAAGAATATAGAGCCTTGCTTGGAGACAAATATGCTCACCTTAATAAATGCAAAGATGACAATGAGAAGTGAATGCATTGCATAGCTTGGATTTTATTATAAGAACCCAAGGAGATTTTGAGGGGAAAAATTTTGTAGGAGATGGGAACTAAGCTTGTTTTAGTTTTCAGCACAAACTTACCTTGCACTTATTAATGTGCTGTTTTATTGGACCATTATAAATACCACCTTCTTTGATGTATAGTCATTGAAAATGCAAACACTTTTTCATCTATTAATAGTATGTTTTAAATCTAATTATGTTGGTTGCTAAGTTTTGCTCACCTTGTTTTTCATGTCTATGTCTTTCTTCTCATTTCTGCACTTTCTTTATAGACTCATTGCAGTCCTTGCAAGACAACACTAGATAGATTCAGCTGCCATATATCTAAAAGTTAGCATGACAAACTAGGATCTCATTTTTGTGACATGTAGTCAAGGCTGGCCATTTATGGAGAGACTTGGGGTTCTCTTAATGTGTGCATTGGTGGTGGTTCAGTTAGTAATATTTCCAAATTTTAGCTTCCATGGTCCATGCCATACATACATCTGTTTACACACATACATCTGTTCTCCTTCACTCAATGGCATTGGTTTGGGTTGGCTGGTGTTATTTGGAATTACAATGTTGTACATCTTCAAATATTATCAGGTTTTCCATCCGTTATTGTCTAAGTGAAGATGTTTGGAGTCTTCTTTCCTAAAGAAAGGTGATGATTGTTGTCTTATTTGTTTCTACCAATTTTGAATTCTAGTGAATGGTAGTTCGTTCCCCCATGCACTTGTTTATTGTCTTGTTGAAACAAAAATACCAATGACTAGGCACTTGTTGTGTTGAAATAAAATGTCAATGACTAAGCATTACTTATAACGTAACATTGGATACAGTTCACCATTGTATATATTATGATGCATGCATGAATCTCCACATCTAAGTCTTTGTTTCATTTCTTTGTTAGATAAAATTTTCCTCAAAGGAAGATTATGGAAGAAAAGACCGAAGTAAAGTGGAAATTTTGTAGAGATGTTTAAAAGGATTAATTCCTTCTGAATTAGAGACTACTGGGAGCAAGAGTTTAGTTCAACATTAAGTGTTAAATAGGCTAGGCAATGTGCTGAGATAGCCTTGCTAGCCTTTCTTGATTTTCTGTTGCTCATTTTGGATTTATTAAACTAACAAACATATGTTCAATTAATGTCTAGGAAAAAAAATTACATCTTCTTTACTTTTAATGGCTTCACCATCCCATTCATAAACAACCAAGATAAAAATGGTGAATTCACCATTTGGCAGCATGTAGAAATATGATTTGCCTAAGTATATTAGAATGGATGTTTGATTGAAGAATGAAGGTATTTGTCATTAGTATCCTTTCAGGCCCTCATTTTGGGTTCTTAGAGTTTAAGGTGTTTGATAATGGTAACATGGTTGGTCATCTGTGTTGTGTCCTTCCTGACAAGATATGTTATCGATGAGAATATTTCAAAAGTCTTAAGGGTGAGTTTCCTCTTTATTTTTTTTTTTGTTCTTTGTTCCTCTTATGCAAAGCTTGTTGGGTCTTTAAACTATATAGTACCTAGGTTGACAACACTTCCAAGAAGTCGGTGATCACCAAGCCATACTTATCCATATTTCAAAGTCTCATATATGTGAACTTTATAGTGGTTTGAGGATTGAGTTAAATGTATGTTTATGTATCAATGCCTTTTTTAGTAAAAGTATAGGATTTTGTTGACTACTTGTAGGATACCTTTTTCACTGATTTTATCTCTAGTTTGTGATACGTTTGGCGTTTGATGCAATTTTAGACTAGTTCCTATTCTAGTGCCACCACTATTTATCTGTGTTTTTGAAATCTAAACTAATTGTCCCTTTTCATAACATAATGAAAATGTGCTGCAGGAGGCTTAATTTATTTAGTGCACATGAATTGTAGCAGTCTACTGTGCAATAGCATGTCTACAGAATTTAACTTTTAGGAACACATGTGAAAGACTGTTCTTGATGATTATTTATTAAGAACAATCATGACCCTTTCTTAAAGATAATTAAGAAAGCAATCTTTTTGGAACACATTTCGAGTGGTAATCTAACCTTTTCTAACTACTTTTAGGAACAACCATCCTTAATTTTAGGAATGGTTATTGTGTATTGATGTTGTGTATAGAACACATCCTTAGTTTTGAGACTGATATCCTTCATCATTTATGAGAGATTTTGATGTTTTGTGGCTTTGCAATAGAGGAATTAACTCCTTGTATGTTAGTATTCAGTGCCCGAGCATTGTTGTGACAAATGGCTCATAGTACGAGCCCAGTTGTTTCAAGAGAAAGAGCACCTTTGTATGCTCACTGACTGCTTTGTCTACGGCTGCAAGCTCGTTGCATGTGTTTTCAAGACCACCGATGTATTCAGCCATACTCATGTTCTTCTTCTTATGAGTCTAATGCAAACACCTACTCTAATGTTTTCCATACTTATTCTACAATCTCTTGGCCAATGAAATTACAAGCATATCTTCAGTTAATCTGCTTGTTGTCCATCCATAGAAGATTTTGTCGACCTACACCAATGTTGATAGTCTAGCTTCGGCTCCTTTTAGTCTCCAAAAAATCACCATTTTTCTGGTTTCGAGGCATTGCCATTGATGAAACCTCATAACTCTTGGATTTCTATCAACCCCAAAATTTGTGTCTTCCAAAGTAAAGGATTACTTTGTGTCAATTCTATTGACATGAAATTTGCAACATTTGAGGCAAATTGGTAAGGATATTTGGATGTAAGGGATAAAGAAGACGACTTAGTGCTGACTGCCATTAGGATTGTTCACTCTAACACCGCAAGGTAAATGAAGGGCCAACAAAAACTGACTTGGATGATTATTAATCACAATTTATGGTTTATATAGTCTGCAGCAAATACAATTTTGTACAATGTTACATAAAAATCAAATATAAATATCCTTATCTAGAATAATTGTCGCACAATCACTCAAACCAGTCATTATCTTGTTCATTTGAACTCAAAAGCTATGTTACTGATTCAGATTTTGGGCAACAATTTGAATTTCTCCTTGATGCATATCATGCATATTAGCTTACCTTGGATATTTTCAATTGATATTATTATTGGCATTATCTTCAATAGTAGGATAGTGTATGTGGGAAGACATTTACAAAACTAATTGAGTGATGATGAGAATTATAAATGTGTGTGCACTACACAATAAAGCATTCACACATACATGCAAAGAAAATGAAGCTATATGCTTATACAAATCTACTCTAAAGCAAGAAAATAAATTGTTCCAATATATTTGATTGACAAAAGTAAGAAAATAAAAGAAAAAGAATGGAACCCCGCAACACACAATAAACAAAAGCACCATTATAATGGGCACAGTTTAGGACTGTTGCATGACATGGAGGTGCAAACAACTTGAATCCAACATGTGGCATGAGATGACATTCTACTAATGCATGCTAAGGAAAAGCAAAGCAACACAGTAGAAAATAACCTATTTTGCTAGATCTAAGGAACTAGGCTAACAGCCTCCCATTGATGCAAAGCTTGGATAACATGTTCTTGTAGAGAAGAAACTAATAGAATGAGAAAATATGACATGGACCTCAAGATATGATGGCATGAAGTAGATGAAAAATTTAGGTCATACGCAAATAGGTTTGAAAGATGGGCTTGGATGACTTATCAAAGAAGTTCCAATTCATGTGAAACTTAACCGTAATATTTTAGGCACATCCATGAAACTTGTCAACTTCACAAAATTGAAAAATTTATTCTACAAGGAAGCTATGATGCAAGTAATAGGACAAAAATCTGGTTTTGTCAAGAAACAAACATGTAACACAATTGAAACTGGTGTTGAATTTAGGGAGATAGCTAGATGGTCATGTGCTTGTATGAAAACACTTAGACATTATCTATACATGCCTATCTGCACCCGAAGCAACTCAATTAAAGATGAAGGTCAAGAATCTAGGCTATGACATGACAACTATGCTCTACAAATAGCATAAATGTGTCTATGATCAAATGGCTGACATTTGGCAACTAAATGAAAGGTCTAACAACATTGGCCAGGTCTAGAATTAAAGGGTTTGAATATTTGGTATCCATGACGAAATGCTTTGTAGATTCCCTAGCCAAGACTTATGCTATTTGAAGAATAGGTGTTGGATCCTCAAAAAATGAAAATAGATGTTTGATCAAAAGGTCACTATGGGATGACTAAATGTGAACTTTAATGGTGTAAGGATAAGCTGAAACTCAAGGTTGGATTCTTGACATATCCTAGAAAGATCCCACCTTATGGTTTTAGTAAGTTGGGGAATTGTTCAGCCCTGAAAACTATAAAAGCAAAATGGATGGAAAACAGATTGGTCTAAAAAAATTAAGAAGGTAACAAAACTTGTTTGTGAAATTGATAAAACTTAGCTGGGAGTATCTAACCTCTTAAAGGGAGATGACCCATCTTACGGAATTGAAAAACTCATCCCTTGACTAGACTTATGAAATCAAGAAGTTTGAGGAATCTTGTCTTCCATAATTTTGTCCCCCACAACTTGTAGAAAATCAGCTTCCATATGTTACATGGCAGAGGGGTCAAATGGATTCATAAATTCACAAAAACAATGCACATGAAGGTAGACTGAACTCAAAATTTGACGACTCTTATGAATTCTAAAAATATATCTTAGAGAGGGATATGATTCCAAAAAACGGTCCTATATTATAAAAAATCCTGAAAAACTTCCTACTTAGGCTTGGTAATTTCTACGTGATGTTTCTTTGTGTATGCATGCATGAATGAAATGATGATATTATGTACAATGAAATAGAATGCAAACTGCATGGAAGACACACAACATCAATCTAAATGCATACTATAATGTAAAAAGGGTAACACAATGCATTGAAGTATTTGCATGTAGAAGTAGGAAAACAATAAACACTGGTATTGTTGTGTTAGAGGTTTTTGCTTGTACAATGGGCATAACCAGCATCCAATTTCATGTTCAAATGCATTAGACTTTTGATTAATGAATGTAACAAGCTTCTAAATATTGCAATTTTTTAGGTTCGATGTTGGTTCCATAGAAACAACATCAAAACTAGCTCAATTTCTATAAATTACTGGTCTAGAACCCAAACATACTCTAAGGATTAAAACTAGTAAAACAAGGATTTTAACTCTTATAGAAGCTAGAGAAGCAGATCTAAAGGCTGAAGTTTAAAGGATAGGAAAAATGGACGCTTACCTAGTCATGCATGCATCAAATAATTCCCAGACACTCCTATCATGGATTGGCCTCTTCTCTTTTCATCTTCTTCTTCTTATCTTCCTACTTTTTTCTCTTGGACATGGAGACTTGAAAGTTCTAGGAGGAGCAACTTTTGGAACTCCATTTCTAGACACTGAGAGAAAGTACCTAAGTTAGAATAGAAGGACTTATAAAGATAAAGGAGAAGAGAATACCTAAGAGAAAGCATCCAAGTTAGAATAAAGGGGATGCCCCCTTGGTCATCTACTTATAAGTTGAATTAGAGGTATTTTGGTACAGTTGAAAGTGCTACAAAAGGGGGCAACACTCCTAGGACATATTATCATTTGAAAAATATGAAACAACTTGGTTTAATGGTCAAGATTAAATTAGGAGGTGGGTGGCATGATCTTGTGAACCCAAATCCTAGATATGGATAGCAGAGCAATAATTAGATTGAGAATTGGATCCATAAAAGTATTTTTTATTTAGATTTCAAATAAAAACTTGGATCAGATATCCAAATTAAGTTTTGACATAATAATTCAAATAAAAAACATATAATAGTTCTAGATTTGGTTGGATTGAAGGACATAGATAAAGATTTGATATCGAAATAAGGGGTGTCCCCATATGGGTCCCACTTGATTCAATGAGCTTGGACTAGGCTAACCAAATGGGCTTGAGCTTAGATAGGTCAACTGAGGTCAGTTGTTGACCAGGTTCAAAAGCCCCAAGCCAAATGAGTTGAAGTTGTTTGGCTTGGGACTAGAATAGATTGAGCTCAATTTGGGCTTGGACTAGGTTGGCTAAGTATGGATGGTTAGGCTGGTCTATATTTGCCTAGTTTGCCTAGACCACAAACTAGGTTCAGTGGATCTAGCCAGGTGTAATTTGATGAGCCAAGTGGTTTTAAGACCAAGCTATGGGGTTTCCTGAGCTAGGTTGGCTCAGGCACAACCTGATGTGGGCTCCATTAGACTCAATAAAAGTGGGCCCCACGAACTAGAATTGCATCCCACATGGGCTCAACATAAGGAAATGCATGTTAATGGGATGTAAAACTTATGAAAATGTGAAAACATGCTGATTAAATCAAATTCCATGTTACCATTGAGTGAACTAAACAGAATAACCATTTTGCTCTTGACACTAGATTCCAAAATTGATTGAATATGGGCCAGCCTACTAGGTTAGGATATGGATCTTACTCTAGGTCATTGTCTAGTTTAGACAAAACTTGAAAATTCTTGCTTTATCCATAAAATCATTTTTTCTAAAAAAGCTGAATAGTAACCGAATATAGAAATGGGACTAAGGGGCAAATTAAGAACATGGCTTATTCAACAAGTTCTGGTGGAGTTTCAATAGGTTGAGCTGATGGGACACAAATCAGTAGTTCCCCAACCATGATCAATGAAAAGATCACAGAATCTAGATGAAAATCCTGATAAAATAAGCTCCAAATATATTCAAGGCTAAAAGTAAGTGAATGAAGCAGATAAGGTTAATGAAATTGTAAAGTCAGATTGAGCATCGAAGAAGTTTTAAATGGAATTGAGCTAAAAGGAGGTAGAGGTAAGCATGGCAAAGATATTCCAAACTTAGCATGAATCAACTCCATTTGATGAGTGAGAATTGAGCTCAGATATCAAAAATGGAGCAAAGTATACTTGTAGAGTGAGGTCCAAAAACTATGGAAATTGAATTAAGCCAAATCCCAGACAATTGGTTTAGAGGTGAACTATGGACCAGTCATTATAAGAATTATAAGTCTCTCATACGCTCTATCCAATTTAACTCTACTTGGCTGAGCTAAACCCAACAAAACCAGATCTTATGCAAGGGTCCAAACTTGTTAGAACTGAAACTGGGTGATTTCACTTCATGGACCACTAAATTAAGCTGCATGAAGTATGTAAAATTTATCCTAAACTTGTTTCAAGGTGTAGGTGAAGATTGAGCTGGAAATGGACCATCTCTGGAGAAATGAGCCCACCAGACTCAATAGAGCTGAGCCACCAGAGCACATGTAAGATAGAAATGATGGCATGACCATCTAAGTTGAACTCAAAACAAGCCTATTTCATATTGAAATAACTCTAGAGGATTGATTTTAAAATGATAAATTGGACTATGGGTTGATACAGTATACTAGGGTTTTCCTAAACTTAGGATATATGCCTAAAACATGGTGAAATAGGATAGCGTTGATGATGTTCCATGAGTAAGGACCACACTATTGGATGATGATGGGTGAAAATTTGCCCTGATGTAATAATAAAGTAGGTTTATGGAAGGACAAATAGGGAAATTTGAATAGTAAAAAATTTGGGGCAAAGGTAAATCAAAAGAAAGGATGAAAGAATAAAAGAAAATAAAAACTAGATAATCAATAACAATATAAAGGGGAGAACGACAAAGAAGAAAGAGCAACAATTGACCTATTAAAAGAAACTACCCACCAATATGTTGAGATTTTCTCTCATGCAAGGTCTTTATCACCATCAAAATGCTTCTCGAACTTCTTCCTTATCTTAATTGCCCATCCAACTAAGTTTATAACAAAGAACTCAGAACTCATAGAATTGACCATAAACATTCAACATTAAGTAATGAAAAGGAATTACTTAAGCCTCTATGAACTGTAACCTCAACCATCCCAATTTGGGTAGCAGCACACACACGAGAGAGAGAGAGAGAGAGAGAGAGAGAGAGAGAGAGAGAGAGTCACAAGTTGCCTGCACAATGACCTAGCAGCAAGCTGCATCTTTAATCTTCATTCTTTTGAAAACTAAAAAGGGGTTTAGGGTTTTAAAACTGAACCAAAGGAGAAAACTCGAAGCTTCCCTATGACATTGAAACCCCCATGGGCTCTTGTTACTTGGCTCAACTCGACCTAATCATTAATCAGGCCGGGTTGGGCCATAAACTATGTGCTAATAATCTTTTAAATACTCAAGCTTTACCTTGTAGGGTGCAACTTTAATACTAGGATATATTTTTTGCACAATAGGAGTTCTTTTAAGCTCTTTAGTTTCTCTTAGCCTTGCACTTTTCTCCTTGCTGTCGAAACCTTACGCCAGTTGAAGTTGATTACCACCATCACTTGGGAAAGAGGACACATTATCACATTTTTGTCACCTTGCCCTTACTATGGACACTTAGGCAGATGCTATAGATTGGAGGGCATGGAGGCAGGGCAAGCCTACGAAGGAGAGGGACACAACCCTTCCTCCCCTTGCTTTGATAGGTTACAAAAAACCATGCTTCTTGCCATTAGACTTGGACAAAGATTGTAGCCACAAAAGAAAGGACAAGGGTAAGATGAGGGCAAAGATTGGCAAGTGTTCTTTGCAATTTGATGGGACTTCATTCTTGATTACGAGGATAGTCTCAGCATCACCATCCTTTTGGAGTTCTTGATTTGATTGATTGATCTTATTGGGTTCTTTTGGTATTTCTTATTCCTTTAAGATTGCATTTTTTTCTTGATTTTGAATGACATAAGGCCGTTTCACCAGTAGCCTATTATTTCCTTGCCATCTGATTTTCTATTTATATTTGGGGCTTTATGAACTTACATTTTATGGACTCGTAGAAAGTCAAGGGGATGTGGTGGTACCTGGTAGCAGTTTCTATGGTTAGGCAAAATTTATCAGACATTGGCTTTATGTAGGAGAACCTTTTAGTTTCCCATGATTATGTTGCATATGAATGATAAATTTAATATTAAATTGCATGCCAACCCCATTTCTTACCAGCAAAACAATGAAAAAAGCTAAGCTCGCTGATTCTTCTAGTCCAATTAAAAGATTGCTGTCCATTGGAACCCAAAAACTAATCCAACTAAAGTAATTTCAAATCCGCAAGTAAGCTTGTTCTTTAGCATTTGATGCTTTTTTCTGAAGTTCTGTTCTAGAACAAAATTATTTCTTGTTTTCTTGCCAAGCAAGTTTCCATATGTTGTTTAAACATTAAAATCACATTGCTAAAGACTTTTGGTTACTTGTAGAACCTATTTCCTATTTCAACACTAAAGATTTGTTTTTCGGAACCTTTTTTTGCTTCAACAAACATTAATAAAAAGATTTTAGAATGAAAAATTAGGCCATAAAAAAAACAACCAAAAGGGAATATGGAATGTTTACTCCATTTTACTTTTACATGGAACAAAGTTTTTGTAATTCCAACCTTAGAATCTTTATTCCAAACCACCAAACAACCCACAACTATAAACCCATTTTAGGTTCACATGATCTACAAGATGAAGAAGAGTTGGATGCATCTCCTATTCTATTTTCATTGGAGTGATAAAGGGGAGGCAATAATGGAATGAGGAAGGATTTGCATTGGGTGCATCATTTGCTAAGAAGAGAGGGGTCATAAGATGAAAAGATATCATTTGGGGGACAACAGAGAAGCAAGGCAAGAACATCCAATGAAATGATTCCACCAAGTTATCAAAATAGTTAGAAAGACTCTCAGGATGAGTGGATCATAATTGGAAGAAAGAAGATGAAGGACTAAGAAAGAGGAGAGATGTTAAAGCTCCCCCCAGTTGAAGAGAATGATGTCATAGTGTTGATAGAAAAGGATGAGCTTTAACCCTTCAATGACACTTTTGCTCACAAAAGGTCAAAGAAGATTTCTAGCTAAAATGTGAGGAGAGTTGCTATGGAGTACCTCAGTTTGACTTCTTATCCACTCATGAATTGGAAAAACCTACTGTATGCTTCATTTTCAACACCATGATTAAAGATATTGGTATTAAATATATTGCTAGAAAAAGTTGAAACTTGATGAAGGATCCAATTTAGAGTCAATTCAAGGGTATGGATCACTCAGGTGGTTTGCCTTTTGAGCCAAGACAAAATATAAAATATTAGATAGATGAAAAATAAAATGGTGGATACTAGGCCTCTTTGCTATGAAGGGTTTAGGAATTAAGATGAGGGTGAGAAGAATTTACCTCCATACTGATTGATCCAAAGAATGAATAGGAAGTATACATGAGAATGGCTGATGCCCAATCATTATAATGGGGATCCTGATGCAATAATATTCTCCTTCAGCAAAGCATGCCCCCCTCTAATTATCAATCATGAAAGTTTCAGCCAATTCATTAGCGCTCATAGTCTACATAAAGATAAAGACCTAAGAAGTGCATTCTCTAAATAGAAGGACAAGGAAGCAAAATGATTTAGTAAAAAAAGTTGGATTGGTGTTTCATCAACTAGAAATAGTTGAAAAAATTTTCACATGGACACTCACTTGCAGCCAAATGAAGCCGAACTTCAACCAAAATGAGTTGATTCTTACAATAATGAACAACGTAATCAACAAGCATATCATGCATGATTTATTTTAAGCCATGGAAAATGATTGTTTTTTAATGAAGGAGATCACTAGGGTGTAAAGAAAGGTTGCCTCAAGATTTGAGTGCTTAAAAACTATATGTTAGTCAAAGTTTGAAAAGGGTGAATTAAAATGATAGAGAATTCAATTATTCTAAGGAAGGTGGAAGCTCTACAATAAGGGATTGAGGATGAGACTTTGATCACCTTAACAAAGAGGCTAAGATTCATGAGGAGTAGGATATGGCTTTCATGTAGGAAAAAGCTATATGGTTGAATAAAATCAAAGAACATATGGCTGAAGGTGGAGACCATAACACACAAGGTAATTCCGAAGCTATTGACAAGGGCCATGTTCAGAAGGACCAGGTAGACAACATGGAAGTAGGTAGGTCCATTTATGAGCCTAGTGAAGGAATCATTAGGTTAATGAGCTCTTCATTTGAGTCCTTCATGCACGATGATAGAGCCAAGGGGAATATTTTTCAAAAAAATTACCTATAGTTATTTAGTTTATGAGGAGGAGAATCAATTTCTAATTAGAATAGTTTTAGAGGAAGAGATAAAAGAAACAACAATCAACCAACATAAGTATAGCAAGGTGGGTGAAAATTCCCTCCCAAACTACTTCTTTCAAGGAGTATGAGAAGTAGTAGGGGAGGATGTGAGTAATGCTATATCTATATTTTGTACAAGACTAGAAATATGCACTATAACAAAAGAATTTATCTGCTATCACTGCTGCATAGGGCATGAGTTGGACCAGATATTGCTATGCTCCTTACTCTCCCAACATGTTTTTTTTGCTTGACAAACTGCTCAAGATATTGTGTGTATTCCCATGAACACCTTTTGCTCTATTGCCCAATGAATGAAGAAAAAGTTTGTGAAAACTCCTCGCAACAACTAAACTCCTCGCAACAACTGATCTCATGGAGATCTAGCCAATCCATCGAGAGAGGCTAAAAAGTGAAGTGCTTTTGATATACAAAACTCAACCCCTCGGTTGAGTGAAGATCAAGCAAGTTCACTAGAGATTTACCAGATTACTAGAGGTTTCTCTTATCGAACAGAGTTCAGTCAAGATTGTGGTGGTGAGTTGCTCGACCGGGAGAGAGTTTTGTTGATTTGTCCAGTGGAGAGAACCCAATTTTTCAATGATTGTCGATGGTGAGATCAGGTTCTCGTATGAGTTTGCCCTATCCACTATTGTATGTCTAGAGGATTTGCCCTGCCTATTTACTGAGTCCTCTAGAAGACCAAAGAGCTCGATAGATAGAGGGTTTGCCTTGCCCTAGTTTTTTTCTTTCCCTTGTCCAGTGTGGTGGTTGCCTGCAGAGAGAGCCACTGCTTGTGATCCTCCTCCCCTGTCCTCCTTTTCAGCAATCATTGCTCATGATCATCAATATCCATTTTGTAAGTTTTATCTCTCTTGCTCTCTCTAGTATGTAGCATTGGATATTCAGTGTTTAAGCTTCATATGCTTACATTTATTTTTTGTCTATAATCTCTCTTTCTCATTTCTCGTGGTTGAGTAGCATTGTTTTGTACATCAACAGATGGGTAGCTTGTTTTACATTTTCTCCTTCTTCTTCAAATAAAAGTGAAGAAACTTTCGAGAACTTCATTTCTTGGTTCCAAATTTCTTATTTTGATTTTTTTGGAGAGAGAGGCAAAAATTTATTCACGATGATTGTTTTGAGTTTCTGCAACCATGCCATCTAATGTTTAATCTCTAGAACTAGCAGTGTCCTAGAAGCTATTTAGGGTATTTCTTGAGTAAGAAAGCAAAGACCTCGATTATGGTAGAGTTCTTTGCAAAATAAGCACGAAAAGACAATTCTTATGTTTCATCTTCTCCTTACAAAGATGTCATGTTGTGATGTGAGACACATGGTCTGTAACATTACAAGAGGCTGACCTTGCTTGTGGTGAGACCTTAAAAGTGAGTCTGGTGTCCTAATCTACTATGGAAACTACACCTTTGCTTGTAAACAAGGTATTAGACAATAAATTATGTCAGTGAATGTCATTTGGTGCCATTTTCTCTGTTTCTTAATAATTTTTTGGTTTTCTTGGAAGACAAGTTGAAAGGCCAGACAACTTGAAAGCCAGATAAAAATCCAAATGTATGTTGCAGCCATTGTTCCTTAACCATAGAAAAGATTAAGATGCAGAGAGGTTGTGTCTAGTTTTCCTGTGTTTTTCCTATGGTTGGTTTCTTCCTTATTTTTGATGTTCTTAATGTCAGTAGTAGGTTTGAGCATTGGAAAGTTCTAACAATAGACCTATTTGACTTGGTTGTCTTAGTCCATATACAATTAAATTTTGAGCAAGTTGAGTCCTAATGACTTATGGCCTCTTTGCTAATGAACTTGCATGTGAACTTTTGTCTTCTTAGCTTTGGTTTGCCATTAGTTTCTAATATGGTTTACATGTTTGTATTTGAAAAATTACTCCATTCATGGATGACATTAATATGTAGAGATGAGGTTCTGCTTTCTGTTGGTGAAGGTTTACTAAGGGGTCCATCTTTTGAGCCCCATTTTACACAATTAGAGAGAATTTGTGTAGGAAATGACAACAGCCACAATAGCCATAGGCTGAAATTGTGTATGTTAGAAAAATAGGCTGACGGGTATAAGGTAGCTCTATGGAATTTCTTAAAATTTCGTAAGTGCGAAGTCTTATTTTTTATATTTTATATTTCTTGTGGGCCTCTTTGTAATTTTTTAGACTGCCACCTCCTAATCTCTTTTAGTCAAGGATTAGGATAAAAATGAATTGATAAGTTTGTCTCTCTCACACTTTCTCTCGTGTTTCATTTTTCCCTTCTTACTCGCCTTCATGCAGCATAGTATTGTAGCCCTGTTCCTCCTAGGACTGGTGCCTATTCTTCTCCCTCTTCACCCCCATTGCTTTCGTCTTCTTGCTCTTCTTCTTCTCTAATTTTAATTTGGGCAGTACAGTTGGATTGCCTATTGGGCATGATCTAGGGCTTTTCAACAAAAATTAAACCCTACGTCGATGCCTTGTTGAAGTGGACATGACCGCATCATAGTCATTTGGCCTTCAAGGTGGATAGACACCAATAGATCTTAGTCGGGCAGCATGGTGCAGAATTAACGTCAAACAAATTTAAGATGGTTGAAATCCCTAAACTTGATTCTTCCTATGAGTTCAAAATTTGTAGTAATCCATTTTCATATGGTTATACAGTTAAATTGGATTGACTTAACTATGAAATTTGGTTGTTCATGATGTTGGTCACTAGATATCGCAAAAATTATTTATTTGAAAAAGATGAACCTGTAGTCAAGAGTGAAAAATATGCCACATGGGAAGAATACAATAGCATGGTTATATCCTGGATAATGAATAGTGTGGATTCTTTAATTGCCCCCACCATTGCATATTAAGCTATGACCAAGGAGATGTAAGGCTTTCTATATCAGACCTATTCACATGACAAGAACATGAGTAAGCTCTTCCAAGTGGTAGAGGAATTATACAAACTGCAACGGGTTGACATGAGTTTGACCCAATATTTTGCTATCATCAAGGTCTTGTTAGAGAGGCTTAAGTCTCTTAGACCTCCATGTAAGTCTTACTATAAGTCCCATTATGAGCAAAGTATGGTCTTAAAATTCTTAGGAGGCTTGTCTCTGAAGTATTCAGTGGCTAAGGCTAAGATGTTGACTGCAGGTGATATCCCTAGTTTGGCAGAGGCTTATAATAGGTTGAGTCGCTTAACTGTCACTCTATCTTAGCCTATCAGTGACACAAGCACTTCAGCATTGATGGCTTTTAGTGAAGATGGGTTTGGTTTTTTCTCTGCCTCAAGAAGAAGAGGTATAGGTTGGGAGATAGGAGGACGTGGTAAATTTTAGTGTACCCAATTTGGAAAAATGGGTCATCTTGTGGACAAGTGCTGGGATATTTATGGCAAACCATCTAGAAGTTCATAGGGGAGAGAGTCCAAGGATCCCACAGGTAGAGGTACTTCATCAGTCCCTATAGGGATGGCTCAAGAAACAACCATTAGAGAGAATCCAACTCCATATGAGTCTTTCTCTCTCAGCCTAAGCAAGATAGAGTATGAGCATATATTGTCACGTGGAGCTGCTGCAACATCCTCATTAGCTTCTACCTCATCAGGAGTAGTTGATTTTGTTCTCTCCATAGTTTTGCATGATCTAGGTACAATTTGGATTATTGACTTGGGGGCCTCAAGGCATTTTTGTAGCTGGTCACACTTGTTCTCTTTCCTAACTAGTTTGATCAACCACGATTTGTTAAACTGGCTGATGGTAGTTTATCTCACATTTTATGAAGTGGCGATGTTAAAATATCTCCTTCCTTGATTTTATTGCATGTGTTATATACTCCAGAGTTTCGTGCGAGCCTGTTGTTAGTAAAGCAACTAACCTCTAGTATGAAATATAGAGTCATGTTTGACCCTAATTCTTGTGTATTTTAGGACTTACAAAATGGGAAGACAATTGATGGAAAACATGAGCAAGGGGAAGTCTACTTATTGTTGACAACTGTGGGTTCTGCAGCGACTTTTGTGTCTCAAAAGTCAACTTTGTATCAGTGGTACTTGTAGTTAGAACATTATTTTCCTTTCAAGCTACATCAAATTCTCCTTAATATTTCTATGTTTGAGTCTTTCCAATGTGAAGATTGTGAACTAAGCAAACACACTCAAATGAGTTTTTGTTCTAGTTTAAGTCTGTCCTGCCATAGTTACTTTGATCTACTTCATGTTGATGTGTGGGTCTAGTCAGGTTGCTAGTAGGCTAAGGTATGCTACTATCTGCTTATCGTTGAAGAGTATTCTAGAGTCAGTTGGATGTTTTTGTTGAAAGAGAGGTCTGATGTCATATGCATTCTTAAAAACTTTATTTTGAAAATAAAGTCTCATTTTTTTTTACTATTAAATGCATTCACACTGATAATGCTCTAGAGTTTAATGCCTCTAATTTGATGCAGTTTTACAACCATCATGGTATTCGACTTCAATTTACTTGTCCTCACATGTCTAAGCAAAATGATGTTATAAAGAGGAAACATCATCAACTTCTAGATATGGCCTGTATCCTCATGTTGCACACTCATCTTCTTGTTGGGTTTTGGGGAGATGCCATTCTTACTACCTATTATCTGATCAACGGATTACCTTCTTTACTAATTAACAATGAAATCCCCATTCAATGAATGTTTCCAAATCAACCTCTATCTCAGATTCCTTCAAGGGTATTTGGTAGTACACTATTGTTCATGTTCTTGGCCCAAACAAAGACAAACTTTTTGCTCCATCCATGTGTTTTCAATGACTATCCTTCTCATCAAAAATGTTATAAATGCTTTGATCCTTTGACCTAAAATGAGTTTATCAATGTGAATGTCACATTCTTGAGTCTCAATCTTACTTTTTATCTAGTTGTCCTCTTGAGCAAGTGCCACCTCCCATTCCTCTTCCTATTCCTCCCTTCTCATTGCTATGGCTGAATATGTTTCTCCTTCCAGTAGTCGTTTTCAGGTTCCTTCAAAGGTTTATACCCATTGACATCAAACTCCCTGAGCTACTCACCAATGTCTCCTCAGGAGGTAAGCTCACCTAAAAACCTGGATTATGACACTCATGACTCAGATGGGGGTGATGACTTTCCCCTAGCTATTCACAAAGGAAAAAGACAATGTACATTGCATCCTATCTCACATATTGTATGTACTAACTATGTGACTATTAGCCTCAATTGGTTTATTGATTTTATTGCTGCTTATCTTATTCATCCAAGTTGTCAACAGACACTTATGGATCCAAAATGAAAGCAAGCGATGCAAGAGGAGATGTGTGCATTGATGTCCAAGAACACATGGGAGTTGGTGGATCCGCCTCCTAACTGTGAGGTTGCAGGGTCCAAGTGGGCATTTATAGTCAAGTATCATTCAGATGGAACAATTGGGCAATATAAAGCTCGCTTAGTAGGCAAGGGGCTTACTCAAACATATGAGATCGACTTCTTTGAGACTTTTCCTTCATGACCAGACTTAGGGCCATTAGGCTTATCATCTCAGTTGCAAATGCAGTATGAGTGGCTCATATATCAACCAGACATGATAAATGCATTTTCATATGGAAATATATCTGAGATAGTCTAGCAGCAACCACCTAGCTTTGAACATCATAGGCAGTGTTCAAAGGTGTGCCCCCTTAAAAAGGCTATCTATGGACTCAAGTAGAGCCTTTATGCTTGGTTCAATAAACTGTCAAAGGTTCTGTCGACATGTAGATTTCAGAGATTTCCATTAGATCAATCCATTTTTGTCAAAAGAGAATCTTTAGGTATGGTTATTGTAGTTATGTATGCAAATGATATTATTTTTACAGGGGATAACGTTCAGGAGATTTTAGCTATAGAGAAGTGTTTTTAGCGACACTTTGTGACAAAAGACCTTAGTTGAGGTACTTTCTTGGCATTGAGGTAGCAAGAAGTAATAAATGTATTACTCTATCACAAAGGAAGTATGTGCTCTATTTTTTATAGGAGACCAAGATGCTTGGAACAAAACCTGCTAATCTGTCTATGAATCCTCGTCCACACTACTATAAAGATCAATATGAAGTTACAGACTTATGGTCATATAGATCTCTCATTGTGAAACTGTTATATGTCACCATTACTTGACCAAACATAAGTTTTATAGTGAGACATCTGAACCAATTTATAGAGAAGTCAAAGAAGGTACATTGGGAGGCAGCCTTGTTGGTTCTCAAGAATTTAAAGTCATTTCGAGGTACAGGGTTGTGATTTAGAAAGGGTTCAAGTTCTAAAGTTAAATCATTTAGTGATCCTGATTATGCTGGCTTGGTAGAAGATATAAAGTTTACTATTGGTTTCTGCATCTTTGTAAAATTTAATCTTATATCTTGAAGAAGTAAAAAGCAGAATGTGGTGGCTAGATCTAGCATTGGATCTGAATAGGGCTATGGCTCAAACTGCTGCAAAAATAACTTGGGTTCGATCTCTACTTACTAATTTAGGGATCTCTGCCTCACTTCCAATGAAAATATATTGTCATAGCAAGGCTACACAAATAGCTAACAAACTTATATTTCATGAAAGGACAAAGTATATTGAGATTGATTATTACTTCATCAAGAATTTGGTATGGAAAGGATATCCACAATTACTAGTATTGAAGATCTTCAAATCAGCTTGAAGAAGTGTAAAGAAAAGAAGCCCCCCATAACCACACTCTTCAACCGATGGTTTCACCTTCCTAAGATCACCACCCCTCCATAAGGCTGGGCATCGGGCCGAGCCACCACTGGGTACTCGGTACTCGGCCCGACTTGGACCTGAGCCCGAGCTCGGAAAAAGGTACATGGGCTGGCCCTACTCATTATTGGGCCAGCTCGGGTGGGCCCGATAAGCTTGATTCGGGCCTGATAATTTATTTTTTGATTTTTTTATTAATATATATATATTTATAATATTTTATTATAATTAATTATAATTATATATTAATTTATATGGAAATTATATTTTTAAATTTAATCGGACTGGGCCGGGCTCGATTTCAGGTTTTTGAGTCGGCCCAGGCCCAAACCCTGCTTTTGGATGTCAGGCCAGCCCGGGCCCGACTCGTTATGGGGCTGGGCCAAGCTGGGCTACACAATGCCCAGGCTTACCCCTCCACACCCCAGCTCCATTAAATTCATCATCATGGCTACTGGATAGATCAATAGTCACGCTTGAAGGAGCCCTACCGCGAAATGCGTTGCCCACCCGAAGAAGAGCAGTTGGCAGCCTAAGTCACCCGACGGGAGCATTAATTGCATGGACAAGCTGAGGAATAGGTCCAACACTGTCTAGAAAAACATATTTCGCTATACCGCCAATCGGTGGGTGCAGGGGCAAAGGGAAGGGGGGCCCACCCACGCCATGGCCTCACCCCAGCCAATGATTTTTTTTTTTATATTAAAAAAATAATATTTTTTAATTGCATAATGTATTTTTTGTATTAGAATTCAGTTTGGACCTACCTGGATTAAGAGGTCGGACTGCCGGCCTGCCCCTGAAGAAAATCCTAACTCCGCCCCTGGGTGGGTGTAAGTGGTCATTCTCTGGCATGACAATGGGGACACTCCCAACATAAAATTCCTGGCAAGGTGCAGGGGCATGAGTAACCTTCGATCAAGTAGAACTCCAAGGAAAAATGTAACGAACAAGTGATGTGCCATTGAGCCAGCCTCTAGTGGCCGTAGTGGCCGTACTGAACACAACAGGAATTCCACCGGAAGTTCAACATGGCACAAGCGACGGACCACAAGTCTCTTGGGCGAGCCTGGTGCAAGAACAAATGATCTTGAATGCAGTGGAATCCCATTTGCCAGGGTTGAGGCTATAGGAGGCACTCTCCCTTACACAGCCGACTTAGGAAAGGTGGTTAAGGGGCAGCTACCACCCTGCATGATTATTCATTCGCTCGATTCTTTGACAAACGGATCCTAGCAGTTTCTCTCTTGGTTCAGCAAAGTCTCGACAGCAATCTCCCAAAAGAAAACACCGCACGTCGGCCCCAAAGAAAAACCGCTTCCGCACGGCATCATCCAGGAAGCCCCCAAGCGCAACCAAACATCGATCAGAAATAAAAACATCAGCATTCACCTGAAGAGCATGCTGCTGCAGGTCGAAAGCGAGGTCCCAGGAGTTCAAATCCCACACCAGCTCTGATAACGCCCGCTTGTTAAAGGCGGCGTCATATGCAACGTTAAAAGCACCAACACCTCAAGGGGTGCCACGAGAACTTCACCCATGAAGGCTTAATACACCAGCAGACGATCAGCTCGTGCGTGATCGACAGCCACAGAAACCGGCAACGACATACTCCAACACGAGAGAGAGAGAGAGAGAGAGAGAGGAAATGAATGCTTCTTTTGTGCGAGAAGAGTAGGAGTTTGGGGGCAAATATTGTTAATGCTTGAGCATTTTTATGCCTGTAGTCCTAACAAAAGCCTTAATTTTGCCGATGGAGATGCACTGTGTACTATCTCCACCCATGTTCTGCACCATCGACTATTCTCCAACCTCTCTCCCAACACGACACCTGTTGCTAGCAAAATGGATTTTCATTTTAGTTAATACTGATGTCACTTGTTGCAACGTGAAGCAATAGTTCCTCTTGCAACTGGAAACAACCACAACCAGTGCTGATGCTGTTCCTCCTCCTCTTCTCTTCTTTCAAAAACCAAATGGAGGGCATGAGAGAGAAAAGTTGAGTCCTGCGAAGGAGGAGGAGATTGTTCCCGAATAGGAAATAAAAAAAGCCACCCTAAATAAGTGAGACTTCAATTATAGTATTTTAATTTTGGATCCTCCCCGAGGAAATATTTATGTCCCTATTTGTTGGGGAGTGGAGTGTTTTTTTTTTTTTAATTTGAATTTTAGTTCCACATAAACGATGAAATACGAGCAGTTCGAATACCAACCTATGGATTTGCACCATTCACCCTAGTATTTTGGATCCACACATGATTCACTTGCTACGAATGCATTGACCCAATGTTAAGATGCCAGCTTTGAAGTGATTTTAGATATTCTTTAGCTTTTGAACCAAATTTGGTATCACTTCCATATTGTTAATATATACTTTGGACCCATCTAACTGGATCTTTCTTGAGTTTCCCCTCCAATATGATTTGGATTTTGAGTCTATTTTCTTGTGAACTAGATCTCTTCTCTAAATTATTCTCAAATTAGCCCAGTTCAGCTATAAATCTCCCAGACACATGAAGTAAATTCTCTTCAATCAAATTACATTTGACCATGTTTGCTGTACTAGATTTAGATGCATATAAAACATGAAACCATGATATTAAATAATGCATGTCTTGTGATTTATCACCCTCCATCTTTGCATTGAAATCAATTTTGTTAATGAACGATTGACACGAGCACTACCAACTATCAACAAACAAACAATACATAGAACTTGTAGAAAACCACAAGTAATAAAAGAAAACAAAGTAAGCACAACTTCCATGGAGGTAGTGAATTGTGTATGTAGTGACATTCATGAAGTATACTGAAATGTAACTATCATACCGTTACTATAATTTCTTCATTCTCCACCTATTATAACATATTTTGCACCTACGTACACATGGAAAGAGTATATTACAACCAATTACTAGAACACAATGAGTAACTTACATTTATGCAAGAGGACTTGTGCAGAGAATAGGAAGCGCATATGGATAAAAATAGTTAAGTGCAACAAAATAAGGCAGATTGCTTATTAGAGGAATGAATGACTTGTTAAGATGCGGGAAAATTTTCAAGATGATCAAAAGCAAATTATTCCACATCACAGTGAATTACAACAAATTAAAACTGCATAGAATGACAGCAAAGGCAGTAGTTTCCTATACCAAAGATCAAACTGTGAACATTAAACCATTTATAAGTGAATGAAATTTCAAACAATACCAGCAAATTAAAACAACAAATGACAATCACATGGATAGACAACATATGTTGAGTCATGAGGGATACTCGACACAAGGACCTTACACTAACCGCTACAACAAGTCAAAAGATTTTCAATAACCATCAATTAGATGCGACTTTTGTTCAACATTTACATGGCAGTGCAGGAAAAAAGGTTAAGTCACGGCAGAAGGGAAACATTCCATTCCTAAATTCAACAATATAGAATTTTGTACAGACCTTTAATTCAACAGAAAAAGCGTACCGTCCGATAACAATATACCGTCCGATGAAAACAATATTGCGAAAAGATAAACATACCAATCAGGGGTATGGAAAATAGTGAAAAATGGTGAGCCCAACGATGGATAACAAAAGAGGAAAAGAACAAAAATAGTCAAAATTGATTTTTGCACGGAAGAGGAGGGAGAGCCGGAGTCGCTGCCCGAACATCAACTTTAGTCCTTCATCCCATCCCGTCAGTTTGAATATTTACGAATTGAGAAGGATCCTGTCTGTATGTTTACGCATTGAGACTTTGAGAGGAGAAAGAGAGAGAGAGAGAGACAGAGAGAGTTGTGGAGATGGGCAGCGAGAGAGAGCCTGCAAAACAGCTTCTTCCTTACCTCCAGAGGGCCGATGAGTTGCAGAAGCACGAACCGCTTGTCGCTTACTACTGTAATTTTCTCTCCGTTTCTCTATTTTTCTAATTGATGTGTTTGGTGTAAAGAAAATCTATTAGGAAAGCAGTTGATTACTCGTTTTCCTCGCAGGTCGGCTGTACGCGATGGATTTGGGCATAAAAATCCCACAAAAGGATCGCACCAGTACCACGAAATCAATACTCGTCTCCCTCATGAATCAGCTCGAGAAGGTGCGAATCCTCCTCCTCTCCCTTTTCTTTCTTTTGGGATTTTCTGCTTTTCATGTCTAGTTTTTATTCGCCAACTTTTTGGTCATTTGCTCCGTCCACCTCACTGGGTTCATGAAGGAACTCGCGCTTTTACGCTATGCTCCTTGTTTTAGGATGAAGGCCTTCTTGCCTGCGACGGGATGCTTGTTTAGCACTACGATCATATGGCATCCACATCCTACACTTGTACTTCTGTCCTGGATTTCGATGCACTAATGAATGCTCAATTTTAGTCATGGAATCTCCTTTGATTTCCCTTTTCTTCCTTAGGGATTGAACGCGTTGAACTTTTGTGAATGACTGGTTGCGTGCTTGAATGGTAGATCAGGCATTCCTTGTAAGGACTACTAAAAACAGAGATGTAGTTGTTGAATAATGCATATTTGCTGGAAACATGAGCACGATAGCAGCCGTGCATCTGGCGGTACGGCTTCCTACTGAAATAGGAATACTGACATGCATAATCTCATCACACCTTCCTGGTCGGTATAAAGATGGGACAATATGTTAGCTTTCTTGTCTTCTGAATCACAGAGGGTTTGGTGTGAAGGGAAAAAGGTCGTTATCCATTGATTACTAGCACACACGAACTTCACTCTTACTAGTTGCTCTTTTGGGGGTCTATTTTGCGGACATCATTATTTAATTTCAGAAAGAGAAGTTTGTCATTTCATGGTTTAATAAGTGAGGCCAGGTTAGTGATAATATCACTGGAAACAGTATACATGATAATTTTCAGCCACAGTTTTGGTTTTCGCACACAAAGAGAGCACCTCTAGTAGATAGATGGCTGCATATACAAACCGATTATGTAGTTTCTTCTGACATCCAATAGTTTGCAGCACACATATCTAGCTCCATGGAAAAATGCTTCATGCCCCCCTAGAATTGGAATCAAAGTCCCATAGGTTTTTCAGAATATATTGCAGCATACATGTCTAGCTTCATAAAAAAAAAAGCCTCATGCACCTCTTGAATTGGAATTGAAGACTAAATGGGGTTTGAATGCCTTTCCTTTCCTCTGTATGGATTCGGTGAATCTGATGGTATGATTCAGAAAATATCAACGAACATGAATATGTTGATTCCATGAGGTCCATTTCCCATGAATGACCTTCCTATCATATGTTTTGTACTCATAGCCTCGTAGGGTCTAGCTGGCCTTCCATTGTCAACCAACACTTCTCAATGCTTTTACTGGTTGCACAATCACCTACATAAACAAGTCGCGTGTTTTCCAAAATGCAGAAAAATAATGCCGTTATTCATTAAGGAAGACTGTATTTTTTCTTCACAAGTAGTAAAGAACTCCACTTATTTGAAGCTAACATTTTCCTCATTCCCTTTTATGTAGGTCAAATTTCCACATTATCAAAATTTTTCATATAGAACCTAGTTAATGAATGTCATATAATCCTGACCATCCTAGCGAACCTTCTCATAAGTTCTTATATGTGTGAAGCATTTAACTATGTAGTCAAAATTGAAAATTGCACAAAAGTTAATCAAGCCCCTAAAAAAGCTAAATGGGATTAGATTGTCCAAGTTGCTTTCCAAAAAAATAAAATCAACAAAAAATATAGTCATGTAGGAAGACAACAATGCTGAAGCCTGAAACCAAGAAACTATCTATACAAGACCACAACTTCACTATCTGAACCAAGAAACTATCTCAAATATGGGTGAGTATATTGGTCTCTTGGAAAGATTAAAGAAGGGGGGAGGTTGGGTTAGGAGTGAGACAATGTGTAGAACAAACCAGCTGTGTTGCATAATACAGAAACACGGTAAATATTCAAGCATAACTATTAAATAAAGTTGATCTATTTGATATACAAAAAAGAATGCAAACAAACAAACTTACAAATTACAAACATGTTCCATTAGGTTATGAGAAGTGCATTAAAATATGTTCATCATAATACTACAATGTATGGTTATAAATATCACTTATATTTTTAGAATATCACAATGAAGCCAAAAGAAATAAAACAAAACAAAGGAGAATTTATTACACTATTTTTAAAATACTGCCAATTTCAATTTCTCCAAGTAATATTGCAATATTTCCAAAAGAAAATAAAACCAAAAAAGAGAATCTATTACAATATTTAGAAAATACTACCAATTTCAATTTCTCTCAAGAATATTGCAATATTTTCTGAGAGATTTTAAAATAATGTTTGAAGATAATTAAATGTTTTTTGTTTCTTTTAACTTATTAATAATTATTCTAATCATTTACTAATGTTACTATCAGAAAATTTGTAGAAAGCTCATAATCTCCATAATTGTTTCTATTACCCTTTTATTTAGTTTTTTTGAATTCTTGAAATTTTCCTTAGAAAAATCAATCTTCTCGATTGATACCTGAGAAAACCTCTTTAAGAAAAACCTGGGAGTATGTTCAATTATTCGTGGCTAAGCTACAATCTGTTAAGATACAACATAATAATATGCATATTATGTTACAGTTAACATTTTTTTAAATGTTTTCTGGAAAAGTAATTTGAAACCAGAACTTACTTTCTAAACTTATTCAGAAAAGGGCCAAAAAAGCACTGAATGCAACTGGTACTGGTCAGTTAGAAAATAGTCCTTGACCAGCCGACCAAGTTGGTCAAACAGTCTATGATTTGGGCCTTAGTGATTTTAAGTTATGAACTAGTTAACTGATTGTAGACATTGTCACCCAGTTGATGGGTGATTGGTCGGTCACTTTGTAATTAAAATCACATTTAGGATCTGGCTGTATACACACACACATTAAACTTATTCTTTTGTTTGTTCTATCTTTTATATTGTTGATTAAGGTGAAGTTTTTAAAACCCCCGTGTTGACCCTTTCTCTTGTTTTTCCTTTTCCTCTTATTTTTTCCCTCATTTTTTCTGTTGAATAGGACTGGCTAGTCCTTCTGCTAGGTTAGTGACAATCCATGGTTTGGCAACAAAGAGCATTACAAATGCACTCCCTAAGCATCTTGTAGTCCCATCCATCTTTGCCAAGGTTTTAAGCATAAGACCAATGTCTTGCCAGGCTCTACAGAGGAAGTTCTTATTGTGGTCATAGTTGTTGTCATAGTAGCTTTAAAGTATACTATGCTATTTATAGCAAAGCCACAAATATGAATGATATTTGCAAAAATATTGTGATAATATTACCAAAAAACATTGTCACTAATATCGTTTTCGCTTGTATTTTTCAACGAAGTTGGTTTGATCAAGAAAATCTCAGGAAAATTGCAGCAAACATAAAAAAATTGAAAAAAATTCTAAATGTTAAGTAAAAACAAAATCAATGCGAAAATAAAAGAAATAAACACAAATAGATGAAAGTGACAACAATAATGTTTTAATCATAGACGCAAAAATATCATTCTCGGGTTTTATCAGCAATGTTTTTCTCAGGTATTTATTGGCAAAGTTTTTTTTTTTTTTTTTTTTGGAAAACTCTCGGAGTTTTTTAAAAAAATGAAAAATCAAAATGTTAGGTATAATTCAAGAAATAAAAAACTAAAAGTATATTGCATTTAGGAGGTTATGTTAAATACCTAAAACAAGAGGAAATAAAACAATGAAACCAAAGTTGAAAAAAATAAAACAGAAAAATGAAATAACAAATAAACAAAAAAGTCACAAAAAATTGTGTTAAATTCATTTTAACGATTTTTTCATTATATCGCGGTATTTGCCCTTTTTTATCGTTTTCCTTATTTATTTATTTAATAATTTGTGGCTATGGTTTTGATGGTGATAAAAGTTGTGAAAGATAATTTAGTTTAAGTTTAAAATTGAATCCATGGTGATATTAATGTTAAAAAAGATAAAAATGAACAAATCATGAAAAAACACGGTAAATTTGTTTTTCACGTTTTCTTTTTCAAAATATCATGATTTTTATGTTGCTTTTCGTTTTTCTCATTTTAATATCACAACATTTAAAAAAATATCATGATATCTATGACACTACCAAAAAAGAATGAAAAAAGGAGTTTATCATGGAAAATATCATGAATTTCAATGTCTCATGAAAATGTCGTGATATTGTTTGCCAGGTTTCTTTAAAAATCATTTTTAGTATATTTAAACTTTTTTTGTTCCTTTTAACATTTTAACAAGTATCATGATTTGTTATCAATTTCTTCTAAGAAAATTGCGGATTAATAATTTTAGAATTTATTATTATTTGTTACATATTTTAATTTTTTGAATTCAATCTTTTCCCAAGAATTTTTTTTTTTGAAAGTGAATACATGAGAAAAACCTTGATAATAAATACCCAAGAACAATATTTTTGTATATAAGCTATTCTAATGCGAATCACATTAAGTGACCCAACTGCTTCTACTACCTCATTAATGTAACATCCAACCTTTCAGTTGTCTTCAGTTCAACTTGACATATCAAAATCTCATAAAAATGATTTTGGTAGACAAACCGATAGGTTTTGTGGAACTTTTTGCTTGTCCATCCACTTACCATAATTGTGCTGCTCATTGTATCAATTATTTGCTTTTTAAACTCATTGGATCAATTATTTGCTTTTGCAGTAGCCTCCTTTATAATGCTTCCTCTTGAAGGAATGACTAAAGAACATGTTTTAGTTGTCTTCTATGATATGGTTTCACCATAACATGAATGTGAGAAAAGCCTTGCGATAGTGATTCATGTACAAAGTCTTATGGAAGAAATTTCTTATTGTTAAGTTTGCTTGCAAGATCATCTTGGTTGGGGGCCATGGAATTTATTTGGCTGTTGGACATCTAGGGCCAATTTTGTTAGAAAATAGTTAGAAATTCAGCATCCTAGGATAATAAAACACTTTACCATCCACTTCTTTTCTCCTACTGGTATGGAATGTTAAAATCCAAGTTATCAGGTGTAGCATCACACAAATTCAGTTGGCCTTTTTTCTTACCACACCTGCATCTGCACTTGTGCCGTGTTGATGGGGGTTTATCCGTCCATATGAAGCACCAACCTGCCTTACCTAAGCAATTAATTGAGGTTGTTTTTCAAGATATAAGAGAATACGCAATAGGCTATTGTAACTCAGGCCCAATCTTGAGAATACAAATGCTTCAAGAGATACACTCTTGAAGGTCCCAACAACTTCAATAAGTAATACAAAACCAAACCTCAAACTTGAGGAGAAGATACCAAATATATTAATCTCAAGAGAGGAATACACAAGAGAGGCTTAAAAGCCTTGACCAAACAAGGGACAACAGTCCCTTATTTATAATACAATGAAAGGAGGAGAGAAAGGAGGAGTTGGCTGTTAGGCCAGCTCCAACGGCTAGAAATCTAGCCGTTGGAAGCTGGTCCAACAGCTAGTTTCCCTTTTACAATTAAAAAAAGATAAAAACAGAAAAAGAAATAAAAAGGTACATAAAAAGGAAAAAGAAGCAAATAAAATAAACTACATAAACACCTATGCATACATATAGATTTATATATACAAATCATACATGAAACTAGATATGACACTTGAAACTAGATGTATGACAGTACATATGAAATATACATATGTATACTTACATGATGTCTAGTCTTTAATTTCTAACACCCCCCCTCAAACTTACGGTGTGATCACCGAAAGTTTGCCAAGAAGAAAGTGAAATCGTGCTGAAGCAAGTGCCTTGGTGAAGAAATCTCCAAGTTCATATTCGGAAGGGACAAAGGATATATCAATTGTTTGGCTAAGATATTCTTCTCTCACATATTTCAATATGCTTTGTCCTTTCATGAAAAATATAATTGCTAGCAATGTAAATGACACTTTTATTGTTGCAGCAGAGCTTGGTGGCTTCATTTAAGTCAATTCCAATGTCCTTCAATAAACTTTTTAACCATACAATCTTCATGGTGGTGGTGGCCATGGCACGATACTTTGCTTCGGTTGAAGATATAGAGACTTTATTTTGTTTTTTGCACCTCTACGAAATAAGAAGTCACCTAAAAAAACACAAAAACCGGTGGTAGAATGTCTATTATTAGGATCTCCACCCCAATCAGCATCAGTATAGGCAATCATATTCAAGTTTGATGAGGAGGATAGAAAAAGTCCCTTAGTGATAGTGTGTTTGACATATCGAACAATCCTCCATGCGGCTCCCATGTGTACAGAAGTGGGTTTTTGTTGAAAGTTGAAACTGACTTATGACATGTAAAACATGTGATATGTCAAGCCTTGTGATGGATAATATGTGAGAGCTCCAATCAATTGACGAAAGGGAGTGGGATTTTCTAGAATTTCTCCATCATCAATCTTCATCTTTACTCTTAAGGCTTCAGGTGTGTCGACCACCTTGTCATCAGTGATTCCTGATCTGCTTATAATGTCATTGGCAAACTTCATTTGTGAGAGTAAGTATCCTCTCTTACTATAAGTTACTTCAAAACCAAGGAAATATGTTAGTTTACCAAAATCAGTCATTTCAAATTCATTCTTTAGAAAATCCTTTACCTGCATAATTCCGTTGGCATCATTACCTGTAATAATCATATCATCTACATATAAAAGTATCACAATTATACCTATAACAGTATTTTTTAACAAACATAGCAGTGTCAGAATAACATGATTTAAAACCTTGTTTAAACATAACATTGCTAAACATGTCAAATCAAGCTTTTGGGGCTTGTTTCAAGCCATATAGTGCCTTTCTAAGATAAAAAACTTTTCCTTTAGGTAAATCAAGCCCAGGGGGTGAGTCCATGTATACCTCCTCATTTAAGTAACCATTCAAAAAAGCATTTTTGACATCCAATTGATATATGGACCATTGTTTAATTGAAGCAACAACAATAAGAGCTCTAACAGAGGTCATACGAGCAACAATGACAAAAGTTTCTTCATAATCAATCTCATATTCTTGGGCATATCCTTTAGCAACTAGTCTAGCTTTATACCTTTCAAATGATCCATCACTTCTAGTCTTGACTTTGTAAACCCACCTACATCCTATTGCCTTTTTTCCGATAGGAAGAGACACAATGTCCCAAGTTTTATTATCTTCAAGGGCTTTAAGTTCATTGTTCATGGCTTCAACCCAATGTGGGTTAGTTTTGACTTCAAGATAGGATGAAGGTTCATCAAAAGAGTGAATAGCTAATAAGCAAGCTCTATATTTTGGAGAAAGACTCGTAGGAGACAAATTTTTGAGGTGGATGAGTATCTCTTTGAGATCTCCTAAGAGTAGGTTGAGACTCTTGGATGTTTTGTTGAGACCTTCTCTTGTAAACTATAACTTCTCTTGGTGGTCTATTAAAAGAAGTGCTATCAACCTCATTTAGAGCATTATCATATGAAGAATGCAAAACATCATCATCATTTATCCATAAGAAAGAATAGTCATCTTCATGCTTGGGTTTATTTTCATTAAAGCCATTTTCTTCTTCTAAAAATATTACATTTCTTGAAACATACACCTTATCTTTTTTCAATATCATAGCATCTATATCCTTTTTGAGTTTCGGAGTAGCCAATAAAGACACATTGAATAGCCCTAGATGAAAGTTTGTCATTTTTGTCATTTAGAATGTAACATTTGCAACCAAAGACTTTGAATCTTTTATAAATTGGCTCCAAATTAAAAAGTTTTTGAAAAGGAGAAATATTTTCTAAAACTTTAGAGATCATTCTATTAATTAAATAAATGGATGTTAGTATCACTTTAGCCCAAAAATTTTTTGATATAAGAAGAGCTTTTGTTGTTTCAAGAATATGTCTATGTTTTCTTTTTGCAACTCCATTTTGTTGGGGGATTTTTGAGACGACTTTTGGTGTATAACTCCCTTTTCCTTTAGGAATTCTTCAAATTCATTGGAAATGAATTCTCCCCCGAAATCACTTCTAAAAATTTTAAGGTTTGCATCAAATTGCGTATTGATCATGTTGTAAAAATTTTTGAAATTCATAAAGACTTCCGATTTGCGTTTAAGAAAGTAAACCCAAGCATATCGAGAGTAATCATCCACAAAAATGACATATTAAAGCAAACCACTTTTAAACATAATAGGAGCAGGACCCCATACATCCGAATGCACTAATTCAAAGGGTGCTTTTGCAACAAAATTTCTATTTCCAAAAGGTAAAACGTTAATTTTGGCTTTAATACAATCATCACAAGAGATCATTTCGTTACATTTCTCTTCCAAAAAATGGATACAAAGCATTTTTCCTAAACTTGAATGCTCAAGTCTTTGATGCCAAATTTGAATGTTACTCTTCTTGACTACATTGCAAGTAGGGTTGGAAAGATCCAAATAATCAACATAGTAGAGATCATTTTTCCTAGAACCTTTCTCAATCGTGATGGTTCTGTATCAAAAATTTATTTTGTGAGAAGACAATATCACATCCATGATTGGTTATTTGAGAAACCGACAAGAGATTTAAGTTAAGTTTGAGAACAAATCTAACTTTTGGTATTTTGAAAACTTTTGAATTAAAATTTTGTTCAATATTCCTAACACATTTGATTTCAAGAGGAGTTCCATCGGCGGTTTTAACAAAAGGGCACGATTCTTCTTTAGTGCATTTGGAAAGTAGTGAACTACAAGGGTTTATATGAAATGAAGCTCCGGAATCAAGTATCCAAGAGTACTTACTTGATGATGTAGATGCCACTGTTGCTCCGAAAATTGGAGAAGTCCCTCCTCCTTTGAAAAGCGGTTGAAGAGCATCAATAAGCTTCGGTTGGAGAACACTTACAAGCTTATCTAGGTCAAACTGATTGCTTTTTTCATACATTGTCCCAGCCACACTTGTCTTTTTATCAAATCTCCTCAATTTAGGACATCTAGGTTTAGTATGTCCTTCTTCTTGACAATTGAAAGATATAATCTTCTTGTTGCTATTATTGTTATTCTCATAATTTCGATTAAAGTGAGGAAGCCTATAAGTTCTCATGTGAGCGCCGGGTCTTGAGGTAGCAAGAACACTTTCACCATTTTCTTTGGAAAATTTGAGTCTATTCTCTTCCATTTGAAGCTCCGCTATGGCCTCATTTATAGACGACACTTTATGTTTATGAAGCAAGGAAGTTTTGACCCCATCATATTCTGGTCTAAGACCAAGAGTAAATTTATAAATTTTTTTCCTTTGAATTTGTTTTTCTTTTACTACAATGTCTCTTGGATCATACCATTTGGGTTCTAATAAAGCAAGTTCATCTCATAATTGTTCTATTTCCCCAACATGCTCCTTAATAGACTTATCCCGTTGTTGGAGACTGGCAATGTTTCTTGAGGAATTCCCAAGCTTCATGAGCAAAATTATGCTTTGCTATTTGACCCATGGTTGTAGTATCGACACAAGCAATAATCCATGTAATAATTTTGTGATGTCCTATCATCCATTCTTCCCATTTTTTCTCATATTCATTCATAACCTTATCCTTTTCAACTCCATCTAGTTCATGGGCTTTTCCATCTATGGTTTTGGTTAGGACTAATTGTGGTTCACTTTTAGACCCATCAACAAGTCCCTATAAACATTTACTTCTAATGAAATGTTCCATAGTTTTTGCCCATGAAACATAATTTGATGAAGTAAGTTTAGGAAGAGGAGTAGAAGTTCTCTCATCTATGATGTGTACCTTGTATAGATGTAGTAGAGATGTTGAGGTAGCACTTAGATGAAGAACAGCCACAAAACCAGCAACAAGAGAGCTTTGGAAGGTCCACGATATCAACCACAAAGATAGTAGAGCAGCCACAAAAACAACGTCTAAACAGCCACCACAAAATCAGCAAGAAGTTGTTGCCAAAACAGCCACCAAAAAACAGCAAGAAGACAACTCCTCTTGTGCAATTCCGCAGCCAGTAATTATATCAAACACTTGGTGTGTTTCACAGCTCCAAAAGGGCAGCACAAATTGATTCTTCAATATTTGAGAATCAGCAAATCGAAAAGCCCATCCTTGCTCTGATACCATGTAGATCAGACCCAATCTTGAGAATACAAATGCTTCAAGAGATACACTTTTGAAGATCCCAACAACTTCAATAAGTAATACAAAACCAAACCTCAAACTTGAGGAGAAGATACCAAATATATTAATCTCAAGAGAAGAATACACAAGGGACAACAGTTCCTTATTTATAATACAATGAAAGGAGGAGAGAAGGGAGGAGTTGGCTGTTGGGCCATTTCCAATGGCTAGAAATCTAGCCGTTGGAAGCTGGTCCAACAGCTAGTTTCCCTTTTACAATTAAAAAAAGAAAAAAACAGAAAAAGAAATAAAAAGGTACATAAAAAGGAAAAAGAAGCAAATAAAATAAACTACATAAAGTCATAAACACTTATGCATACATATATATTTATATATACAAATCATACGTAAAACTAGATGTACGACAGTACATATGAAATATACATATGTATACTTACATGACGACTAGTCCTTAATTTCTAACAGCTATATCATATTAGGACAAGTGTAGGTACATGGTATATGACACAAGTGTGAAGGGTGCAACACATAGATGTAGGTAGTTGCATTGGATGGATTTGAAGGAAAGACCTTGCTTTTAGAAAAGGATGGAAAGATGGCTTAGATTACAAGTTTAGATAATCTTTTCTTCAAAAGAAAGGTCAGGTCTAGGTAAGTTGATCTTCTTCTGCCAATATTTGATTGGAAATCTTGATTGGCCACCACGCCATCCAACAAAACGAGATTCATGAATAGAATATGAAATTCTTAAACAATATAAAAATAGAACCTGAATTTTCAAGCTCAATGCTCTCTTAGTTGTTTTTTCTTTCGTTTAAGGTTGATGTACATGCCTTGGCTCCTTCAAAACCTTTGTATGACATGTTTGGACGATCTTATTAGTGAGACTAGCAGATTAGAAACATTTTGTAGGGATTTGCTGAGCTTAATTTAACATTGCTAGTCTCCTAAAGAAAATCCTAAAAAAATATCGAGGCCTTGAATGCTAGGAGATGCAAAAACAAAAGATGGAAGATGGTTTTGACCTTTGAATAAGTGCTTTTGTTGATAGTTTTCTAGAATGGCAGTTGATGACCCCATCATAAAGATTCAAGGGCAAAATGGCTTTCTTTCTACTTGGATCCTGTGCGGTTCTAGATTTTGGTGGTGAATAGTAGAACTGCATGAGAGAGAGAGAGAGAGAGAAATCATTCGATATAAGAGAAAAATAACTTGAAGAAGAACGAATGGTTGATGAATCACCAAGCAAAAATTATGCAGAATCTGCATCTTCGATACCATCCTGAGCATTGACATTTGAAAATGTGCAGGGATGAGAAGTTTAAACTATAGTCGCAGAAAACGTGTTTTTTTTTTAAAAAACGTGAAAAAAACGCGATAAATTCAATGACTTTACAACTGAAAAAATGCATTTTTTTTTAAAAAACGTTAAAAAACGAAAAAAACGTGTTTTTCCCCTTTTTTCACATTTTTCATTTTTTTAATGCCAAACAGCTTTTTTTTTTCATTTTCTATTTTTTATTTGTTGCACTACTTATCTTTTGATGTTTGTGTTATTAGTTTCTCACTTATTTTATTTTTCCCTCATTTTTAGTTTTTTAAAATTTTTAAAAATTTACCATATTCTTCTCGTATTTTTTCCATTGTTTTCAAACTCGCCATATTATACCCAAGAAGAACTTCGCCGTTTAAAACTCTGAGTCGTTATTTGTGAGTATGGACTTTAAAGAGGCTGGCATGATCCTTATGACCTCAGGGTTTACTTGAAGTAGTAATCATGCAGCTAATTGCAAGAGTGCATGTTAACGCATGTTCAGTATTAATGCTAATGCAATTTATCAGTAAGCAATGGCCACTTCGAGTCAGATTGGTTGTATCATGTTGAAATTTGATATGACAAATGAAAATCCATATTGATGGCTAGTCCTATTTTTTATCTTCTATAAAGCTGATGAGGCTGAACTTTATGCCCTATTTTTATGTTTCAACGCTTTGTTAGATCTGTTTATCCCACTTCAAGTGCATGCAAGAATGATGTTGGAGAACAGTATGATCATGGATGTTTCTTTTCCCAGATAGAATGTCTTTTCTACCACTCAAGTATAATTGTATTAACATGTGGTCTGGAAGTCGTAATTTGGATACTGTTGGCAATTGACCGAAGGGCATGTACAATAGTATCTTTCTTGTCATGCACCATCTGTAGGAAAATAGGGTCAGCCTTGGATCAGGACTATAGGTTTTAGCAAATCCAGGTCAATGAGACTTTATCAAAGTAGGATACGATTTGGACTTTGTTGTAATTATTGAAAATCAAAATTAAAGTCCGACTTTGGATGAGAATATCAAATCTGACCAAAATCCAGTTAGTCGGTGAACCAATAGCCTTCCCTGAAAGTCAAGAAGGGAAGTAGCCTTTAGTTCTTTGTCACATTATGGCATTTCCACTAGTGGAAGGGCCTTCACACTCCAGCAGGTCAAGTTCAAGCTTCAATGAGTTATGTCTGGGCCTCTGGCTTTTTCATGTGGTAACAAGGACAAAACTGGATCTAAGCTTCCAATTGGATCTGCATCCAAACCTGACCAACTCACTTTAACCCATTTGTAGTTTGACTTATTTTATTAAACCGGACCAATCAGGTATGGGTGCTAACCCAGATCTGGACTCTTGACATCTGTAGCCAGCTGGATTGCAGGTCTTCGAAATTAACTATTTGTTTGCACTCTGAACAAGTTTAATGTGGTGCCAGCGAATTCCATTTGGTGTATCTTAGCAAGAACACTTCCTCTGAGAATGTCATGCAATTGCTTGCCTTATGTCCATATTGCTGACTGTGATTAGCTTATGTTTGCATATTTTATGACTTTCACAGGATAAGAAATCGCTAAAACTGAGTCCTGAAGACCATCTGCATGTTGAAGGCTTTTCATTGAATGTGTTTGGAAAGGCTGACAAGCAAGACCGAGCTGGACGAGCTGACCTGTATGGCATCTCCAAAACCTTAATTTCATATAAAATTAATGTGGTCAATGGTAGTGAAACTGGAGGTTTGAATAAGAATGTTTGTTGAAGCCTCTCATTTGAATTTTGAATTTCATCAGAGTTATTGATCAAGGAAAAGACAAAGGAAAGTTGTAGTTCATTAAGATGACTTTTTGTTAATTCTACCTTCGTTTATCCAGGAACACAGCAAAGACTTTCTATGCAGCTTCCCTATTTTTTGAGATACTTGGCCAGTTTGGTGATCTCCAGCCTGATGTGAGTTATTTGTCATTGATTAAAATTTTCATTGACATTGCTAATATGAGACTCCAAAAAACAAATTTCAACAGATGTGAACTCCCTTTTCCCCCTTCTTTTCCTCCATTTTTATGCCTTCCTTTCTTTTAGATGGATGAACATTTGTTGTTGGACTTTGGGTACATCAGTCCTATATGAGATCAAATCGTCATACTTTTCTATTCCACATCTGACAGATAGAGCAGAAGATGAAGTACGCTGCTTGGAAAGCTGCAGATATCAGGAAAGCTTTGAAGGAAGGGCGCAAACCTGAACCAGGTCCTCCAGGTGGTGATAAGGACTTCTTGGTTCCCTCTTCTGACTTCTCAGTTCCTTCAACTGCCACATCCATCTCCTCGATTTCCTCAACTGCTATAGATGTATGCTTCTAACTTTTTTGGAGGTGTCTCATGACCTAATACATGAATTACACCATTTCCTCATTACCTTTTCCGCTGAACATTTGAAGATTGTGGCTGCATCATATTCTTGTTCCATGCTGGCTATATATAAAGTATGAAGTTTGGGACAAGCCAACATACATCTTGCTGTGGCCTGACCCTTGCTTCTTTGGCTTTGATCTAGTCTTCCCAACATCCTGTCAGCCGAATTTTTGACTTGCTTAAACTTCTCTTAGTTGAGAAGGCATATTTTGGCTTGCGTGGTGAGGAGTTTTTGCATTTGTTAAGGTTTAAAGGTATAGTCCCTTGCTGGTCCCCCTAAGGAAAGGCCATGAGTTGTATGCCTTTCCTACCACTGACACATGTTCCTTGGTGGGTAGATAGTGTGGGTTTGAAAGTTGAACTCATCATCTGCCATCTTGCATTGCTCCAGGAGTCAAATTAAAAAATGGAACAGGGACATATTATATATTCCCCTGCGTGATGCATTCAAAGCGGATAAGTCATTGTTCCTGCTCTTTTTCTTCTCTTGATCACCTTCTGCATGTTTGGCTGATTTACACAAACTAGTGCTCTAATCCTGGATGGCTCATCTTTAAGCTGGCACATTGCTGACTGGTGTTGCTCTGCCATTAATACATACACATCAATATGAGATTGTTTTCTTTTTCAAGTATCAGATATAAAGAATCTTGACTTAAATCTAGTGGCCTAGGTGGTAAGTCACTGGCCCTGATTGTTCAGTTTTTTCCTTTTTATTTGGAATTTGAATTAGTTGTTTGGCATTTAGGTCCCAACTTTTAGCTGTGGAATAGAGTATAATTCGTAACGGCAAAGTGCAGCATAACAAGAGTAAGCGTAAACTGCTAGATTCTGCTCTGTTTAGTTACATTTGCTGACATGGAATTTCTGTCTTCTCTGACTTTCTGAAAAGTACGATCTTCTGGTGTAATTGATTTACCAGACTTGATATTCACCAGTCTTCAATCTAGCAGAAAATAAGAATGAAGAAGACAAGAAGGGAGAAGGGAGATGACTGCATTGACCGCACACAGTCTCAACCCTAATATCTGATATTATCTCATGTTAAATACAAGCTGAGAATAATAAACCAAAAAATACAGCAAATTACATCAGATGCCATTGATGAAAGTAAAAAGCACGTCAGTAATAAGATAGTGCCTATTTCTGACGGGTTTGGACCTGGACAAAGGTCCAAACCTGTCTTGTTATTCTTTAACATCCGGTTCCTATGCTTCATATAATAGCAGTTTCCAGCTTTGTCTGGCCGAGTCTGGGTTGCAGCACACTAAAATAGTGAAGCTCACTGAGCATGAATATGACTCTGTATCGATGGTTTATGTACAGTGTTATCAATATTGCATGTATTGGAGCATGTCGGCTGATACGGATACAGGTGTTGTCATTTTTAATAATAATTATTCTTTATTTCAGAAAATAAAAAAAAGGTGATTACGAGCTGACAAATAATGATATGTATCAGCCAATATGCTGTATTGGTGTGCAAATGGATACAGTGCCAGTCCCTTTTTCACGTCATTGGTTTATGATTATCATGTTGGCCCCATGTCATTCTGAAATTCTATCAGTCTCTGATGCTTTGGCATGGCCACTTCATGGTTCTTGTCCTGATCAAATCCTCTGGCTAAAAGCTAGAGCTTCTAAGCTCATTAAGTAATCCCTGGTTTCCACCTTTGTTATATAATTAAGCTCATGTTGGTGTATCATCATTTTTATGAAAATTATTAGATTTTTGTTCAGATGAATTGTGTTTTGTTTTCTGAATGAGTTCTATAAAAATGGGGATCTTATTACTGGGGACCTTATGGTGCCCGCTTGTTTTGCAGGAACCTGGTGACATCAATACCTTTTCTCCGAACCATGCAAAGCAGGATACACAGTCCACATACCCTGATAACTACATGCAACCTCCTCCCTCACATAAGGCACCTTTCCCATATCCTACTGCTGATTACTCATCGCCAGTTGATGCAGATCAAAATGCAATGCAGCAATCCCCTTCAAAAATGGCAAGGAACTTGTCATACTCACAACCTTACCATCAGCCTCCTCCTCAGGAACACTATGAACCAACACATGTGCAACAGCACTATCCCTCTCATGACATGGGAACTTACCAAAGTTACCAGTCTTATCCAAGTTCTAATGACAACAGAAATCCAGTAACATCTACAGCTCAATATGCTACTTATGATCAGAGTGTTCATGCAAGCCATATGGGTGCACCATACGTGCAACAGCCTGACCCTCGTGTGCAGGATTTGCCTCCTAGTAATCAGTATAGTCCTGGAAGTAGGAATGGAGCCTACAGGGAGAAGCCACAGCCTTCTGCAGCATTCACGTATGACTGCAACTATCAGCCACCACCTGAAAAGATAGCTGAAGCACATAAGGCAGCTAGATTTGCTGTGGGTGCTCTAGCATTCGATGATGTCCCTGTTGCAGTTGACTTCCTCCGGAGGTCTCTTGAACTATTGACCAATCCATCTGCAACAATTCATGAATGAATATTATGGTGGCTTTTCGTTATGTAAATTCAGAGTTTTGAACAACCGCTTCCCTAAGTGAGGATTCAAAAGTATCATGTTTCATAAATTTGTGAAATGCAATCATTTCATGTTGTACAGAATCGTTTCCATCTTGAAAGCTTTATTAAGGCGAGGGATTGTGATGTATAAATTTGTAGAACACTTTCATGTGCATGTTTTGTCTTGGTTTCTCTGATTTCATCTTCACTTAAACGACAGATGAGAGAGCCTATAAGTTATTAATTTTGAAATGAACTTGTACATGTTTGATTTTTTTTTTTTTATTTATATTTACCAATAATATTTAATGTTATAGTGTGATTTCCTTTAAAGTTATAAAAGAGTGAATGCTTTTGATACAAGCGTAAACTGAAAAATCATTTTTGAGGGCAGTAGTGGCGATAGTAATCTCTCTCCTAGGCTTCTCTTTATTATTGAGGAATTTCTTGGTGAGGTAATTAACCAGGTTCATATTTGTTGATAGAGGAAACAAGTTTGAGATAAGAGGATTGATTCTCATTGACTCTAATGCCCTTCATAATAAGGATTAAAGGGGTGGCAGAAAATTGACAGACTCGGTCCAAGAAAAAATATAAAATATTTGAAGACTACCACCCACATTAACTTGGATAAACCCACAACATTAAGTTATTGACCGAAAACCCCTCCACTACATTAACTCGTAACACTCCTCTCAAACAGCAAAGGGAAGAGGCTTAGTGAACACGTCAGCTACTTCATCATCTAAAGGCACTTGAATAGTTGACATAATTTCTACCTGGATCATGTGACGAAGATATTGACAATCGACCTCAATACGTTTGGTCCTTTCATGAAATACTGAATTGTGGTAGCCACATTGCTTTCATATCTCATCTCCTGTGAAACTTCACCTAGACTCCTTGACTGATAAGTATAGTTTTTATGCATGTCACTTCTACAGTTGTTTGAGCTGTAGCTCTATAATCTGATTCAACACTAGGTCTAGCCATAACACCTTTCTTCTTACTTCTCCAGAAAATTAGGTTTCCACTAACAAGCACAGAAACTAGTGGTAGACTTCCTATCACCAATTGACACTGTAGTCTACATCAGTATAGGCTTATATTCTAAAATGATCCTTTCTTGACTAGCAAGCCTTTGCATGGAGTAGACTTCACACAACGACAAATGTTTTTAGCTCTAGCTTGCAAAAAACACCAGTGAAAATCAGCTTTGGTGCTACTGTAGTACCAGATGGTCCGTCTGACATGTAACCGCCGCATCCTCTTTTAGGGGCAAAAGGTATTAGCAACAATGAGTAGGCTAGCTCTGGCGTTGAACATAGCACTAGACATACTTAGTCTTTTAGCATTTTTTTAGCACCATTTTTTATTCTTTAATGAACCATAGCTACTGTCACTAGACAGTTAGACGCCAGAGTTAGGTTTCATTGGTACTTTATATTGCATTGTATTTCTTTGGCAAGCGTTTGCTCCTTTAGCGCTAATTCTGGAATCAATGGAGCAAGCAAATTAGTAGCGTTTGTGTTTTATATTTAAAAAAAAAATATTCCCAAATAATACCAAGATGACAATCTAGCTTGCACTGTAAATAACAATCATTTTACATAATTCTAGTAAATTTGCATTCCCATGCAGAAAATTCCAAAAAAGTACAAGCAATAAAGATGAAAAATATTTCATTTCTCTGTCTACATCATCCAATCTCTATCCAACTCTACACTTACACAAACAAATAAACATACAATCAAACAAATACTGTAACTATAAAGAGGCAGCTAAATATTTTAGAGGTCAAATCCCATGTAGATGAGGTATATAAAAAATGGCAAAGCCTTCAAACCAGATCCTGCCAATTTCACATCATTAAAAAATTTGGAAGTCAATGTTTTGATTTCAAGATATTCAGCCACTTTTCTTTTTTTCTTCATGTTAAATGGTACATAAAACATACACAAACACATTTAGGGAGAAAATATGATCACAGCTTGTGACAAGCAATGTTAATGTCAATCAAGTCCCTTTATGAACTATAGAGAAGAACTTTTATGATCCCTGTCTTTCTCTATCCATGAACATATAGCCATGTTTCGCTAACCACAAACATATTGTTGATCTTTTCTATAACAAAAGAGAGTTTGTGCTGCAAACCTAGTATACAAAAAAAGCTAATTGTGATACTTATGAAATGAGACTTAAAGAAAATATCATATTCACATTTTATACGTTAAGATGAGGAGACAAGTGTTATGCATGGCAGATGAGCTAGTTAACATATGAATTTAACTGAACAAACTAAATGTTTTAAAACTACAGGCTGAATACTTAATGAATCATCGTTTGTTTTTTATTTCTATTTTCTTCTTCTCCCTAAGGAGAGAACTGTAATCTTTGATTGGCTTATTTACTTAACATCAAGTAGTCATGCACTTCCTTAAATACACAACTATAGCACCATATATATGTGTGTGTGTGTCAAGTGAGATGGTTGAGGTTGGAACACCAGTTTCACCAAGTTCGTAAAGAACCAAGAGTATCTTATATCTTTGATTTGTGAGGAAGATGGTAGGTTAGAGTACATTGAGGAAATGATCATGATGGTTGCAATAATAACTTTAATGACATGAATTGGAGATTATTTTTCCTCCATTGAATGTTGGATGCAATGCATGCTTTATGTTTATCACTTGTAGGCTCAGATATGCATTTTTATGAACTTTTCTTTTTCCTTTTGTATCTCATATAGTGTCAATGACATTGTCACATGTACTTTTTTTTGTGGATTATCTAAAAGAGTGTCAATAATTTTCTTTTTGTATTTATAGAATAGACTACTCTCAAGTTCATCCCATTGTCCCAATACATCTATCCCAACTAAGAACATTCAATAGAAATTTATTGAACCATAAATTTATGATATGCATGCAATGAAATCTTTGTTGGAATCAAACTAAACAACTCCCTAAGTAATTGAGCCTGAATTTATGATATGTAGGCAAGAATCTTCCATGATGACTCGTGTAACATATTTTTCTAGTTTGATTCATACAGGTGTCTTTTTTACATATATAACTTGCTAGTTTTCATTTTATACTTCAACATAAAAAATTTGCATAAATAGGAAATCTATTTGTTTTTTCATAGTAATGCACTCTACATTTGAAAATATTGTTTGGCATCACATGTTTTAACTCATTCATCCTACAACAATTTTAACTCATTAATTAGTGGTTGTAATAGAACATCTATTTTATTTTCGGGTGTTGGACAAAAAATTAACAATGTCAACATTATTGATGGCTTCTTCAAATGAACATATGGAAGCAAATTATATGCAACTAAGATCACTTGCCAAACACTACATGCAACATTTAGAGTCAAATTCTAAAAGGGTTAAATCCATCACTTGTTAGACCCAATAAAAAATTACAACAGTTTAATGAAAATGTTGGATTCAACTCATCAAAAGATCTTCATGCTTGTGCATCAACAGGATGTCTTATAACTTCATCTTTAGTACAACCCTCATCAAGCCATTTTCACCTTGTTTAAAGAGTCAAATGTTTTTTGTCAGAGACAAAGTTGTTTGGACCTTTTCAGGAAGGAGCATTAGATGTTCACATATTATCTTCATGTTACATTTGAAAGGTAATGTTTTTTTATGTGATTTGGATTAAGATATGTTTTTATGTTCATTTGTGGGTTTTTAGGTTCATTGCTTTTTACACGTTCCTGATGATGAAAGGACAAAGTTAGGAGCACATTTTTGGGATATTTAAGATGAGTTTGATGTAGGTTATACAATCAAATATATTGTTTTTACTGAAAGTAAATAATTGCATATATCTATAAAGTACATAAAGAAAAACCTCATAGCAGTGACATCATGGTAAATTTGGATCTTATTCCTTTGTTGTCTTCTTTAACATTCATTGAAGAGGGAACATGAAGATCTTGAATATTCTTACAATGTTGATAGCTCATAAATGTGTGATAGTTATAGTGTTGAGTAGCATGATTTTTTTTTTCAATTATAGTGTCAATTCGTAGATCCAATAGAGAGAGAACCATTAAGTAGATATACCACACATATGTTCTTTTGATTAATAATGTATTTTTTGAGAAGTATGGTGGAGCTATGTAAGAGGCAAAGAAGCACAAGTAGATAGAAACTATGAAAGACAAGATGTAAAATTCATATGCAAATATAGTTTTGAACTTGTGCAGATGCTTACTATGCTTACTAAAAAGGCTTGAAAGAATCCTTGAGCAGAATGAAGTGAGGTAAACGCTTGTCGCATATAGTATATATAAACCAATTGGTTTCTAAATACTTTAGGTAGAAAAAAGAGTTTATTTTGAAAATAATTTTCGTACTAGTTGCAAAAACATTTTTCATCATATTTATTTTGAATTTATAGTAAGTTTTCATTTAAAGGTTATGTAAATGGATATTAAGATAACCTAAAAGTTTGATGAAAAAGGAAGTGAAGAATTTGTCTATTGGTTGTAAACGAGTTTCTATGGTTTAAAACAAACTCGACAGCGTAAAAAGTTTGAGTTTATACGAGAGAGCATAATTGTCACGGGCTGACAACTTCGGCCCGTGCGGCGCGGCAAGAACCTGATTGCCGCAAGCCTTCAAATCGCTGAACGGGGCGCAAAGGTAGTTTGAGAAAACAAGTGTATAAGGAATGCTTGTGAATAAAGAAATTTCGCAATGTATTCGCTTGGAAAATTAGTACATCACGAGAAAGATAAGTAAGGAGAATGATCTCGACTTTACTTATATAAGATGGCCGAGGCTTCTTACAGGATTCCCATGCCGACCACCCAAAACAAGAAATCCCAATACTTGACACTTAGACCGGTGGGAGCGTACTCCCTTACAAGTAAACATGCATAAGGAAATGACTCAACATAAGCAAAGGAAGTACAATGCAAAACAAAGCAAAGGACTGTACAGACTCCCAGACACAGGAGAACAGGCTCCCCCCCTTCAAGTCATGCGCCGTCCTCGGTGCCAACAGTTTCATGATAGGCCTTGACTTCCAGCGGGTAGCGCTGCTTCATGCGGAATGCATCCTCCCAAGTGGGGTTGTGTTCGCCTATCCACTTTTCTTGGTACTTCTTCGGCTCCTCCAAATAGTTTGTCTTGTGCCGAAGAATCTCTTCCATCTGACGGTCCGCCGCTCGCTTGGTCGACGGGGCTCGCTGCAGGATCGGGTCTCGTTTTAGAACGCTTCTCTCGGAGTCTTCCTCATCGACATAAAAGGGCTTCAGGTTACAAACATGGAACACTGAATGCACCTTAAAGTCTGGCGGCAAGTCTAACTTGTAGGCTAGCTTTCCGATTCTCTTCAGCACTGTGAAGGGTCCCTCATACTTGCGGATCAATGACCTGTGTCGACCATGAAAAATGCCCGTGCGATCAGGATAGAGCTTCACGAAGACTTGATCACTCACTCGGAATTCTATTGACCTTCGATTCCGATCTGCAAACTTTTTTACCTTTTTGGCGGCCTTGTGTAAGAACGCCTTAGCCATTTCCGTCTGTTCCTGCCAATCGCGAATGAACTGGTAGGCAAAAGTGGGTCTTCCCTTTTCTTGGGCTGCAAGGGTATGCGGCATCAATGGTTGTTGTCCAGTGGCTATTTCGAACGGACTATATCCAGAAGACTCGCTCTTCTGCAAATTGTAGCAAAATTGAGCTACATCCAACAATTTCACTCAATCCTTTTGATTCGTGCTGACATAGTGTCGAAGGTATTGTTCCAACAATCCATTGATTCGTTCAGTTTGGCCGTCCGTTTGAGGGTGGAAACTTGTTGAGAATAATAAATCCGAACCCAACAAACGAAATACTTCGCGCCAAAATTTCCCTATGAAGCAAGCGTCCCGATCACTGACAATGCTTTTCGGCACGCCCCAATGCTTGACTATGTGCTTCACGAACAACTCTGCCGTCTTCTCTGCGAGACATTCTTTAGAGGTTGGGATGAAAGTGACATACTTTGAAAATCTATCCACAACTATAAGGATGGAGCTGAAGCCGTCAACTTTGGGCAAGCTGACGATGAAGTCCATGGAGAGGCATTCCCACGAACGTTCTGGAATAGGAAGAGGCTCCAAGAGACCGGTAGGCTTCTGGTTTGTTCCCTCAAGCATGTTTTCACATAGGCTTCAACGTCGTTGCACATTTGTGGCCAGTAGTAGCCACGTTCGAGCAGTGCCAGTGTCCGCTCCTGGCCAGGATGGCCAGCCCACAACGAGTCATGACACTCCTTCAGCAACTCTCGTCGAAGATTGCCCCATCTAGGCACGAACACTCGTCCGCCTTTTGCCATCAAAAGTCCCTTGTAGCCAGAATTGTCGCGTCTTTCCCGCCTCCGTTGTTTCGACCAAGTGCTTGGCAACTGGGTCCTGCTTCATGCCTTCTTGAATCCACCTGAGAAGAGCAGCCTCGAGTTGCGCTTCGGATGATGCTGTCCGGGTAGCTGCCAACTCCGCCTTCCGACTCAGTGCATCGGCTACGACGTTTGTCTTCCCTGCCTTGTACTCCAAGGCGAAATCGAATTGTGCAAGGAATTCCTACCATCGAGCCTGCTTCGGACTCAACTTCTTTTGAGTCTAGAAGTAGCTTGTGGCTACATTATCAGTCTTTACCACGAACTGGGACCCTAATAAGTAATGCCTCCATGTGCGAAGACAATGAATAATAGCCGTCATTTCCCTTTTGTGTACGGAGTATCGTCGCTCCGCGTCTTTCAGCTTCCGACTCTCATAGGCAACTGGATGACCTTCCTGCATCAAAACTCCGCCAATGGCAAAATCTGATGCATCTGTGTGGACTTCAAATTTCTTTGTGTGGTCGGGTAACCTGAGCACATGCTCTTGCGTCAGGGCCATCTTCAACTTCTCGAAGGCGTCTTCTTTGAGCTCTTCCCAAGCCCAAGTTCGGTTTTTCTTTAGCAAATCAGTGAGAGGCGCAGTTATCAAAGAATACCCCTCAATGAATCGTCGATAGTAATTTGCCAAACCGAGAAAAGAACTTAGTTTTGGTACATTGGTTGGCGGTTTCTAGTCTTGAATTGCCCTCACCTTTTCTGTGTCCATTCGCAGCTGACCTTTTCCCACAATGTGACCGAGAAAACTGATTTCCGGTTGGCCGAATAGGCACTTCTCGCGCTTCACATAGAGTTCGTTTTCCTCCAATACCTTGAACACTGTCCGCAAGTGTTCCATCCCTCATGAAGCTGCTGTACAGTACAATGTAATCAAGATAGACTACCACGAACTTATCTAAGTACGGATAGAATATCTTGTTCAATAGAGTCGAAAAAGTGGCTGGGGCATTCGTCAACCGGAACGACATTACCAAGAATTCAAAGGCACCGTAGCGAGTGACACAAGTGGTCTTTGGCTCGTCGCTGTCAACAATACGAACTTGCCAATATCCTGATCTGAGGTCTAACTTGGAAAACACTTAAGCTTCGCCCAGTTGATCAAACAGATCTGCAATCAAAGGTAAGGGGTACTTGTTATTCACCGTTACTTTGTTCAATGCCCGATAATCTACACATAGTCTTTTGGAGCCGTCATGCTTCGCTTGGAATAACACTGGTGCACCAAAAGGAGCTTTGGAGGGTCTGATTATACCTCCAGCTAGCATCTCGTCCAACTGTCGCCAAAGTTCTCTTAATTCTGCTGGGGCCATTCGATATGGTGCCATTACCAGGGTTTGGCACCAGGAAGGAGTTCAATGGCATGATCCACCTCACGTCGAGGTGGCAGCCGTTTAGGGAGCTCCGCAGGCATTGTTCCTGCGAATTCCGCTAAGACAGGCGCAAGTGCCTCTGGGACCAAACCAGGAGAGTCATTAGTCACTTCCCTGATTGCCACCAAGTACGTCTCTTCGCCGTGCTTGAGGCCTTTCTTCAACTGAAGGGCAGATATCATTGCGGCTTTGCCCTTATCCCTCTTCATCGATGTTACTGGAACCATACAAGGGGACTTCTCATCCATGATACTGATACTGCGTAGGTGCGGCATTGGAACCATTTTCACTGTACTGAGGAGCTCAATGCCTAAGATCATCCGGAAATCATCCATCGGGACCACCGAGAAGTTGGCCCTTCCTAACCAACTCTCAATCTTCACAACCGCATCACGGGCCACTCCGTGGATGGGTTTGGCCTCTGAGTTCACTGCCTTCATGCGTAACTCTCCCCTCTCAAGGGTTAGGCCTAGTCTCCTCGCCTCCTCAACTGAGACAAAATTATGCGTGCTCTCGTGTCTACCATAGCCAGGGTAGACCTTCCATTTACCAAGATTTCCAAGTACATGAGCTCGTTAGAAGGTGTCGTTCTCACCTTCACTTTATCCTCCCTTTTTATGGTGTTCAGAAGTTGAAGTGCACCCATCTTTGGTCCTTCCCCTTCTTCACCTTGTGCCGCATTAGCAGATTGCCTTGAAGAGCTTGCTTGATTGTCCCTGTTTACACGCTTTGGACATTGCCTCCCTAAGTGATTACCATCGCAAAACTAACATTTCAACACTCTATTCTGAGAGTTGTCGTTTCTGCGAAAGAAAGTTCTTCTTTCGACTTGGCGCTGAGTTGATGGTTGTTAACACCCCAAATTTTTCCACATCAAAATTGAAGCAATGTGAAAATTTCACAAAAGAATTGTGAAAATTTGTAATTTCAAAGCCAATTTCGAATCTAAAGAACAATTAGATTCAAATCATGAATTTAACCCGATACACGAATCCCAATGCAGGATTACGAGTCTAAATTCAATTGCAAATGTCATTTGAAATCCAAATCCAATTGCAAAATGCAAATTTTGACTTAGATCCAAGAATTGGATCTAATTCAGTCTAAAATGCTACGTGGGACCCACGTGTGGGCCCCACCTAGCCCGTGTGGTCAAGAGCCCCCCCAGGGGCCATGCCCCCTCCATGTCAAAAAAATAATAAATAAATATTTTCTGTAAGTCATTTTCAAGAAGAAATAAATGAGAAGCCTAGGAAAAGAGAGACATTTATGTCTCTCTCTCTTCTTTAACCAGGTCCTCCTTAAAGAAAAAAATCATTTTCAAGGAAGCAATTACTAGACTGGTCAAACTCACCTAACCTACTTAATCCAAGTAGGTTTGACCCGAGTGCACTCAAATGTGGTGCCAATTCCAGCTAGGTTCGGTCACCATGGGCTCAACACAGTCAAAACGTAAGTCTGTCTCATGATCCAATTAATGGACGAAAATAGACTTTGACCGAACCAAACCCACTTTGACTAAACTCAGTCAAAGTACAATTTAGCTCAATTAAGAGCTTTCTTGACCCAAATTTATCAAATTACCTCAAATAATGTAAAACTACTTGCAAATGAGCTTTGACTTTGGTCAATTGGTCGAAATTGATCAATTTGGACAATTTTGCCCTTCTGCGGTCAACTTAAGATTAAAAAGCCTAAAATGGTTTATGAAGGGCAAATAAACATTTGAATTTGTCAAATGCATGAATCAAATACCAAATTTAAATTGAATTTCTCAAGTGAAAGTTGATTCAGTTGAAATCCATTTTCAATCAAGTTTTGGACGAAAATACCCTTTTCGAACCAAATTTGATAAAATTTTTAAATTTTATTAAAATTTAAATTTAATTATCATAACTCAATGGCATTTGGAGCTTAGTAACTAGGTTTTAACCTTATAAGCTCGATTTCAAACAAAAAATAAATAAATAGTACAAAATAAGGGCAAAACCCTGTGCAAGGGCATTTTTGTCTAAAATTTTGGTCAAAATGGTTACCTAGGTCTGAACCCATGTTGACCAAACCTAGCCCAGCCCGCCTAGCTCGTGGAAATTGGCTGAGAAATGGTCAATTAGAGCCTTTAAAGTCTATTTAACTCATTTTACAAGTTCCCAAGGTCTTAAGCAAGTTCCCAAGGTGAGTTAAGAAGGTGGTTGAACCCACCTCATCCTCTATATAAACCTCCCCTTGGCCACCAAGGGGGAGGACGAAATTTTGGAGCATTCTATCAAATTGCTGCAGCCAAGGACGTAGGAGGGAGAAGCCAAGGAAGAGAGAAGAGGTTCGTCCAAGCCCCCTTCCCCTTTTTCTCCCATTCTCTTCTTCACTTTCTTCTATTCTCCCCATTGATTTTGTTAAGTTAGGGTTGAGGATACCAGGTTATAAACATTTCCTGCATGAGGGTTTATCCTACCTCTCCATGTACATAATCCAGGTTATAAACAATTAATGCAGGAGGGTTGAGGGGTGCGAAACACTTATTTTGCCATAATTCTAACTCGAAAATGAAGGAGAGTTAACTATTACTAACTCTCAGACAGACATACAGCCCACAAGTGGGCGGGGTCTACCTACCACGCCGCCCACAGACTGGGCTGTATGCCCTACAAGTGGGTGCGGTCTACCTGCCACCACACCCACTTGTACAGAGAGTTAGTAATAGTTAACTCTCTTTCATAATCAAACTTAAGTGAACCCTTACTTAGGATTTTCGTGGTGAGAAACCCTCTTTACCACTCCAAATTCCAGCAAGCAAGCTATTTCTTATTCTAGCTTTGCTAAGCTTGAATCCACGGTTGGATTCTTGCTTAGGATTGCTTGAGTAAGAAAACAAGTGAAGACGAAAGACAAACATCAAGACCGACCGCAAGGTAGGTGATCTTAACTCACTTCTCTTCTACTTTAGCTTATTGTTGATTTATTTTAATTCCAGCAATTCGTTTATTTTCATTTGCTTACGGCTGGGAATGATGTCCAGCTAAGGGAAACCTACGCTTCAATGTACATGTTAATGCATAATGCATGCATATGTCGGTTTTTCTTAAATATGAACCAAGTATCAAATTTTGAAATGGGCCCCAAGGCCACGTCCCTTTCAAAGGAATCAACTTAATACCATTTTGAACTCCCTACTATGAGAGAATCCCACGGTGAGAGAGTGATTTTGCTACATCACGAATGATGAAAGTGCGTATAAGGGATGAATACGTTTTTATGAATGTGATCCACCATTGCATGGCGAAATGATGACGAATAAGCTTGAGTATTGTTTTATTTTCTTTCTTATTCACAGTCATTTTGATTCACGTCTTTCAATTTAATTAATCAAGGGTAGTAGGGAAGATTTGAAACAAGTTTTCAATCTTCCTACATAAAAGAACCCAGCCATGAATCATCATGATTCATGAGTCATGCGGTCCCTTGATAAAATTTTATTTGGAAAAGTAAGGTACATATATGTATACATTGTTATATATGTACATATATGTATCCAATTTCTTGTCAAAAATTACATTCCTCCCTTAAAATCAGGTTGGAACATGTTTTCAAATCGGTTTTTAAGGAAATTGGCCATTTTTATTGATTTTCCTAGTGCAAGACTATGAATCATTTTCATTTCATTTTTACTTAATTTCAGCAAATCCATACGTAAGATGTATGTATGTTGTTGAAATCAGATCATGTTTCATAGGAATTGGTTTAAGAATGTCAAAGTTTACATATTTGAAATACCAACTATCCTAGAATCATCCAAAAGAGTTGACGATCTCATTACTATCAAATCTGGAATTTGAATCTATTTGAAAGACTTGTCATTTCCATCTAAGAAACAACATATTTATTGGAATCAATGTCGACAATTTTCAGCTATTTAAATCAATACAATGTCTGATTTTTAGCTATTTTGAGACAAAAGTGGATGTCCTCCACGTCTTCCATCCATTTCAAAGATTTAACTTGACATCATTTATATATTTTCACCATTTTGATAATTTTATGTCAAGCCTCAAGCTTATGGACTACATCTCTAATTCATGTGCTTAATCATATAATGAGCACATATAGAGAAAGTCCTATATTTTAATCAATCTTCATGCATAGATTGTATGACGTGCAATACGGACTTTGATAGATTATGAGGGAGTGAAGAATGTATGTTTCATATGAATGAATCTTGAGGGATTATGAGAGAGAGAAGAATGAATGTTTCATATAGTTTCCATTCTTGTTTCATGCATTCACTTTCACTCAAAATCAATGGCACCACATGCACATTCTCAAGAAATTAAGTGATTCAAATTTAAGTTGCAAAAAGTGACCAAGTCATATTGCAATGAGAATTTGTAAACCTCACTTAACTTTAAAAGAAAACACAAGCAATGCATTCATAATCTTTTGGCCAAAGTGCATTTGAAAAACAACATGTTTTCTAACAATTTGGAACATATGTTCTTTCAAAAGAATGAATTCTACAAATCACATGATTTGACAAAAGAAGAGTTCAAAATCAATTTTTATCATAAGATGATCATCATCATCTAGAGTTCACAACAAAGAACTCAATTCCAAATCTTCAAAAATCCTCAAGAATTATGTTTTTCAAATAACACCAAAACAAAGGTTTTTAAACCAACTTGAAAACCCCCAATATTCAAATTCATTTATTCAAAAAAATGAATTTCGGTTCTTGAATCCAAAACCTCAATGCATAAGCATATAGGACTTACATCAATAACTCATATATGATCCAAATGATCCTTAGTCCTTGGTCTAATTACCCCTGTTAAAGGCGGCAGGAACGGTTGGACCTCGTACTGACGAGCGGATCCCTTTCTCTTAAAAATTTTCTCAAAACCCCAATTTTAAAAGAATTTTGCTGACTCGCATTTCGACCTCCTTGAAAAAGGAGAGAGGTGCGAACAATGGTTCATCTTTCCGTTCCCTTCGATCCTCTTTCTTTCCTTCATGGTCAGACTTCTTCGACGGCTTGAAGGTGTTAGTATAGCTATTGTGCTGAGTATCAACCAAACGTTCTGCTATCACATAAGCATCCTCCAAAGTCTCTGGGTTACTCATTTCCACTTCAGATTATGCTCACGACTGAAGTCCCAAAATAAACCAGTTCAATTTATCTTGTTCTTGCATATCTGGCACATCTAACATCAGCCTTTGATAGGCCCTCACGTAATCTCGCAAGGATCCGGTATGTTTCAGTTCACCAACCATGTGATAGGCATGGCGTGTCGCATTCGGGAGCATGAAGTAAGTTCTTAACTCTCGCTGAAAATCATCGAAAGTGTCTATTGTGCAGATCCGCTTCTGAATGTCGAGCCTTTTCCTTCTCCACCATGCCACAGCATCACCCTCTAGCAACATAGCCGCAGACTTGACTTGAAGGTCGTCCCCCATAACGCCTTGCAAGTCCAGGTAATACTCTACTTGGAATAAAAAGTTATCGATCACTCGACTATCCCGAGTTCTGTTGTATTTAGCTGATCTCTGAACGTCGACCCTCGCTGGCTGATTGTCACCTCCACCTACAGAGATCTGTGTTGTAGTGTGCGGTTCTTTACCTGAAGTTCCTTGACTTCAGCCTGTAACGCGGTCACTGTGTCAGTCAGTGCCCGATTCATGGCCACTAGGTCGACCACTTGTTCCCGCAGTACCTTCATCTCGTCCTTCATTTCCCCGAAGGACTCAGCTGCATTACCCAACGCTTCTTCATGAGTAGTTACGTCGGTAGCCAGCTTGTTCACCATGTCGATCAGATCTTCCTGACCCTGTGATGTACTCATCTCGTCAGAATGGGCTATCCCCTTGCCCTTCGCACTTCGCAGATTGTATTGAGTCACTAGGGCTTCTTCCTCTTCGATCAAAAATCGTCGGAGGTCTCTTTCGATCAACGATCGTCTGCGTGTAGTTCTACACTGACTATCCAACCGCTTCCCCAGATTGAGCCGAACCTGGGCTCTGATACCAGTTGTCACGGGCTGACAACTTCGGCCCGTGCGGCGCGGCAAGAACCTGATTGCCGCAAGCCTTCAAACCGCTGAATGGGGCGCAAAGGTAGTTTGAGAAAACAAGTGTATAAAGAATGCTTGCGAATAAAGAAATCTCGCAATGTATTTGCTTGAAAAATTAGTACATCACGAGAAAGATAAGCAAGGAGAATGATCTCGACTTTACTTATATAGGATGGCCGAGGCTTCTTACATGATTCTCATGCCGACCACCCAAAACAAGAAATCCCAATACTTGACACTTAGACTGGTGGGAGGGTACTCCCTTACAAGTAAACATGCATAAGCAAATGACTCAACATAAGCAAAGGAAGCACAATGCAAAACAAAGCAAAGGACTGTACAGACTCCCAGACACTGGGGAACAATAATTACAATGAAAATAATTTTGATAGTGTGTTTCAAATTTTCAAGTAATGATTTTATCACTTTGTTTTTTATAGTGATGATATGCTCATTATAAGTAAGATTGATACTTTAAGGAATGTCAAACCGGAGAAATAATTTGTTGATTCACTTACTCATAAAAAATTTGGGAGAAAATAATCATATTTTAACAAAGTAGTCATTTTCAAAATTACAACTGATACACATAGTTATTTCTATTAAATGTCCATGTAAAGGCAAGAAGGTTCCAAACCTATTAGCAATAATTTTCCTTTAACAACAAAGAATAATAATGAAGAGTCATCCTTCTTCAATTGCTCGATTTCTAAAAATATAATATTGTTAGTTATGTAACAACCATGTGATCATCTTTTAGTACTCATTTTTTAAGTAGAAACTCTCATAAATTTGAGAGTGCTTTGTGAGCTTTGCAAATTTCTTGATGTTGAATCAACAGAATTTACAATTGAATTAGAAGCCATCAAGTTTATTCATATTCACACATTTTAGCCTACAAGTGCATAGGGGCCAGGATAAAGGCTGCTAGTGAAAGCAAATAACTGAATGTTAGAGTTGCTTCGTCCTTTTATTGCCTTACTTGGTTGGGCTACTCTCTCCATTGATAAAAAATAATGAAATATGGCTATTACAAAAAAAGTATAAGGAAAGCATTTCAAAAATCTAACATGAACAAAGCAAATATAGTGAGCACCCTACTTGGAGCATAATTCAAGTAGTATTTGAAGTAGAGTTCTATATAAAAAGATAAGGAGAATGTGCAAAAGATTCCATATGCTTCTAGAGTGAGCAGTTTACTGGTGTTCACTTGGAGCATAGTTCGAGTAGGGTTTGAAGTAAAGCATTATATATAAAGATAATGAGAATGTGAAAAAGATTACATATACTTCTAGAGTTAGCATTTAAAGTATGCTCGCAGTCTAATAAATGCTATATTATATATGACATAAGATGTGTTTCATTCAGTTAGGGTTGTTAGCATACTCCGCACGACTCCGATTGTGAAATGAAGTTTGAGATATTTTTAAGGCTAAATAGTTTATTTCTTTACTTTTTACGAGCAAAAGCTTACTTTGATAAGTTACATAGATCCAAATACAATTACTATTATGTGAGGCTTGACTTTAGAAATGTATGATACTATTCATCATACATGCATAGTTCATTGCAGTAATAAAAGCCAGCAAAAAGTTACTCTAAACGAAGAAGCTTGTGCAGAAACTTGTTTGACATAAGAAAAGTATGTTTTGTAGAGAGACAGTTAGAGTGTAGCTTATATTAACATAAATTTCACTTTTTATGAGGTAAAAACATATATTCATGAAAAGTATAATTAAATATGTGATATATTAGATGCAAAACAAATTGAGCTTGAAAGGATTGATATATGTGGTAATGAAGACAATATGTTAACAAATGAATTGTTTTTTTGAGAGCTTAAAGTATATTGTTCAATTGCCAATTCGGTGAAATCCTTCACATAGTTGACGAGGGAACATGTGCTGGATTAGGGCACCTATGTTGAGGATGTGGTCCACTTGTAAGGTGAAAAGCCAAGCCTTTTTTAACTTGTACTTGAAAGAGAAATTGCAAAAAAGAATTTCAAAAGTTGTGAGCAATCATCTTTGTTTGTGAAGTATTGACATTAGTTTGTTTGTGTGGCCTTCCAAAGATAGGTTAATGTGCTGACACATATAGAGCTGCACAATGAGTGAAGCCAGCTCAAGCTCGACTTCAAATATCTCGCCAAAACTTGATTCGAACTCGACTCCTTTATAAACAAGTTGAACTTGAGTTCAAATGTATGCTCAAAATGTTAAACGAGTCGAGTTTGAGTTCTAAGAACTCGACTTGACTCGACTACATAATGAACGTTTAGTGACAATGAAAAGATAGTTAAACAAGTAGCAATTAAATGAGTTAAAAGAAATGAGACATGCTTAACATAAACGAGTTAGATGAGTTGAGTTCGAGCTTGACGTTATAACATCAAGCTCGAGCTCGAGCTTGTTATATCGAGCTCAACTTTTTGAGTCGAGGCGAACTCGAGCTGGCCCAACTCATGCTCCACTCTATTCATGTACAGCCCAAGACATATATGGGAGTAGAAGCCAATTCTATCTATTCAGCCATTTATCAAAGAAATAAACTAAGAACAAGAATTGTTTCATTTTAAGTGTTCTTCAAATGAAACTCATTTTAAAATATCATTTGGAGCTTATCCAATGAGGCTAAAACATAGAGAACTTTTGTAAAATGTCCAACATCTTATTGACCAATTGGTACTAATTACTTTATTCCATATAGTCTGGCCGCTGGTTAAGCTTATGTATGCCAAGATTTGGGCAGTAGTTCCATCTCTGATTGATGGAATTTCTTGTCAGCTTGTTTAACCCCTAGCTTCCGGCTAGCAAAAGCATACCAACAACCATATTTCAACCAATAATATGTGCCAGATATATGGCCAATGCTGATTTGAAATTTGTAATGAGGATTGCGACTTGTCTTGCGGATTTAGAAGTACTTTAGGTAAACTGTTTATGCATAATTTGTGGTCTCTAGACTGACCCGGACCTATCATCTAATTAACGCTTAACTCTAACAAAAACCTGACCATGAATTAGACAATATTACAGCTTCGAACTTAATCAAGTCTCAAGATAAACTGAACTGAGCTCAAGTCTTGGCCACATTAGCTGCCGCTGGTGACATGGTACGGTGAACCGTGTTCTCTACTCAGAGACCAGGGGCATCAAATAATTCCAGTACTGTACCGACTCAACCCAACTACTGAATCCATAGGACATTATCTACATTTGGAATACAAAGATGATCTCCGGCCGAAAATGTTTATGTTTGGGAAATTTTCTGTAAAACTTTAGTTTTGATTAATATCGACATGTTTTGCATATATATAACAGCGCCATTTTAGGAGATCCCAGTAACAATGTGATTATAGCTGGCCCAAAAATCTATTGGAACTGCTAACAGATTATATCAGCAAGCCGGAGATCTATTTGATCATGAGCAGTTTTGGTTATGTAGTGCAAGTTTGCATTTTAACTAACACAAATTTCGCCTGTTGGTATACACCAGCTTGGATCCATGGTGGGTGCGGATGGTCTAACACTCAGGTAATATACATTCTCACTTCAGGATTCAAAGTTTCAAATATTTTTATCCCAAATCACAGGCTTTGTCTATCTGATCTAGATCTCTAAGGTTCAACCTAAAAATCAATTTTTAGGTAAGTGTATTTGTTGTATATGTATAATTTCACGGACATTTGAACTACCAACAGCCTAAAATTTTGATATTTTACGAGCTAAAATCTTGTAGCTAATAGAGCTTCTAACCTAGCATCTCATCCAAAATTAGAATTTCAAGGTTCCTGAAAAAGATGTTGATCGAGCACAACCCTGTGGTTAGAGTACTTTTGAGAAAACAAGAAAAGTACTGAATAAACATTCTAAATGTAATATATTACCAAAAAAAAAAAGACAAAAGGGAGATGTGCAAAATTCATGTTTCATCAGACCCTCGTTCTTGATTTTGGGCACATAGAACGAATGGCTTAAGAAGCCACTGGATCCTTGTTTGAGGCATGCACTTCATGTCCGAGAAACACCTACTTTGATCACATAAGATTGGAAGAAAAAATATCCAAAAAACAAAAAGCAGATGAACATGAAGGATAAAAACACCATATGAGAAGAGAAATGTCTAGTAAGCTAGTGCTGGTACAATTCACTGGGAAATTGAAGTATCTGAAGTCGCCACCCCTTGGCTTGTGCTGGTGGTCTAATTCAAAGAGTACTACTCTAATTAAGCTAGTGAAAGTGAGGCCACAACGTGAAAGAGTTGAAGTTGATCCAGGAGCTCCTTGGCATGCAACGTGGCTCGCCGCTCGAGCCTAGCGAACAGCTCGTGGCTGAGGGGCTCGCCGATGTGTGCCTCCACCAGCACCCCGCAGACGGTCCGGCAGCTGTTGGCAAGGGCTCGTCCGATTTCCGCCGCGTCGTCCGGGCAGCTGACTACCAGCGGGCTGCCTCCCTTGAACACCTCCAACTTGTTCACCACAAAGCACCCATTTGCCTCCACCACCTCTTGGAAGTCCTCCAGGTTCGGCGCATACACCGGAACGTTGAAGCTGTCGCGCTTCTCCGCATCCACCAGGCCCTGCATGTCGCCGTAGTTTCCAATGTGCACAACCAATTACATATAAATTAACTGAAGATTGCCTTCTCTTTTTAATTTTATAAGTTCCTATAGCGAATCATGATTAATTTGGAGTTGATCGTAACACTTGAGAAGCACTAATAGCAAGTCAGGAATTCAATAGGAAGGACAAAATGGTAAAAGTGCCTAAAAGAAAATCTTTTTTTTTTTTTGTGAATGACAAATTCACCCTTGAGAAAATGAAGAATACCATAAACAAAAAGAAAACCTGCCCTTAGTATCCATGTTTAATCTTTACAATGGATCACTAACGTACAAAGTTTTAGGTGGCTTTTAGATGACACATCGAAACCAGGTTACCACCAAAATTGAGTTTCAGGAAAACCCAGCTTTGACAAAAAAAACAGAGTGAAAAACATATCATCCTTTAGGTTATTAAAAAATTAAACCAAACACCGCCTTAGACCCTTCAAATACATAGTAAACTAAAATGACTAACTAAGAAGGGCACGAATATACAAATAAATGGTGGGTTCGTGTGGGCAATTGCATACACGACGCCTCTGCTATTGACTGGTGGGTTCGATTGAGTGATGGTGGGACGTGCCCCTCTAAGCTTTGTTAATTCCAAGAGCACACTGCCACTTGACTTGAGAAGTGAATCATCCCCTTTCCAAAGGTAGGTGGACGACTAATATTTGACCGAGTATAGTCGAGTACTCCCCCTTAAGAACAAACACTACCATCATGTCGTGGGTCCCATCGATAGTTGGTAGATCTCCATAGAACACATGGCTATGTTCCATAAAAGGGTAGGTAATGGACTACTCTGGTTGAACACTCCACAACTCTTTTTGTAAAATGGAGGAAAAAAAAAAATCACTAATAAACTGAACTAATATGTACTAAAATAACTAATTAACCAATCATTTTAAGAATAAGGGCATGCATAATTATGGGTGGAGTCAGAATTCCTTTTTTTTTTTTTGGATGGGTGAATGGTATCTTCCAAATTTGTACAAGAACCGAATAATATTTTTTAATTGAATTTTTATATAGGCTAAATTGAAAATTTTTAAAAATACAAGTTGTGAAGTATTATTCAAGTTATTTGTAAATCAATGAGCTAGCTTGGGCTACTTTCCAATCTTAGGTTGGGAACGGAAGACAAACAAAGTTACATGTGCTTCCACCGTATGATTCTTGAGCTTGCAAAGGTTCATGTGATTCCTTATCGCAAAGTCCAAAAGAAACATAAGAAAATATTTGCTATAGAAATAAATAAAATAAGCACGGCATATGCCTGAAATTCTGCATCCTATAGTTGGAGTATTGCAGCAATATTATAATAACTATTATATTATTGCAGCACATTTTTTTTTCTTAAAGGGTGAAGTAGATTATCACGGGCATGATAAAAGCAATCTGAACGATATTGGTGCACACGGGTCATTATTGGTTGGTGCCCACAGAATGATCTTCCACTGGTTTTCTTTTCTTTTTTATTTTTATTTTTAACTTAATAATTTTAATTTTGTTCCAATCTTTTTCTAATTAAATTTAACTTAATTGGCGTGTATCCGTAACATATATGTCCAATCCCCGTGCTGATCATTTCGTGCAGGGACAAAAAGAAGGCAGTGGTGTGGCCAATTCCCTTCCAACATGATCATGAATCGTGTAATGACTATCTTCACGAGACTTTCGACAATAAAGAAGCAAAAGGAGAAAATACCGGAGTAGAAAAGCTGGCAGCATTATGTACATTGTACATTGCAGCTGGAATTTTGGCTTTTCTTCTTTCAAAGTTTTTTTTTCTGTATTTCTTTTTTTTCATATATACGGTGAAGTCACTGAAAATTAATTTGAGAGATATCAGTGAGTGAATAATGATTCTGACTGTTTAACGTAATACAACAATCTACCCTTTGTTCATTGAAGAGTTAAAAAGAAAAATATGTAAACTGAAAATACTAATAACCTTTTTTTCTTTTTTAAATCATTCATTATGTTAGATCAGATAGTCCTAACTAAGTGGTATGGTGATTTTCATAAGCTAAAATCATTATATATATATATATATATATACATTCATTTGTTTGTCATAACGGCTTTATCTTGCCCATTCTTTCAAATTCTGAGTTTTAAAGCACACACTCAAATCTCAATCACTTGCATGTATGAGAACTAAACTAGCTTTGGCTAATTGAATTGGAGATGGGAAAGGTAATTAAGGAAAAGGGTGGCGTACGTACCTCAACGACGAGGTCGTTCCATGCGTCCTCGAAGTGGGTGCCAAAGAGGAGGCCGGCGCCACCTTGGTCGCTGGGGACGGTGGACGTCCTGCCCAGGCACACCAGGAACATGCAGCCACCGCTCTTCATCTCCTGAGACCTCCACCTCAAGAACCCCGCAAGGTCCTGCTGGAACTGCCGCCGGTATGCATTCGCCGTCGCCTCCGACGCCCCGTGTATGAATATCTTCCCTCTGTTGTACGCCGCCGACCACCTTTCCGTCACAGCCTCTGGCACCTGATCAATTTTACAGCAACCATGGCCGACATCCGGTGCATGAGCATTTTTTACCAAAAAATATGTTTTGTAATTTAAATGTATTTAAAGGATCAGAAAAATGAGAAGACAACAAAAAAAAACGAAACAAATGCCTTAGGAAGCAACAAAAGTGACCTAAGTACATATGAACTGTCATTAGTCATGATCAAGTGAAATAAGTAGCTATCGAATAAGCAAAGCACATGTATAATTTGTGAATTCACATCTTCATTATTCCAAGTGCTCACCAAATTAGCATTAAGTTAATTTAGCTTATTATTGGACTAGGTGGTGCCTAAATTCGCAAGTTATGTCTCATGTCCCATGACAGGAGCCCATGTATCATGGGCTAAAACGACTAAAATGCCCCTGATGACCAAATGAAAGACTTCCCTCTATAAATGCAAAAAATGGTACAATTTAAAAACACTCTTACAGAATGACCAGAACACCCTTACAAAATGACCAGCAACCAAATCACTACAATTTTATTTCTTAACGATTAAGGCTCAGTTTTATTATGACTTTTTAACTAGTATTGAACATTCTATATTTGTCTAAGTCATGTTCTGTCTCATTGGTAAGGAAGAAGTTGCAAATCCAAAGGACAAATCAAAGAGTTAAATCTGTAGTTTTTTCTGTAAACAGGGAAGAAGAGACACGGACTGATCGCTATGCAACGAAGAAAAAATAAACAGATGCCTGTCAATGTTTCACTTGCCTTTTTCTGCCAAAATAGATTCTAACACACACATCTACAATTGCCATTCACGCCAAATTAATAATGAAAAAATAATATATAAGAAGAAGAAGAAGAAACCGGTGATTGTTTTGCCGCAGTAAAAGGCGACATGCTTTATGGCATAAAAAAATGCTTCCATGGAAGAAAAAGAAAAAGGAGGAATGTTATTTTGGCAGAGGCGGGGACGAGCGGCACGACACTGACTTATCAAAAGGAATGACATGAAATGATCTTGTCAATTTTTCTCTCCCGGCCGTCCGTGAACCCTCTTTCGGCTAGCCGAGCCTCCTCTGTTTGTCTTTTTTCAGGGAGGTAAACTACTGTGGTGTAGTAAAACTCAGTTCTTGAACCGAGTCGCTTTTCAAAATGATTCAGAAAATTAACTGTCCAAAACCTGCAAATTGGAAGAAATTTTTTTTATATTGATTATAAAATTAAGATATTTGAGCTATTTTACTTATGCTTATATTTTAAGAAATTATCGAACATATAATTATCCACAGCTAGGGTTCAACCAATATATAGAAAGATAATAAAAAAATAATTGTTAAATGATGAGACAAATTGTCGATTAATATATAAATTAATTAAATAACCGTCCCACCTGAACCGATATGTGTAGGTGGCACGGAACTTTTATGACCAGTCGGATTCGAGACAGCCGATTCCGAATCGGGCCCACTGACCCAAGTTCCTGGATGTTGTCGGTTGTCTATTTTGGGTAGTCCGGAGTTCTTCTACAGCATCCATTTCCTTACTCTTATATTTTCAAAATAACGTCTGCCATTTTTTAAGCATTTTCCGTATGCATCCTTGCTCTTATTTAACCATTGCATGAGGGTTGTAAAATTAGACAAGGATAACAAAAGTAGCCTTGTACAAAAGTTTTTTTGCCTTTTTCATAACGATGTCTTTTTGTATAAATAAACTATTTTTTGGCTTTTCAATTTTATGCCAAAAGACAAAGTTACCCTTGATGAAATCAAGAATACCAGGACATAGAATAAAAAAAAATTGATTCAAACGGAGCATCAGTTGAGTACTCGACGGGTATAACCGATATTCGGCCCTGCTCGAACCCGGTTAGAGCTCGAAACAAAGCCGGTTCAGGTGGACCTGACTAAGAAACAAAGCCGGTTCAGGTGGACCTGATTAAGATGGATTTAAGAATTTTTAATACTATTTCTATTAATAGTTATATATAATTATAATATTTTATCTTAAATATAGATATTTTTAAATTTTAATCGAACCTAAATGTCGAGCTGCCTGAACCGGAGTCAGGTCCACCCAAAGCCGGATTCACTTTTTATCGTGTTGAATACCGTCTTAGCATGTCATTAACGGGACCCACCAGTACTGTATGAAAACCACGGGTTGTGTGGACGACGAGGGGGGAGGGTAGGCCGTAGGTACCGAGGGGTCAGAAAGCCATGCTACAAATGGTCGTATCTGACCCTACAAGCAAATGAGGTGATGGGAGTCACCAAACCGAACCTTACCCTTCACGCATAATAAGATAAAAAATAAAAGTGCAGGCGGAGCGGGGTCCTACCACTTTCAGTTGCACCTACTCCATTTCATTAGTTAAAATTACTCTAAAAAGGAACCAGCAAATACTTTAGGTTACGGATCTAGGCACCGAGCCCAGTATCCATCCGGTAGTCAGGTATCCGGCCTGAAGTGGCTGGGGCTGACCTCAAAAAATATGGGGTTGATCGGGCCGGGCACCAATAGTCTGACTGACCCAATAAGCTATAATAAAATTTTGGATTATATTTATACGTGTTTTTAAATTATTATAGTTGCGTCGAGTCAACAATATATTAATTAAGTGGGAACAGGTTACTCCTTATCTATTTAGAATTAGGTGGAGAAATCCTTGTGCCTCTAAGAATTCAGTATATGATGAAATGTACCACTGCAGTGTATTTAATTGCATTCACCAATGCAATGATCAGGTGGTCGTGGATGAAGCTCAAAATGACGAGACCATAAGAATACATTAGGCTAGACGTTTTCTTAGTCGAATGATATATATATATATATATGATGATTTAGATTATTTAAAGTTACTTAGCCAACTAACAAAAGTAATTCATTTGAAGCATATGAATGTTTGAAAAAAACAATGATTGAAAGAAAAACAAAAAAAGACATAAACTAACAAAAATGTTCATCTTATTTTTATCTTTGTTTTTTTCTCAATCATCCAAACTGTGTTTTAATTGGTTAACTTAAGAAAAGTTATAATCACCCTTTAATTATATATATAATGTAAGATAGGTGGAGCACGTCATAATGTGAGCGAGTCAATTAACCTGTGTAGTTGTTCAGAAAAACAGTAAAAGGATGAACTTTATTTACCTGAGAGAGCCAGTGCAACGAGAAGGCAGAGTGGAAAACATCAACGGACTTGGCAGGAAAGAGGCGGCCGTAGAAGGAGCCGGGGACGGCAGCAGCGAAGTAGGACCTCTGAATATGGTCAACGGCGGTGAGGCACTGCTCCAAGCTGGCGTTCTTGACCAGTGAGGGCATCAGCTGGAAGAGGGTGTTGAAATCGTTGGATGGCAGGTCGGAGAAGAAGGCCTGGAACTCCGGCACCGGCGCGCCGGCGGACTCATACCTCTTGAGCATATGTTTTACGATCCGGTCGACGACGAACAAGGTGTTGTTTCCGGAGGAACAGCCGAGATCCACCACTGTGAAGGCACTGTCTGTGGCAGTCAGTTGCATCTCATCGAGTGCCGCTTCCAGAAGATACAGAACAGACCGGGCGTGTTCGGCCTATACAATGATGACAGATATTCTTTCAGTTACGCGATGAAGGAAAGAAGAATAGCACAGGTCTAAAATCTTAGATGACACATATCAAATAAAAACCAATCACCACTAAATATCACTAAAATACCATGCATGGGAAAATATATTCTTTAAATAAAACGAGTTCGTAGGGAATGTAAATGACCAGTCACACCCATTTTTCTTATTTTTTTTTCTTTTTTCAAATTAAGATCTGTACAAATAAAATTTATTTTTTTATTTGCCTTACGTAACTCATCCTCAAGATTCAAGAGAATGTTGTTTTTATGTTGATTTTCATGCTTGTTGCCATGAATACTGCATCTATCTGATTTGTATTTTTCAAGGAAATTTAAGGCTGGTCGAACAGATTGACTGGTTCTATGTGCTTTCCCTATATATCTATATATATACATCGAAAGATAGAGACTCACAAATACAAATGGATATTGATCATATATAGTACCATAAAGAGGAAGACAAAAATGTAACTGCATGCTCAACTTAGTTCACATATAGTCATGTAAACTATAAAGCAGTTCCTATGTTTGTTATTATAGAAGGCCAAGTAAAATGATACTAAAGGGTTGACGTCGCCAAAAAGAATTGCTAAAAAAAAAAGTAAGGAAAGTAAAGTTGCAGGGTAACAGTAATAATGACGATGACGATTGCTACAATGGTAAAAGTTAATAAGAATAGCAACAGTTTTGAGGATGCAAAGCAAAGACGGGGTAGCTTATTTATTGTTATTGGTTTTTACCAGTACGGTGACTAGCGTGTTAAAATGGCAACGTAAGGGAGCACAAACATTTCTTACAAGGAAAGCCTAGAATATAAGTATTTCTGTCAATCATTATTCACTGAAACAAAATATCTGATACCAACAAGGGATATCTGCGGAAGGAAGAATGCGTCACATAGAAAATGAAGGAGAAAGGAAAAAAGAGGATACTGCTTACTTTTGGAATAATATTGAACATGGGAGATACTGAAATCGTTGCATCCTTAACATACATAAAACAGAAAATGTCATGATCAATCATAACAACCAAAAAGATAATATGTTTTCTTGAAATTTTTATCTTTTCCTTTTTTTGAAAAATAAAGTTTCTTGAAATATTTTCAGAGGCTCAGTGGAACCATGACCATAGACATGATGGTTTACCAACCGGCATCATGAGTCACCTGCAGGCCTTGTGTGTTATGACCAAGAATATGATGAGCACTCCATTGGAGTTGTTCTTTCAGCTCAGGAAAACAGGGTTCTATTTTCTGGGTATACCTGAGTCAAGACTCAAAGCATGCAGGTCTGCTGGCGAAGGAGACAAATGAGCCGAAAACACAACGAATACTGGGCTGGCTTAATTAATCAGTACTAAGCCTTTGGCTTCTTAATTTCTAGCTAATCTGAGCGGAAAAAGCCTGAACATAATCCTCAGCAAAGGAAAGCCAAAAATGAAGTTTAGGATTTGGGAAAAATTTTCTACTAATTTCGAAGTTGAACAGGATGGCATCCAAAAGTTACAAGTTTCCTTCTTCTAGAAAACTGTGCCTCTCTTTCTCCTACAAAATTGACTATTGAACTCTTAGACACCCGGCGCTTTCAGACTCTTGTCCTCTTTCATCTTAAAAATATTCCCATCTTCAACCCCACGCTAAGTGGACAGAGCTCCAGACATATAACATATCAGGCTTGATGGTTATAAGTCTATAACCTGCTGGTTCAGTAATTTTACACCATTTACATAAATCATAAATGAGTTGAACTATATCTGCGAGCAAAAGCCTAGCCGAGTTCCAATTACCCCCGAGCTGCAGCACTACAAATGGAATAATATTAACTAATAGACAGTAATTAAGTACTAATTATGCCACAAACTAGCTAGCTAGCTGACTTCACTTGCCTGAGCTTGAGAGTTCTTGGCATAGCTGGAGTCCCCTTTGCCTCCTTTCATGGACAGCAACCTTTCAAGCTTCACATGCATGGTCATGGCCATGGTTGGTAAATGGTAGGTACGCAGAGATGAGAAAAATGATCAGGAAATCGCCTAGTGACAGATGAACTCGCAGATATTGCAGCAGTAGTAGGTGCAGAAGAAGAAGGCAGCTGCTTGTAAACAACGAAGAATCAGCTGTTGGGCGGGCTTGGGGCTGTGGGAGAGAAGGGAGGGTCTGCTGTGATGTATGTATATGTATATATATGGTGATGGATGGGGGCCGGGAAGACAGCCATTGGTCCATATGCGGCAAAAAGTTATGTTGTCTGCTGTCACGGGAAATGATTTTCTGAGCTTCTGGTGGGGATGAAAAAAATATTCCTCCCCAAAAAGGTGGTGGATTCGTAGCATAAAGGGAAACAGGAATTAATGAGTCTCACATGGACGGAGACACACACTCATATGGCCCCGACATTGCGCCTGAAATCTATGCCCTCAATCCCCACGCCCCCTCCCCCCGGCCCTTTGCTACCGATCGAGGAAGTCGGTGATTAAGATGAAGCCAAAGTTTGTGGAAATTTGAGCCCCTCTCTTCCTTTCCTACTCTAGTTAAAACCCACCTAATTGAATACGACCACTAGCCAATGTTACGCGTTTCGGTGGCTGCATGGATGATCGTATCGTTACCTAGGTAGCGTTTCAATGGGGGTTGGGGAAGAGAAAATAAGGTACTGAAACTTTTCATGTGGTCGGTGGATAAAAGTTTTCACAAGGAAAAAAAATCCAAATATTATTTTTATGGGACAGAAAAGAGTACTTAGAATAGAAACCTTGCGTAATTTGGTAAGAATTTAAGATCAAATATTTCAATATATATATTCTTTTCTTTTCAGTGCTTGATGCATGAATGTGATACAGAGAAACTTTTTTTTTTTTTCATGTCGAAATATTTTCTTCAGCAGACACCTCTCAAAAATGGTGTTGTAGTTAGTACTGCGGATATATATTGAACTTGTATCCTTGTTGGCCATTGTTTGAACAAAGACTGCATGGAGGTTAGGCTTCCCACCTTTTATTGATAAAAAAAAATGAGTTGATTATGTACAACAAAAAAACTAAATCCAAAGCCTTCTGAGCTGGCGGCTTTGGTTTACAAAACAGCAACTACAACCAGTCTTGACCCACTTCATAGAAAAACTATTGTCTGGAATTAAAGAAATAAGATTCCTAGCTTCAACAACCGGCCAGCCTTTACAATCTTAATACGCCTGAACAGATTACACATGTGGAGAAGGGATCAACTAGAATTATGATTACCTACACACCTCCCTCTGTTATCTTCCTTCTCCAGTACTCTCCGCTGTTGGATTGTCACACTTTTTATTTGGTTTGATATCTCTCAAGCAATGGAGGCATTGTAAGAGCATCCAATCCACTGACATATAACCAATTTCTCCTTCGGGCAACCTGCTCCAAACAAAGAAGATCTCTCTCTATCCTAAACCAAGCCAACCACACACAATTTTGTTTTCTTTTCGCCATCACACAATGTGTACGCTTTATTTGAGAGGACAAAACTGCCAAAGAATGTCTGATTCCAACCAATTCGTCACAATAAGACCATTTTTAGTGCACGGCCACTTGGAGTTCCAAAGATGTTCCTTCCAATAGTTCCAGATGGCTTCTTGAATATTTGGGACACAGAAGTTGCATTGTGTTCTCTATTGTTCTTTAGCTTCTAGATAAACCAAATTTTATATGGAACCAGTCCTTCAAATGCTTGTTGAAGGTTGGGTGTCAACCAAAATATATCTAAGTTGTCACCCAAATTTGCCTAGCAACCGAACACATGAAAAACGTGTCTTTATCATCTACAACAACATGACATAAGTAGCATCTAAATGTTAGTTGAACTACCAATTTTTGGGCATATCTTCATGAAGCCACAAAAGTACCATAATGCAGTGGGTCCAACAAGCCACAAAGGTGACCTCTACCCTCCATATAAGTAATTACCAACTCTCATTCTGACCATTCCTTCTCAAGCTTTACTATACATTATGCTTTCTTATTTCTAGTTGAGGTGATCTTTCCAAACTAGAACATCAAATGAATTTATCCCCAAGGTTGGTAGCTCTAATGCCTATATTCCTCTAAAATTCTTGAAGAGATGACTTAGAATCTTCCTTCATTTCCTTGATTGAGGAGTTCAAGATTTTTTCACTAAAAGCATGATTAAAGGTTCCCAAGACCAGTTGTCTTTCCAAAACTTGGATAACTCCTCATTTCCAGTTTTTCATTTTACCTATTCTATAATACAATGCCCCACATTCATAATTCTTCTCCAAGCAATCGACACAGAGTTCCATATGCATCTTGATCTAATAGATTTCACTGAACCAAGTAGTTATCCCTAATAAGCATTGCCCAAGGTAAATTATGCATTATGACACCATGATGAGGAAGGCCAAGTTAGCTTTGTTCACTTCTTTCACTAGTATGTGCCCAACCTCTTCATTCTTTTGGAAGCATAACATGGCCTAACTTCTCTAGTGACACACTTTAGTCTTTCCATTATATCCCCACAAGGAATCTGCACACATGTTTTTTCTAATTTCTTGTAGGTGTTAGGAAGAATAGAATGGCTTAGGCTCTAGCATCCTAGCATGATTGTAATGATGTATTTAATATGACATAATTTAATAGCAAAAGGGATTCTCTTTCTCTTCAACTTGTCATTTTTAGATCCACTTTTGGAAAAAGAAGATAAAATTATTCTTCCAATATTTTAATAGCTTGAAGAGGGATGCCAAAATATTTATAGGAAGGCTACCTCTCCTCTATCCAAGTTCATTTTCCATGTCTAGCATTTGATTCTCCTCAACGTTGAACCCAAAATTAGAGTTTTTTGCCTCATTAACTATATGTCATGCTTTCTCCTAAAAAACAATGAGACATTCTTTAAATGCTCTAAAGGTCTCATTCTTGCTTTTAATAAAAAGAATATATTGTCAACATAAAAAGTAGAGAAATATTATGGAGGTTCTGTATTCATTTTCAACTTATGGGTCTTTTTCTCCAACTTCTACATTTCAAATAACAATTTCTATAACTATTAAAAGAGATAAAGGGAGAGGGGGACGTATGTTATCAAAGTGACTAGTGGAGCCACCATTTTGATAAAATTTAATTTTGAGTTTGTACTCAATGGTTTGAGCAAAACTCCTTCATTATTCTACCTCTATCTCTATTTCATTGGTCAGATGGAAGCCACAAGAGATTTCTACCTTGATATGAGAGAACTCATAACAAGTAAACTCTTTTGCATATTCATCTAACTTAAAGAAGGAAGCTCTAGTAACAGTAGTAATATCTTCAAAAACTCATTATATGACATCTAGAGCTCTATGGAAGTTCATGGAGTCAGATCCAAATGTAAGTCATGTTAGAACATTCAATCTTCATAGCCATACCAGGTGACTACCTATTTGCAATTAATAGTTTAACCCCTATAAACTACCTCTTTGGTGACGTAATATTTTGATATTAGCTAAGTAGAAGTCCCAAGCCAAACTGCATTGAGGTAAATTTTACATCTAAGATTCTTAGCCATAGTTTTTTGAGTGACGGGAAGATAAACATGTAGTTGAGCCAGCTCTTTCCTACTCCTCATGTAGCCACCATCGAAAATGTAAATGGCTTGTACATCTTCTCATAAGAAACCTTAAGGAGAGGTTCGTAAATTAAGTAACTGTTCCATAGGACCCAAACATTAGGGTAAATTCATGTAACACATGAAAAAATGTATTATGAATATACCCCAACTTTTGGGCCAGATTCATGAAATAGTTACAAAATAGTTCCATTTGCCAAATAGGCCCTTAGGGATGCAAAGGTGATGTTTACCATTTGCATCACCTTACCATTTGCCTCTCTACATTCCAAAGGAAGAACATCTTCTTTATAGTACTTACATTTTATGACCATTGATGTCCAAGATCCATATTTTTTTTTCTCATCTAATACTATGGTTTTCTCCAAACCTTACTGGTCCACTATGTTACCACTAGTAGTGTCTATCACTTGCTCCACCACCTCCATTTCTTTCTCTAGTAAGATCTCTTTGTCAAAGCCTAGAGAAACCCCTTGGGCCATAAAAGGCCCGTGGCTATCGCTGATGCCACCATGAAGGCTAGAACTACAAACCCTAACAGAGCATATTTTTTTATCAACTTGGACCACCAATTAATAGTATAATTTTTTACCTTGTTAGCCATAATAATACGTAAAAAAGTCTAATAAAAAATGAAAAAATGATCATTGATCATACTTATTATTCAATATTAGTTGAGACAAGCTATATTAACTATTATAAGCTACCATTAAGGACCTCTCCTCTCCATAAGATACATATATATTTACTGGTATGTACCACAGATACAAAACATGATAATTGTAACAATATTATGTAGGTATATTAGTGAATTACACTTTGCATATAAAATGGCAGCTTAATTTTGTTTTTGAAATGTAAAATTATTACTAGTATAGGTTTATTTCTAAATTGATTGACAAGTAGGAGGGGGGCAAGGTGTCTCTTGAACTCTTGATTTTCTTGAAATTTGGAGGTTGCACCATTTGTTTCATTGGGTAAGGACTATATCAAAAGTATGATATTAAAAGAATGTTTACTGTTGAGATGGTTCATGCATCTTGCTCACCATAAAAAATGCTAATAAATTAGAAAAAAATTATTACAATTAGTTTCTTTTTTTTTTTCTCGATAATTCAATATTAATACTCAAATCCTTGTAGATTGTTTTGGCTACTCTTTGTTCATTAGTTAAAGTGACTTGGTTAGACTGCTAACATTTGTATTACATGGAAAAGAAATGCAATTGTATACATTAAAAAAGAGACAAGTAGAAGAGAGAGAAAGTCTATCTAGGGTTTGTGCTAAAGGCAATGAAGTTTCCCTCCAAGGGGAGGGATTAATGATGGTAGAGAAAATAGAGTTGCTAGTAGGCGATTGCTCAGGGTTCAAGCATCAATCAAATAGAGAGATTGCAATTGATGGGCAAAATGAATGACCTACTACCATGAAAGTTCGAAGTGCATAGAAAGGATCGCCCAAGGGTCTCTCTTAACAAACCAATTGTTGAAGGCAGCAATTTCCTAGTCATGAGTGGTATGAGCAAACATTAGAGTGCCTCAGTAACAACAATGGGAATGCTTTTTTTGGGAGAGAAAAGGCTAAATGTCAATGCACAAGAACTACACTTACAAGTAGAGATGATGAAAGTGAATGACAAAAAAAAATGGTAATTCCTAGATCAACATTCTAATAGCTATCCCAGTCTTTTGAATATTTAGGTATCACTATTTTAGTGGGTGAAGAATGGTGTTGGAGGTTACATAACACTTCCATATTTTTGAGCTTTATAGAGAAATGAAAAGATATGCCTTCTATGAAGGACATGGCAGCTAGTAAGGGTAACTTTCTAATAAAGATCAACTTGAGGTGCGAGCTGTGACACATTCTTGAGCTTGGACAGTGGAAAGTTATAGGGCACACTCATGTTGCCAATCAATGTATACCAAGGACCCCATGTGGGTTAAAGCCTCAAGAATGCTCATGATCTGGCTTAAGCTTCTTGAGCTGCCAAATCTGCTCTAGCATGATAGAATTTTTTGCAAGCGCAAAGTTCTTTGGAGTAGATGTGTGCACTAGAAGTATGGTGAGGAGTGGCTTAGCAAGAATTTTGGTGGAAATCATTCTAGGTTTCAAGGCAATAGTAAAAATTGAATCTTGTCAACGTGGATGAGAAAGTCATTGCCCAAGTAATCAATTATAAGTCCATATCAAGTACTATCAATTGTGTGGAATGACTTTTTATTTTCATTAACACTGTGATGCAAGGACTACAAAAAAGGAAGGAAATTGCTCAAGTAAAGGAAGATCATTGGTCATAAGTAAAAGTTGTTGACTAATATTAACGACTCAGAAACAATTAGGATCGTTGGTGCTAGGTAAGATTAAGGGAGGAAAACAAATTTGAAAAGCTGAAAGCATTGAGGAAAAAGGGAAAGAGACTGTCTCAATGATTTAGAGGTAGAACACAATTTGACTAGTGAAAAGGAAACAATACTTCATCATGGAAGATTCAAACATATATGCAATTTTAGCTAGTGTCAATGTTGACCCTAATTGCCATAGAATGAAGGCATACTGGTTAAAACTGAATCAGCTAAGAAAACTCACTGACCATCAGTTACAAATAAGATGAAAATAAAAATCTAAGACTGAAAAAACCCTTAGATGTAGGAAAGCTAGTGCTTTTAAGAGGAATGTTGGACATTTGATAGAATTAAAGGTCTTTAAAGAAATCTCACCGAGTCTATAGAACATTAAGAGAGTGGATGAGAATGTAACCTTTTTTGGATGAACTTGCTCACTCTCCAAGGATCATAGGGTTGAATGGAGCCCCAAGCAAATGCAATCATAAGCCGTTAGCAGTTGGCAGAAGAGGAAACAAGAGCAAGAGGCTAGGGGCAAAGGAGGCCTTGGCCTAGGGGAGGCTCCCCACTACTAATTATGTGTTACTTTGTTTGCGATGTCTAAGGGTAGACAAGAACCTTTGATAGCAAGATCTGCTGCATCCACTTTCCACTCTCAAACCTCAAATAGCTATCTTGCTTGATACAAAATTGTGTTAGGAATAGCTTCAAAAATTCTTACTAGTGGTGCCATTGTATGACACAATATCTAACATAGGTATGGATGGCCTACGGGCTAGGATTCTCATGCTATTGGAGACTTTAAAACTTAGTTTTATCAATAGTGAATCATAAATGGTTTGATCCCTATGGGGGTTGCAGCATTAACAAACTTTGAGAATTTGATATAGTCAAAACCAACTTATACATGATTTCATCATAAGAAAATGACAATTTCATGAGTTATCATCATTTCTCCATCAGGTCAGTAGACTATTCGTATGTGTTGGGATTTCAGCTCTATCTTATGTGTGGAAGAGACAACTAGTAGAAATCTTGCATTGGTAGCCTACAAACCCTTTGTTGGTTCCATATAGTTCAATAGTCTAATGGAGATCAAAATATTGATTGAAAGTTTATTTGGATGAATAAACATTTTGGTTTCAATAGTGTTATAGTAGATCAGATATAGTTTTTGTTAATCTTAATTGGAATGCATGTGCTTTGGGCCCTACTAGTTGGAAAGTTCTTGGCAAGTCTACTTCTGACCCTAATGGGCTGTTGATTACATTTTAGCAACCTCAAATGGGGTGGAGATAGAGAAACTTGTATTCCACTTTACAACTATTGAAGCTCAATAGAGGAGTGCAGTAAATTAATCTAAAATGATTGAAATAAAAAGAGTAGAGCATGAACCATGGTCTACCAAATCCTAAGGCAGATGAAGTTAGGAACAACCTAAAATAGTGGAGCAAAACTAGGTACATGTCACTTTAATACCAAATGCATAACTTTAGGCAGAACATTCACAATTTTCATCACTCAGTAGAAAAGGGAGACTGAGATGGCATCTAAATTGACATGAAGCTTTGTCACAACTTAAACCTTCTTTTACGATTGAAGGAATCTTATTGGGAACAAAGGTCTCGCATCAAATAGCTCCAACAACAAGTTTTTCATGACTTTGTAAAATAAAGACAAAATAAAAATAAAATATACAAAATCCATGTGTATGTCTCTAAATTTACTACCCCTGATGACATTTTGAATGGTTAAACTAATTACCTTTATGAGTTTCTAGGGGAAGATAATCTCACATGTATCCTCCCAATTTACATGATGGAAGGAGAAAAGGTACTGGATGCCCGATAATAATAACTTACAATGGGAGGTTGAACATGTAGAAACTGAGTAGGTAAACTTTCAAATGTACAAAGACTCAACATCGGGGCAGATGGCTTCCCTAACTCATCCTTTCAAGAGCACTGTTAGACTATGAAAGATGTTGTGGGGGTGTGCAATCCCTGATTTTTTCTAAGTTACGAAGATTCTAGAGAAAATAAACCACACACATTTAGTGCTCATCTAAAAAAATTTGGGTGATTGCAACCTTAAACATTTATGCATTCTGCTTTCTAACTATATGTATAAGTTTATCAATAAGATCATGGTTAGATGATCGTAGTCAATTTTGTCTTGCATCATTTCTCCTAATTAAAATGCTTTTTTGAAGGAAGGTGCTTCCAAGGCAGCTTCCTATTAAGCCACAAAGAAATTCATGTAGGCAACAGAAATACAAAAGTTGCTTGCATCAAGTTGGACTTAAGTAAGACCCATGATAGAGTAAGCTACGTTTAATCCACTGGGGTCTTACTTCACCACCTATATCCAACAATATTAATACAATTATTTGAAGGAAGAAGGGTGCAATACTTATGAACTCTCGTCCAAAATCTGAGTGAAAAGGTTTGAGAAGTGAATTGTTGAATTGTTTCTCCACAATACTATTGTAGTTTCCAAGAAATACTCATGTTTTGCATTTAGACATTAAAGCTACCACCAGAACTATTAAAACTTACCAACAAAGAATATGAAAAATATGAATGAACAATTGGTCGCCAAAAGTCAAACTGAAGTAACCACTGAAAAGGACTTGGCACAAACATTAATGATTTTTGTTGTCAGTGGTGAAACCCATATTTAAGGTTTCCTTAATGAAACACCTTCCTAGTTTGCAAGCTGTTTATAATAAATTTAATGGGATAAAACTCAAACACATGGTCATTGTCATGAGTAAAATGGGAACCTAAAGTAAGTTCTTAGAATATGAGGAACATGAGACACATTCTTTGAAAAAAATTCCTTGTTAGACTTAACAGAGATAATAATAATCCTATTCTAGGTATGATATTGAAGCTTCATTGACAACATTGACTTCCTTGACTCCATTATACTTACTCAAAATTTTGCATGCTAGAAGCATCTACAGTGATGTGATGAGTTGTTTTGGGATCATGAACCCAAAAAATAGTATCATGTCATCGGTTGGCTGCATGTTTGTGTATCCCACAATATTGAAAATAACCTTGACCTTCACCTTGGAAACTCCAATTTTCTTGTCAAATTTGTTCCTTTATTGATATGCTCAATTATCAAGAATTGACCTTTGCCTTTTGTCTTATTAAAGTTTGACCTTGCCACATTGGGCCGTAAAATCAATGGTATTAATCTAATCAAGTGATTCTTGAGATAGAAGATTAGAGGACTCCACTCTTTTTTCTTGGGCAAGAAGCAAACCATGTAGATTAGAGAAAGAAAAAAGAACTTCAAAGAATGACATAATTGTAACAAAAGTTTTATACGTGTTAGGCAATCCACTAAGGGTATATAATATAAAATATATTTTTTGAGACTTTTCAATAACAAGACTAAATTTCTTATCATTATTTTATTCTTTATTGTGGAGCCCTCTTGTCATTAAAAAAATGAGTGAACATTTGAGGAAGTATTTAAGGAGCACACGTATGACACACAACATGAGTAAAAAGATCATGAAAGAGGAAAGGAATGCATTGAGGCAATCTCTCTCTCCCTCTCGCATGGTGGTAGCTAGTTGATCCAAAATTTAATGAGCTACTCCTTAGTTGTTCATTGAAGAATTAAAGATCACACTGAGTATATGAATCCCTTCTTGCTTAATGGATCTCAAAGTACGGTAGCATTGTTCTTACCTCTTTAAGTTGTTGTTGTAAAAGTTTATGAACAAATAATTATGCTTAGCAGACTATACATATGAGAGAATTCTATGCTGCCATGCGATAGATGAAACTAGATGGTTGAAAATTAAAGTCTGTTGCTAAAAGCACTATGAATCATTGTTTAAAATATTATGAACTATTGTTTTATCACAAACTATCAGTAATGCCCATATGATGGATGTTTTTTAGTAATAAATTTTTAATTTTTAATCATCTTGAAACATTCGACACAGGACAACATAGGTTTTTAGTAATGGATTTCTAAATTTGAGTCATCCTACAACATCCGACACATGACATCATATATACAATAAAAAAGTACCAACATGAATTTCTTGAACTTGAAGCTTTTAAATAATAGAACTATATGAGAATCCGAATGAGGACTCTCATCAAAGAAAATCTTATTTAAACCAGCAAGGAGATTTTTAGTTTGTATTGTTGTTTTGTTTTGCAATCTATATTTGGCTTGTTTTATGGTTCTTCAAAGCTTGCAATGCTAGCTCAACAATTTCTTACTAAATTGAGTCATGATAAATTGATATGCAATTATATATTGAATAATATTAGAGTTAATTTTTTCATTATTGTCATCATTTTGATAGTGATGCTTATGCTTCAACTCTTCGAAGCATATGCCCCGCCCCATGATGAGCTCAATGTCTCCCTTCAACTCATTTCTTTTAGCAGCATTGTTTTGCAGGTCTCAATTAAGTTGAATCACTCTCATACTCGACAATGAGGTATAAGATTGTTCAAGAGAAAGACACAACTCTCTTGCTTATCGATAAGAAAAATTCAACTAAGAATTAACTCGCTTACAATCCTTCTAATCCAGCCCAAATGAGTTGTTCAACATTTTCCCAAGAGATGTAATTAGGATTCCAACTACCCTTGCTATCATCAACAATGGTTGAATTAGGAGGTTGATCCATCTACATATTTATTAGGTAAATACATCACAATTCAATATGTGATTGCCACAAAAGTTAGTTTTTGCAGTCAATGTTGATGGACTTCCATTTGATGCTTGAGAGATAGGAAAACTCCATATGATGTAGCCAATAAAGACATATAATACTTATAAACAAAGATGGCATTTGAAAAAATAAGATCTCAAACATTGATAAAGTCTAATACCATGTGACAGAACAGGGAAAAGGTAGAAGGAAAGACACAAAGTGTAAATGGTTCAGTCAATGAATCCTACATCCACTAGATCTTCTTTCTTTTCATCAACTGCAGCAAGAGAGAGGGAGTTCTTTATCATTTACTTGAATGACACATACTAAGATCCATAATTTTAGGTTATGATCTGCATATAAAATGAGAAGCAATTATTCTCTATGTTTAAAACAAGTCTATCAACAGGATTTGGTAACCTGAATTCTCGATTTAGTGAAGTTTCATTGCTACGACCTTCCTCCATTATCTTCCACATTTCATCCTTTCTACTGGTTGATCCTACCATTATTTTTGTTACATAACATGTCTATCACACATATTTCTAACTTTGAGCAGGACATGTACAATGTTCATACATAACTTACATACGTCCATGTGCTACATTGAAAGACGATAGATTAAGTGAGGCATCATTAGATAGGCAAACATGCAAGCCTTTCTTCCAAAATATTGTTCCTCTTTTCCAACAAAAGATGGAAAAACCATAATTTGCTATCTAGACACTCACTATCTTTTTGTTTCTTGCATGTGTTTCTTCTATGTAACAAAAATCTGACTGAAGTTGGTTTGAAAGACGCTTATATCTACCTGCTTTTAAGTCTCACCTGTCTGTCCAGCCCTTCTTGTTTAAATGTAAATGGTTTGGATTGAAGTTAGCCTTAGACAAATTCAACTTAATCAATGTATGTCGTCGTATTTAGAATTAGACTCTAACATGCATACGTTTTAAACTGAATTTATATATGACTAGGATAGGATCTCATGTTTATATATGTGCTATCTAGTCTGATCTTTACCAAATCTCAGTCGAATATCAGACTGATATCTTGATTCAGTTATGAAACTTCATACTTAATCCCAATCCAATTAGTAGTCAAATTCAGATTTCTTTATCAAATCTTACATCCAAAATGGATTCATAATCGGACTAATGATCGGTTGGACCAGACTCATTCTGTTTTCAGCATAATGTAATCCAAGTCAGTCATCTCATGTCTAGGCTATGGCCTCTTGACGGGTGTCTCAGAAAGCAAGAGGGACAGGATACTGGCTTGTGTTCTTGATGCATGGCAGAAAAGTATGCAAACTTTTAGCGCTTAGCATACTTTTTTTTACAGTTAGCAAAAAGTCCAGGTAAATGACCAAAAATGGAAAAAGAAAACCAATTGAGGAAGAAATTAAATAAAAGAAATGATAGCTAGTGGGGTGTGACAACAGTGAACTTATGTATATATACATAAACTTTGTATCATGTACGAGAATATGGTGGTAGTTGGAGTTTTAGGGTTTTCCAAATATGAAAAAGGAAATTCTCAAAAGAAAATAATGAGAATTCATGGTGCAGCCTTGGACTTGTTGATCAAGGACACACACACACACACACACACACACACACACACACACACACACACACACACACACACATATATATATATATATATATATATATATATATATATATATATATATAACCAGACCACTTGGGTAAGGGACAAAAACCAGACCTATTAAAATTACTTATTAAAATATATATATACATATTTTGAAATCTAACCCTGATAGATATGATCTTAAAAGTGATTTGATGAAAAACATATATTAAGTTAGTTGTTTTTTTATTTAAATAATGTTTTTTTAGTAGTAGAAAAATGTTGGGTCTCTAAAGATTTTTTTTTTACAAAAATGACTTGAACTAAAGCATGATTTATATTAAATTAGTGTTTATAAACACATTAGAAGGTTCATATTTTGTTTAAAACACTTTTAGCATGAATTTAAGAGGTCTGGTACCTACCAGTCTTTCTCTCTCTCTCTCTCTCTCATATATATATATATATATTGCTTTTGTCTTTGCTTGTATTGATTCTAATCCTGGGTAAACACCTCTAAATGGAAGATAAGAAAATTTAATAACTGCGCAGGTTTTTTTTTTTTAATGGTGGAAAAGAGAGGGAGAAAAGCTTGGGGATCTACTTCCTGGGGTTGGGGATTAACCTTCTACTTGTTGAACATGAAGCAAGTTTTCAAAGATTAGGTGATCTGAGTAACTCGTAAAATGTAATTGTGGGAGTCTGTGTGGAAGTCCAGATCGATCATTACAATCCCAATTAATTTGCAAAAGTTGCTTGCAACATAATTTTCCCTAGTACTTCCAAATCTTGTCTCCCTTCCAACCACCCACCCGTATCCCACACCCACACATCCACAGATAGATCGCTCGCGTACACTTGCACCCATAAATGCACGCAGACATACACATATACGCGCACATACACATACTGATCTACATGTGAGTGTTTGTCTGATCCCCATGTTTTGTGCTAATAAAAAAAAACTATACAATTAAGTAAGCACATCACCAAATTAACAATTTCGAATACCAATGTCAAATATAGATCAGTTCGTCTAATAAATTTATAATAATTGGCCGTCAACAATATCATTTCTATCTATAAGACAGGAAAATCGAAGTAATAGTAAACCAAAAACATGCAGCACATCAACACTTAGTCGCTTATAAATCTGCGAATTTTATTTCAAGCTGATTCAAAACATGATTATATGTATAAAAAATAATGTACATGAATCTACCATTCCATCAGACTTGGTGCGACATAGAAAAACAAAAAAATGTGATGAAATCAATGTTCATTTTACCAGACTAGGTGAAATAACTGTATTTTTAGCTAGGATTCACAAGCGTCTAATGAAAGAGAGAGAAAAAAAAAGCTGACGAAATGGAAATTCGTTAAAAGCAAAATGTGGTGACAAGGCATCACCAATCTATAGAGGCAAGAGAGAGAGAGAGACTGCACGCCGCCCCCCCTCCAATATTCGAGGTACTATAATCTGATAAACAAAAGAGATCATGTTATAAATTAAGCAATTTTCAACAAAACAAAAAAAAAAAAGATCATAGGTTTCAATATATACAAGTATAAATGAAAGGTACCCTGTATTTTACAAATAATTAAGGAGAATTCTATAAATAAAACCAAGCTATATGTAGACTTTATTGAACAAATTGTAGGTCCTCATATAAATTCAATGCACAGAGTCCTGACCACTGGTGCGCACGTTAGGCCCAGCAAAATGGATGATAGAAAATGATCTTATTCCGATATGTGCTTGTAATTGTATTCATGCCTTATTTAGGGAACACAAAAATTGTTTTAGATCTAAGATAATTTTTTATACTTGTGCTATTATCACTCGAAGGGAGCAAAACAATTGACTAAAATAATTTTATCTAAAGTATGGGTTGCAATAAATTAATAATATTAGATGTACATATAAACAAAATATATATATATGTGTGTGTGTGTGTTATGCAGACGACTTGCATGGTTTAAGAATGGGGCTCCAAGTATTAAGCAGTAGCGCTTCTTCAGTTTGACTTGGTTAACTCAGTTTTTGGATGTGCGGGTGTCTGTGGGGAGAGACAAGCGGTGCCTGCTTCTCCCAGAAACAAGATTAATTTTATGAAGGATATGCATGGATTAAGCACATGATTTGGTTCTCTTTGGTTTGTATTTCTTAGTAGAGAGAGGAAGATATTTTCAAACTAAAGCAGGGCGTTATAGTCACCATGGTATCAGGGACAGATCAAGGGGAGATTGGCATGGGCCCTTGCCCCTTCAATTTTTTTTTTTAATTTACATGTAAGAGAGAGAGAGAGACTGCACGCCGCCCCCCCTCCAATATTCGAGGTACTATAATCTGATAAACAAAAGAGATCATGTTATAAATTAAGCAATTTTCAACAAAACAAAAAAAAAAAAGATTATAGGTTTCAATATATACAAGTATAAATGAAAGGTACCCTGTATTTTGCAAATAATTAAGGAGAATTCTATAAATAAAACCAAGCTATATGTAGACTTTATTGAACAAATTGTAGGTCCTCATATAAATTCAATGCACAGAGTCCTGACCACTGGTGCGCACGTTAGGCCCAGCAAAATGGATGATAGAAAATGATCTTATTCCGATATGTGCTTGTAATTGTATTCATGCCTTATTTAGGGAACACAAAAATTGTTTTAGATCTAAGATAATTTTTTATACTTGTGCTATTATCACTCGAAGGGAGCAAAACAATTGACTAAAATAATTTTATCTAAAGTATGGGTTGCAATAAATTAATAATATTAGATGTACATATAAACAAAATATATATATATATGTGTGTGTGTGTGTTATGCAGACGACTTGCATGGTTTAAGAATGGGGCTCCAAGTATTAAGCAGTAGCGCTTCTTCAGTTTGACTTGGTTAACTCAGTTTTTGGATGTGCGGGTGTCTGTGGGGAGAGACAAGCGGTGCCTGCTTCTCCCAGAAACAAGATTAATTTTATGAAGGATATGCATGGATTAAGCACATGATTTGGTTCTCTTTGGTTTGTATTTCTTAGTAGAGAGAGGAAGATATTTTCAAACTAAAGCAGGGCGTTATAGTCACCATGGTATCAGGGACAGATCAAGGGGAGATTGGCATGGGCCCTTGCCCCTTCAATTTTTTTTTTTAATTTACATGTAAATTTAAAAAAAAGTCACTTCTCTTATATAAAATTTTTTGAAAAATGATATTTTTGCTTTTTTCAAAATTTTGAAACTATAATTCTTCCCTCTTGATGAAAAATTTCTGACTCCACCCTTACACAATAGACTATATTGCAAAACCAAGACAGATTCAATCCGAAATTCCATAAGCATGGCAAAACAAGCCCCTATACGAAGACAAAATAGAAAAAAATGCAAAAAATACATTTTTCCAAATGATAAAACTATTTTAAAATAAGAAAAGATACTGTAAACAACAAAGCAAACCACCTTTTGGTACCGAAGTCGTTCTGTAGACTTAACATTACGCAAAAACGAAGGGAGCCGTCTCTCTCTCTTTTTCCTAGACATAATTTATTTGAGAGAGAGAGAGAGGGAGGCTCAAAAGGACGAGCGATTAAAGTATGCACTTGAACGCATCGTCTCCCAACAAAGAAAAGAGAATGGGATGAAGAGGACAGTTGGAGTTCAAGGCCATTGAGATGCTCTTAGTCAAAAAATGAGGTTCTTAAGGATTGTGTCTGGCAGGGCACGTCTACTCATGCAGGTTTACATTATTGGTGGAAGAGAGAGGAAAGGGAGGAGAGAGCTCCTTCTGTCAGACTCCGTGGGGATTCCCCACGAGAAGGAGAGGGAGGAGGGCCATGCCAAAAAAGAACAAAAAAACAATAAAGTAAAGAAAGACAGGCAAGCAGGAAAACTTGAACCTGCAGCACTTTGGCATCCGGGGGAGTGGGTTTTCCAGGGAGGGTGAGAGAGAGAGAGAAAAGGAGAGATAGGAGAGGACCACATGACTCTTCTGGAGCGGACAAGAAGCGGAGGCAACACCTTCTTAGCACACACAGAAGGTGTTGCTTCTCTTGTTGCTCTCACTGGCTGGTCGCATGGTCCAGCACGATGATTACCAACAACCGACACTCACCTTTCCTTCACCTTTTCAGCCGATGGGTCATCCATCCATGGCGGATCAGGTTTAATCGTAAGCCATTCCCCATCGCCATCACCATCCGGCGTTCTGCTCATAGCCTCATACTTAATGATATTAGGTGGTCCAAGGTGCTTTATAAGCTAGCTTCGCAGTTTACTTGATCATATCATGTTAGTGTCAGCACTAACGTACATCCTAATTAACTAATTCAGGACAATTGAGATCGAGTTGTGACTGCAGTGCATGCACAGAATTAAAAAAACACAAAAAAAGGAGAAGGGGGAAGTAAGGTTATTTTGGGATTTAAAAAATATTTTTTAAAACTTTTAACTTTTTTACTACCCTTTTAATACTAGTAATGTGGCTCCCTCGCTAGGCGTATTTTGGTTATTACCTACTTTCATGTATAATTTTTTGTGCATGTATAGGAGCGTGCACATAACTAGTTTCTACCTTCAGTACTATCGAGGTAAGTTCAACTTTTGCTAGCCAATGGCTCCCCTTGCATGTTATCCTGACAATAAGAAAATTAGATCTTAAAACTGCTGTTTGGGACAACATACATGACACCAAAAATCAGGATTTCAAACAGTGTTGTTGAAAGTTCTAGAGAGTACCATAGAAGACATTGTTCATATGCCAATGTTTGTAGTGATAAGAATACAGCTCATAAAGATAATGATAAGGAAAGGAGACACGTTCACAGCCAAGGAGGATAATGCATGCCACGCCACTAATCTTAGTTTCTTTTGCTGTTTTTTTTTTTTGGTCACCTTCAGTTATTAATCTTGTTTGTTGTGTCTTAACCGATTCTGTTGTTTGCATGAAGAGATCTGCTTTCTCGATGCATAAAATACTGCCTTATATAACATTTTTCACAAGTCATTAGTACATACACTTGCTACTCTCAGTGTATGAGAAAGATAGTCAAGTTTCATGCAAGTGATAATAGTCTTTTATGGTACCTCTTGCGGTTCATTTGTCATAGTAGATGCAAGTTTGAATCCTGAATGGAATGCCATAGATTCCACTAGCTGATAAACTTCAAATAACTGAATTTAAAAGAACTAATTGGCAAACCATGTTGAACACCTAATTAAACATGGTCATGCAACCATTATGGTTGTTAGATGGAGTGAAACTTCCTGTGCCCAGAGATAGAAGTACATGGGCTGATGGACTACCAAGAAAGGGTCTTTTAATGTTGCGGAGGATCTCATTTACTGACATTTAAGGCAAAATGTTAGTAAAGTATGTATTGATGGAGGCTAAAGAACGATAGCAAATCTATCTATTCACCGACATTTTATGACTGAACATAGAATCTCAGAGATTCATTGATGTGATCGGAAATGGATGTCAGCAAACAGTAAGAGGATGTTTGGATGACACTTTCCAAAACTTGGTCTTTCAAAAACAGGTTTTGTGAAACCAGGTTTTTTAATAAGTTTTGATAACCTGGTTATTTGTTTGGATGACACGGCAAAAACCGGGTTTTCACTTTCTAAAACCTAGCTTTTGTTTGGATGACAAAATTGAGTTTAGAAAATTTTTAGAAAACAAATTCACTTGAACATTTAATGGTAGTTATGTTACAGCTACAGTTGCACACACTCACGCATAAATTTTATTTCCTACAATAAAATATAGAAGAATCTATACACAACAAATAGATAAAAACATCAAAAGCCACACCAGACTTAAATAGATTCACGTAAAATGGAAAGCACTTAAGTTGCTGACCCTAAGCCTAATCTTTGAAAGAGGAACTTGTCGCAGAAAAAATACAATATGTATAGAAAATGTAATATCACCAATATAATTCCTAAACTTTTTCATATAGTGGGTTAAAGCAAGACAAATGAAGCATAAATTAGAGCAGGTCACAACTCAAACCATGAGTTTCAAAATAATATTGAGGGGAGCTCCAACACCGAATCCATAAACTTCTGAGATTTCGTTGGATTCACCAGCCCTTGAAAAAACTAGGGGGATAGATTTTTCATCGACATATTGAAAACGCTATTTTGTGAAAACCCAGCTTTAACAAAACAGCTTTTCCATGTCATCCAAACATTCTTGAAAGAAACCTAGTTTTGCCTAGGTTTTGTGGTGTCATCCACACAAGCCCTAAAAGAAAGAGTCAATACTAATCCTTATACAGTTATACATGGACCCTAGAAAATGCAGAATTTTCTTTAACATTTCCTGACGGACGTCGGAAACATTTGCAAATATCAGAAAAAATCTGTCACAGAATTCTACTGACAGCAAAGCAAGGCATGTCAATAACTTCAAGTGTTAAGGACATCTTGTCCTTGACATTAGTAGAGGTCCACTCACTTTTATGGTGGTCTACATTGACATCTTGAATACACAAAAGGAACATTTTTATTAACAGTCATGGCAAGACCATTAGTTAAAACGTTGTCACTGATGTCTTTCATGGACGTCAGTACTAGCTGGGTGATGCAAGACAGACGCAGAGCCCAAGCCTTCATGCATCCAAGTACTGACCGGCCCAGATCTGCAGCCTGTAGAGCCTTAGGAGGAGACTAACTAGTCTCAGCAGCCAACCGAGCTTGACCCAGTCACAGCCAGCAACCTGGCCCAGGTCCTGACCTTGTCAGTTCAGTAGCAGGAGATACCAGCTCAGGAACATGAGCTAGGGGTGCACAACGAGTTGAGCTACTCAAGCTTGACTCGTTTAAGCTCAACTCGTAAGTGAGTTCGAGTTGCTTCATTAGTTAAACGAGTCGAGCTCGAGTTGACTTGTTAAACTAATCGAGTCGAGCTTGAGTTCACTCAAGTGGACTCGTTAAAGCTCGACTCGGCTTGAATATTAAAATATCGGTTTTAAAAAATCCAGTTCAGAAGCTTCCCACTTCTCAGCAGGAAACTCTTTTTTCAGTTTAGGGTTTCCTTTTTTGTTCTCGCTCTTTCCAACTCCAACTCTCCCTCTCTCGGTCTCTTCGACTTCTCCTTCTCTTCTCCGTCTGTGACTGCAGGTCCGCGGCCACGGGCCACTTCAGCCTTCAGCCTTCAAGGTCAGCTGGTTTCTCCACTTTCAGCCCAAGGTTCCTGCCTGTGCTCTCCGCTTCAGCCTTCTGGCCCTTCTCCCTTCAACTTTCAGCCCAAGGTTCCTGCCTGTGCAAGTTCTCTCTCTCTCACTCTCTCTCTCGTTTTCATCACGATTCCTATTTTCGGTTCCTCCTGCAGACACTTCTCCCTCTCCGTCTCCTCGGACACATCCGAACGCCTCTCCCTGGTTCGCACGAAGAACCAGATACGCTTGTTGCGTTCTGCTCATCTCTTTTGCAGCGTGAGGTGAGGTCTTCCTGTTGCATGGGGCTATTCTGGTAGACAATGAAAGTTGGTATTTGTGCCCACGTTTTGGTATTTTTAGACAATGAAAGTTGGTATTCAATTTTTGGTATTTTCAGACAATGCAAGTTGGTATCAATTTTTGAAACAAAAGGGTCTTCCTGTTGCGTGGGGCTATTCTTATGGAACCCTATTGTTCTAAGACATATACAAATTTAATTTATGGTTAGTTGCACCAGTTCTGTTTTCTAATCAATTCATTTTGGCAGTATTACATCTTTGTTTACGTGGATGCACCAAGTTACCAGATATTGAAAAAATTGAAAATTATTAGTACTGGTGTGCTGTACCGAATCATTCTTAAGAAGAAGTAAGACATTCTTTTCCTGGTTTCTGTTCTTTATATCTGTTAACATGATGCATATATTATATATGTCTATGCTATAAGCCTATAACACATCATGGTTGCTAGAAGATCTTTCTACATCTAACATCTTGTAAGTGATTCAAATATCATGATTGTAGTTAGTAGAAGTATCTCCAACAGCAAATATCAGTACTGGACTTTCATATGGGCTCTCTCTCCTTTTGGAAGAATAAGCCAATTAGTGTTGCCTCAAGGCAATCTGGTTTCTCATATGTGACCAACAGCAGAGTATACAGGTCCAGTTGCCATGCTGTATAACTGGAAGCTTGGCTGTAAAAGGAAAAGCTTCACTTTTATGGACAAAAAATTAAAAGCAATTAAATGGATAATATTTTTAAAAATTTAAATGGACAATGAAAAAATAACCAAATCTACTTCTATGGGTATTCAGAAGATAGCACAAGAAAAAGAGAAACGTCTTATGTCTCTTGTATGTAAAGATTGAGACATCTCTTAAATATTTTGCACTTTGCACAATAGAAAAAAGTATATTAATTTGACATATAAGGGCAACAATTTATATGGTTATGAATGCTCATGTTTTATACTTATCAGTTTTCCTAGTGTTTGATTGTTCAATCATTTCCTTCCAGATTAAGTGAGATTCAGTGGGCTGTTTTTGTTCTTCTATGTGTTGGAGTCACAACTGCACAACTCAATTCCTCGTAAGGCTTGTCTCTTTTACATGACTTTCATTGTCTGTACTTTTTATAGCCTGGCTGGTCTTCAATAGCAACATCTTCGTATTACCAATCTTTAAACCATGTAGCATATTATGTGTAATCATTGCTTATTTTTTAAGAACTTTGTATTTCATTTGACTTGTAAGAAAGGCGTAACTGCATTTTTTCAGAGAATGTTCAAATAATGCATACCTTTCTATTTTTGTAGAATGTTCAAATTTTCAGAGCTCTTGTTTGTTTCTTTATGAAGCATTGAATAGATAAAGTACTAACTTATGAAGGAGAGAATCAACTAGTTCTTCAAGTGGCTGATGAGGTTAATCTTTGTAAAGCTATTACAAAGAACATATTTGGTGACCATCAAGTTGTTTGAAGGTTTACTTGGATTTTATTGGTTGCTGTGATGATTGACATGTTTCGATGTTTGCTGGTCACGTTTCATCTGTTCATTGATCCTATTAGAGTCATCTGCTGAACTAAAATACGTGGTAATATACTTGTGGCCCCTAGGGCCAGTTCATACGTGGTAATATGCATGTTGATGATCTAAATTGATTGTTGTTTTCCTATTGTTATTTCAATATTAGTTGGTGGCTTCTGAGGAAAGAGCACTATTTTTTGATAAAATATTAGTTGGTTGCTAGTTCACATGGCTGTGCATACTATAGGTTTTCCTTTTCATTTTTAATCTATTGTTATAAAATGATATTCTGAATTAGTAGTCTGCTCATATAGTTCTTTTTATTCCAAATTCCGTATTGTCTAAATGCAGTTTTTCCAATTGGGATTAGTGTTTTTTACATTTAATAATAAGAAGTAGTGCTTTTCATTTCATATTCTTTTAGATTGTAATATGTTTCTGTCAAAATTCTTGTTCAAATAGGAGAATAGCTTGAGCAGGAGGGAAAATTACTAGTTTGAAAAATAACAAATTTAGAAAAAAAATATCATTGATAAGGGCAAGCAAGTATGTGATTCGAGACAGAGTTCAGATGATGTCCCAATTGGAGTACATTCCTCTAATGAAACTCTTATAGATTCGTAAGACACTGAAAATGAAAGAGTTTCAATAGCTGCTCCTGAAGCACGTATAAGTGGTGCAAAAAGATCAAGGGCAAAGACTTCTACAATATGGAATGATTTTGACAAGATCATTATAAATGGTATCAAAAAAAGAAAATGTAAGTACTGCAGTACACTGTTTTTGATAAGTGCAGGAGGATCTACATCATCAGTGAGAAGACACAAATGTTTAACACGTTTTGGTAACAAAAAGCAAACGAATTTAAGTTTTAAATATGAGAATACTTCAGATGTCACGAAGAAGCTTATGGAACTAGGTTCCAACATCGATGCTCAATCAATAAGAAAGATAGTTGCAAAACTAGTGGCAACCGGAGAACATGCTTTTTCTATAGTGGATAATTGTTGGTTTAGGTTCCTTGTTAGGCTTGGTTTTCCTATTTGGGTGCCAGTTTCAAGAACGACGGTGTTCGCACCCCACCCCTTTCTCAAAGGGTGTCATATACAAATCAGCAAAATTCTTTTAAAATTGAGGTTTTGAAAAATATTTTAATAAAAAGGGATCCGCCCGTCGATACGAGATCCAACCGTTCCTGCCGCCTTTAACAGGGGTAATTAGACCAAGGACTAAGGATCATTTGGATCATATACGAGTTTTTGATGCAAATCTTATATGCTTATGCATTGAGGTTTTGGATTCAAGAACCAAAATTTATTTCAAATGAGTGATTTGAACTCGTTTTGAAGATTAGATGACTTTCAAGTTGGTTCAAAAACCTTTGCTTTTGTGCCATTCGATTTGAAATACACAATTCTTGAGGATTTTGAAGAGTGAAACTGAGTTCTTTATTGTGAACTCTAAATGGTTCATGAGTTGAAATTATGATCAACTTTTGAAAAATAGCTAAGTTTCTTTAGCAAAGAAACTTGATTTTTCAATTCTTTTTTTGCCAAATCGTGTGATTTTGGTTAGGTAGAATTCATTCTTTTTATGAAACATAGGTTCAAATTGTTAGAAAACGTGTTGTTTTTCAAATATACTTTGGCCAAAATCATGAATGAATTGCTTGTGTTTTCTTTTGAAGTTAAGAGAAGTTTACAATTTTTTGTTGCAATATGACTTGGTCACTTTTCGCAACTCAAATTTAAATCACTTAACTTCTTGAGAATGTGCATGTAGTATCATTGATTTTGAGTAAAAGTGAATGCATGAAATGAGAAGGGAAACTATATGAAACATTCATTTTTCTCTCTCTCGTAATCTCTCAAGGTTCATTCATATGAAACATACATTCTTCACTCTTTCATAATCTCTTAAGGTCCATATTGTAATTGCACATCATACGATCTACACATAGAGATTGATTTTAATTAACATGTAGGACTTTATCTAAATATGCTTATTATATGATTAAACATATGAATTAGAGATGTAGTCCATAAGCTTGAGACTTGACATAGAACTATCAAAATGATGAAAAATACACAAATGATGTCAAAATCAATTTTTTTTTTTTGAAATAGATGGGAGACGTGGATGACATCCACTTTTGTCTCAAGATAGCTAAAAAAAATCAGACCTTATGTTGATTTAGATAGCTGAAAATTATGGACATTGATTCCAATAAAGAGCTCGTTTCTTAGATAGAAATGAAAAGTTAAGTGATACTTGATCTTCGCCTTCACTTGTTTTCTAAATCGAGCAATCCTAAGCAAGAATCTAAGCTTGGATTCGAGCTTAGCAAAGCTAGAAGTAGAATAACTTGCTTGCTGGAATTTGTAGTAGGAAAGAAGGCTTCTCACCACGAAAATCCTAAGTAAGGGTTCACTTAAGCACCCTAACTTAGCAAAATCAATGGAGAGAAACAAGGAAGAAAATATGAGAAAAGAGGAAAGAGTACTTGGACGAATCTCTCCTCTCTTCCTTGGCTTCTCCCTCCTAGCTCTTTGGCTGCCACAACTTAGAGAAGTGCTTGAAAATTTTGTCCCCCTCCTTGGTGGCCAAGAGAAGGCTTATATAGAGGAGGAGGTAGGTTCAACCACCTTCTTAACTCACCATGGAAACTTGCTTAAGACCTTGAGGACTTGTAAAATGAGTTAAATAGACTTTAAAGGCTCTAATTGACCATTTCTTAGCCCATTTCCATGAGCTAGGTGGGCTAGGCTAGGTTTGGTCAACATTGATTCAGACCTAGCTTACTAACTTTGACCAAAAATTCGGACGAAAATGCCCTTGCATAGGGTTTTGCTTTATTTTGTGCTATTTCTTTTTTTTTTTTTTAAGCTCCAAATGTCATTGAATTATGATAATTCAATTTAAATTTGAATAAAATTTGAAAATTCTATCAAATTTGACTCGAAAAGGGTATTTTCATCCATAATTTGATTGAAGACGGATTTCAACTTAATCAAACTTTCGTTTGAAAGATTGAATTTTAATTTGGTATTTGATTTATGCATTTGACAAATCTAAATATTTATTTACCTTTCATAAACCAATTTTAGGCTCTGTAATCTCAATTTGACCATAGAAGGGCAAAATTGTTCAGATTGGTCAATTTCGACCAATTGACGAAAGTCAAAGCTCATTTGTGAGTAGTTTGACTTTGTTTGAGATAATTTGATAAATTTGAGCCAAGAAAGCTCTTAATTGAGCTAAATGGTACTTTGACTGAGTTTAGTCAAAGTGGGTTTGGTTCGGTCAAAGTCTATTTTCGTCCATTAATTGGATCGTGAGACAGACTTACTTTTTTGCCAAGATGAGCTCATGTTGACTGAGCCTAGCTAAGATTTGGGTGCACTATGATTGAACCTACTTGAATTAAGTGGGTTTGACCAGCCTAGTTATTGCTTTTCGAAGATTGAAAACTCTTTAAAGAGGACCTACTTAAAGAAGAGAGAGATGCATAAATGCTTCTGTTTTCCTAGGTTTTTAGTTATGATATCATTCATTTCTCCTTGAAAATTATTTTTCATTTAATTGGGAGAAAACATTTATTTTTTTTTTAAATGGGGGGAGTGACCCTGGGGGGGCTCTTGACCACACGGGCTAGGTGGGGCCCACATGTGGGTCCCACATAGCATTATAGACCGAATTAGATCCAATTTTTGGATCTAAGTCAACATTTGAATTTTGCAATTGGATTTGGATTTCAAATCCTAATTTGGACATAGTTTGAACTCGTAATCATGCATTGGGATTTGTGTCACAAGTTAAATTCATAATTCGAATGCAAGTTACATTTAGGTTTGAAATTGACTTTGAAATTGCAAAATTTCATAATTCTTTTGAGAAATTTTCACATTGCTTCAATTTTGATGTGGAAAAATTTGGGGTGTTAACAGACGGTTAAGAGAGATGTCATAAAATTATATGAAGATGAAAAGAAGAAATTGCTTCTTGTCTTGAAGGATGTTGATAAGATTGCTTTGACTACAGATATATGGACGTCAAACCAACAATTAGGATATATGGCATTAACAAAACATTTCATTGATAAAGAGTGGAATATGCAACAACGTATCATCAACTTTATCGAAGTTGAGTCACCTCATACTGGGTTAGTTTTAGCAAATGTAATTTCTAAGCACCTTGCAGAGTGAGAGATTAAAAAGAAAATAATATCTATTATAGTTGACAATGCTTCATCAAATGATGTTCTTGTCAGAAAATTAAAAGAAAACATGAAAAGGCGCGGCATCAACTTGTATTATAGAGGTAAATTTTTTCATGTGCGATGTTGTGCACATATTTTGAATCTAATGGTACAAGATGGGTTGAGTGCCATTAAAGATAAAATCATTAGCATTAGAGATGCAGTAAAATATATCAAAGTTTCACCTTCAAGACTCCAAGGTTTTGCAACTACAGCTAGAGAGTTGGAAATTTTAATGACAAAGAAGTTAGTGTTACATGTACCAACTCAATGGAATTCAACATATTTTATGTTGGAAACAACTCTTGCATATAAAAATGCTTTTGCAAGATATAGCATGGAAGACCCAGGCTTGGTATTGTTGCTTGAACTTGAGTATTGGGAAAAAATAGCAGTGATATGTGATTTTCTTCAAGTTTTCTATGATGTGTCTACCTTATTTTTTGGGTCATCTTATGCAACAACAAACTTGTTTTTTCTTGAAATTTGGAGAATTCAAGAAATATTACAGGAAAATGTTAAAAATGAAGGTGGATTTATGAAGGCAATGGTAGTGAAAATGAAGGAGAAATTTGAAAAATATTGGAAATCCCGTAACTTGTTAATGATTATTACATCCATATTAGATCCACAGGTGAAACTCACATTATCGGAATTTTTCTTTTCAAGAATTTACCAGTCAAGAGAAGAAATCTTTACAAGATGTTTATGAAAGTTACATATGAAGTGGATGAAAATATTTCTACCACATCAACTAATTCCTCTAGTATTCAAGGTCAAGAGAGTCGAGACACACCACGTGGTGGAAGGAAACTATTTTTTAAGTTCTTAGGTAAAACTGAGAATGTTGCTTTCAGGTCACCAAATCCGAGATAGACACATATTTGGAGGACGGATTGATTAAGCATGATGATAATGGTGATGAAGATTCTTTCAATATTTTGCAATGGTGGAAGGATAAAGAATCTAAGTATTGAATTCTTTCACAAATGACACGTGATCTGTTGTCAATTCCAATAACTTTTGTTGCTTTAGAAAAAGCTTTAGTTACAAGAGGTTGAATTGTTAATGATAGTCATAGTTTATTGATGCCAAATACAGTTGAAGCTTTGGTTTGTTTGGGTAAAGAATGATAGTGATCCAATGCATGAAGTGTTAACAAAAGTAAGTATGTTTTGAAGAAATTGTATTCATTAAATATTTTGTGAATCATTTGTTAATTATTTTCCTTGACATGTCTTCCTTCATTTTGATTGAAAGGGAAGTAGCTTTCATAAAAAATAACATAATAGACTCTTCCTGTTTTGAGATTGAGGCAAAAATATCCATGATGCTTTGGAGCATAACCTAGAAATATGCATTTTTCATATTTATACACAAATTTATTTTTCATGTACCCCTACAAGCATGGGGAACATGTGCATCAAAAAAAATTTAAGAAATTGTAATCTGGTTTGGTTTTGAACATAACTTCAAAGGGCTAAGTCCTTCAAGAGTTTTGGTGGGAACTCTTACAGCCATGTGAAAATGATAAGATCAATACTTGTTTGGTACACAAGTTTTGGCCAACATAGTGAGACCTGTTTCAACAACATGGTGGTGACGTCTCTCAACTGCTCTGTTTTGTTCTGAAGTGTGAGGACAATAAACCCTATGTCCAATTCCATTTGATTCAAGAAAATCAATAAAACCTTGATATTCTCCAGCCCAAGCTGAATGCAGGAATTGAATTTTTGTACTTGTAACAAGCTTAGCATGCAATTTAAACTTTTGGAAAACTTCATGTAAATCTGATTTGTTCTTGAGAAGATATATCCAAGAATATTTTGAATATGCATCAACAATTAAAGCATAGTATCTATATCCATCAATACTAGTCACAGGCACAGGACCCAAACATCTGAATAAACAATATCTAAGAATCCATGTGCTTGTGTAGAAGTCCTGTTAAAGGGTAGGCGATGACTCTTACCATTTTGATAGGCTTCACACACTTTGTGTTGCATAAAATCATCGTAACGCAAACCAAAATTATTCAATATGTTCATAATAGTTTTTAAAGCAGGATGGCCAAAGCGTCTATGCCAAGTGTCAACTGAGTCCTTGACGCCAACATCTCTAGTGGTAAAGAAGGTATGCTTTTTCTTGTTCAGCATCAACTTGTATAGATCTTCCTCACTTTGTCTTTGAAGCAACACTTTCTTTGAGGTAAGATCCTTAACATAGCAACAGGAGGGGTGAAATTCGAAGAAAAGATTATTATGCTTAGCAAATTTGTGCACTATCATGAGGTTCTTAGAAATGTCAGTCACTTGGAGAATATCACTCATGACAAATCTATCAAAAACAATAGAAACAATATGGTTAATAGCCAAATGTGATCCGACTCCAATATGAACGTTGTTGTCGCCTTGATATTCAAAGTAGAGAGATAAATTGTTCAAGTCGTTGGTCACATGATGCGACACGTCGGAATCAGGATACCAGTTTTGACCATCAGTGGAACTCTAGTGAGGGGCCACATGATATGCTTTCGGTGCCAGTGGAGGATTGTTTTGAGCATAAGAAACAAGCTGATAGCATGTGCGCACAGAGTGACCAGGTTTTTTTGTAGATTTGGCAAGTAATACAAGGTCTATCATTTTGAGATCTGCCTCCATGACTTCTGAAATTGCTATGCTTTTCTCATCCACCATGATAAAGTGATCCTCTACGATTTTGATTTTGAGAATTGAAATTACTCTTGTTTGTCAAATTAATAGAAACATTCAGCTAAGCATATTCAACACCAGACCTTTTTATTATGTTGCATTCTTGAGTCAAGAGCAGACCATGAAGTTCTTCCAATGTCACTGGTGGAGATCGGGTCTCTATCGAAACCCTAAAGGTATGATACTCATTTGGCAATCCTTTCAACAAATGTATGACAAGATCATCTTCATCAACAATTTTAGAGGCAATAGTTAATTGATGTGCAATAGATTTTGCATACTGAAAATACTCATCCACTGTCTTGTTTCTTTTTTTCAGATCTTGAAGTTGGTGTCTAAGATAAATTATGCATGAACGAGAATGGGAAGCATATAATTTCTTTAAGGATGACTATACTTAATATGTAGTTCTAAACCAATAACTTGACTCAAGACATTTTCACTTAATGAGGTAATAATCCAATGCAAAACAAGCTGATCATGCTTCAACGATAAGATTTAATCAAGATTAATATTATCAGAGTTGCCAGCAGTTTTGGATGGACAGTGGTTGTTCCATCAATATAATCCATGATCCATGAGCCCATCAGTAATCAAGATGGGTTTGAATTGAGTAGCCCAAAACATATAATTATCTATTGTAAGTTTCATTTAGAGAAACTGAGAGAAGTTTGATGGCACCTGGTTCAATTTGAAGCTGGTGAGAAATTTTTTTGACATTGAAGAAGTCAACGATGAAGAAGATGATGCCATAGATGTCGATGGATGAAGCGAGATGATTAACCGTGCAGATCTAATATCATAATAGGAAATGAACAGAAACAATTAACGAGGTTCGGTGCTGAAATTACTTATGTCCTCAATTCTCTCTATCCTCTTCTCAACTTCATAATGAGAGATAGAGGTTCTACTATTTAAAGAATATTAATTACAACTTTAACTCCTAAATGATGGATTTGATTTTTACAATTAATTTCTTTCCAGAAATTTCCTCCACTTGTGATGCCTATTTTTTCTCTTTCCTTAGATACATAAATTTGAGTGATATTCTTTTCTTCTGATTTTGCAGCAGCATCCTTTGATTTCTTGGCAACATAATTGTTTGCATTATTCGTATGGCCATGCGCATAAGTTGGTTTTCTAACAATCTCACAGCTGAGGATGACAAAAACGACCTCAAGATTCATGGCCCACCCTCAGAAAGTTTGGGGCCTCCCAGAGGAGGGCGACTTATTACATTGGTCAATCGGCCTTGATTTGAGTTTTGCAGCTCACTTGAGCCAATTAGGAGGCTTCGATTGAAATTGATGCCCGTCCTTTTGGCTCCTCTTTGCTTGATATATAGGATGAAACCTTTAAAACAACTTTTTTCCATCAAATTTT